>NC_088375.1:196523289-196830000 GCF_037993035.2 Macaca fascicularis
TTAACATGAATTCTGGGAGAACAAAAACATTCAGACCACAGTAGTTCCCTTCTGCCAATTTCAGTATCACAGGTTTGTCACTTCGTTTTTATCAGCTGATTTTTTTTCTTCACTGGGCTACATTTTTGTCTTTTCGTATGTCTAGAAATTAAAATATTTTATTATACATAGATAATTTTGTATTCTGTTATCTTTCTTTGAAGAGTATTGAGTTTTGCTCTAATAGGTAGGGAAATGCCCATCAAATTCCCTTGGTCTTTTATGGAGTTGGTTTTAAGCTTTGTTAGGGAAAGTCTGTTTTGATTTTCCCCTTAGTCCTATGGTGAATACCTTAATCTTGGAATATGGTATTTAATCCTAGGGTGTGGCCCTTCTGGGATTTCAGTGCAAAGCTTGAGGTACTTATTAAGGCTCTCTCATTGGTTGGTACTTACACTTTAAACCCTGCCTCCATTGTGGGCAGCTACTGAATCCTCTGCTCAGTTGTGTGTTTTGGGTTTTTTTGTTTTTCTTCAGGATTCCAGCTACTGTTTCCCCCATAGGCGTCGTGCAGTCTCATCCCACACATTCAGGGTTTAGGTGTCAGCCAAGGATTTGAGTAGAATCTATATGCAGATTTGGGGGCTCCTCTCTGTGGCTTCGTTCTTTCTGGGATTTCCCCCCTTCAACATCTAACTGCTCTGGAAGACCCGATATGCATCATCCAACTCCCCAATATTACTGCAGCTTTTTGCTTCAGCTCTATCTGAAATGCCCCACCATGCCACAGAGACTAGCAACTGCCCTCAGATGAAAGTTGAATAAACTAGATCTCAATCAGCGTGGTTCTCATCTTTCAAGGGGACAAATCCCCTCTAGTTTCTGCCTGATTTGGGTAATTTCCCAGTAATTTCAAACCATTTTTTTCTATTTTGTGCAGAGTCAACAAATGTTATCGGTAGGAGAGTTAGTGCAATACAAGCTACTCTGCCGTTACCCTAAGTTGGAAATCTCCTGGTTTCTCATTTTTAAAATGAGGATAATATCTACTTCACAGTTTTTTCCCTCTGTCTGAGAATTAAATAGGAATATATATGTGAAATGCCTGGCATGGATAGATATTCAGGAAATGTTAGTTTCCTTTCCTGTATGTTGAATTGGCATCTGCTTCCTTTTTGCTTCCCTTCACTAGTCCTTGCTTTTTTCTCTGTGTCCACCCCACACAGGTCTAACTTCTTTCCCATCTGACAGTCCATCAGGGATTTGATGACAGAGATCATATCCTGTGCCTCTACATCTCCTTTATCTTCAGGCTAAAAATCCCAGTTCTTTCTGCCATTTCTCAGGCCACAGGTTTTCTCTAGGGAACTTGGAGTCCTTATAATGATTCTATTTTTTCATGGAGGAATGTCCTAAACTCAAGCTCCTGGTTTTGCCATTTATAAACTCTATAATTTGAGCAAGTCATCTTTTGAGTTTCAATATCCCCATCTGAAAAATGCCATTATAATTCCTATCCCATCTGTATCTTGAAAACTCAGGACCTCAAACTTTAGCCAATGATGGTGAGAGGGTCTGAGGAGACGTCTCCACCTCCTAGATTCCTGCTGGCACTGATGGAGGGCCTTGGGCTCCCTTCTCTGATTACCTTGGTGGGGGAAGAAGAGGGAACAGGGGCTATTATAATTCAGTCTCTCTCCACAAGTGAGGCCTGTGGCTAATTTTCTCTTGAATTACCAAGGGCAATCATGTTTTCCTGTTTTAGGTTTCACTTTTTCCTCCGAAAATCACTCAGCCTAGTCTCATATGTTAAATCCATATTCTTCCTATTATCACAGCTTTGACCCTATTCTTTGCAAAATAATGCTGCTCATATTATGTTATAGATGCATTTTCCTATCCATCCTAAGTGTCTCTGAAATACTGTAATCAAATAATATATCCTCTCAAAGTTTCTCTTTGATCCCCAGATTTATTTAGGGGGAAAGGAGAGTGATAGTGATTTGTTTATTCTCCAAATGAGAGAAAGCACTAGCAAAGATATAAGAATTCCTTTATGAAGTCCTTACACAAGTAAGGTGATCATAAAATGTATCATCCAAAGCAGTATACTTTTGAAAGTGAAAGGGGGTACTATTAGTAATTACGCTATGACTGACTGCCTCAGAAAAATTGCAATGTGTGTGGCATTGTGCAATTGGGTACCTCAGGGCCTGATTTCTTGTAAAGGTTCCTGATTCTTGAGGAAAAAATATGTTTGGCAACCAAATCACCAGATACACAGATGAACAGCTCTTTTTTTCTATTCATCTATAGCATCTTTCCTTCTCAGGAACTTTATCGTTAGGGAACTCACTCCACTAGTGCAAAGGACTTAGGATCACCTGCGCAGAGCCATCAGCAAAAAGGACTGATCTGGTCACTTTTGTCTGAAGCACGTTCTCAGCTATGAGGCAAAAACTTAAGCTCACATCACCTTCCTGCAAGTCAAGGACTCACTGCCCCTCATTGAGTTGCGTCCTGCTTGGCTAATATCTGTTTACTCACACAGCTCCTGCAAAAGGTCACTGCTTTCCCCCAGAGGTGCTGGTTTACATGTAATGGAGCTGCAAAATGACCCTCCTCTCCAGTTCAATTCAGCCCCGGTCCCAGACCATGCCTAAGTTCGAAACGATATTCAAGAAATATACATGTTATACTCATCTTCTTAATTTCTGAACAAGCTGCTTTTTCCTGCCCTGCACTTTTCCACACTGCTACTATTGTGTCTAGAGTGCCTTCCTCCTTTCTAATCCTTGTGCTATCTGGTAAGATTGTACTCATTCATCAAGTCCCAACTCAAATATCGTGTGCTCCATGAGGCTTTTCCTGATGCTCCCTCACCTCCGTTAATCTACTCCAGGTGTCACAGTCAATTAGGATTTGCTTCTGCTAATTTAATTTTTAAAAAGCATGTCCATGGCTTAGAAAAGATACTACTTGTCTTTCACATAGAAGAAATCAGAAGGTCAGTAGTCCAAGGCTGTTATGGCAGCCCTTTGGTGCCATCAAAGATTCAGGCTCTTACCTTTCTGCTTTGCAATCCTCAAAGTCACCTCATGGTTCAAGGTAGCTGCTGAACCTACAACTGTATGTTCATCTGACAGCTGGAGAAGAAATATTAATAACAGGAGGATAAAAAGTTTTCTTAGCTATTAAGGTCCTTTTTATGTTAATATTGTGAATTACATGAAAATATTTTTCCTTATGTTAAGCCAACCTTGAATTCCTGAAATTAACCCACTTTGGTCAAAATGCATTATCCTTTATATACATTGCTGGATACCACTTGCTAATGCTTTAAGATTTCTGCAACTTCTCATATGGTTTTGTCAGTCTTTGGTGTCACAATTATGCTAACTTCATAAAACAGATAGAGACTTCTCTTTCTTTTTGACATTTTGGAATATTTATGTAAGATTAAAATTATTTGTTCCCTTGAATATTTGGCAGAACCCACCGATAAAACCTCTGGTTCTGGAGTTTTTTCTTTATGAGAAGACTTTTAACTATTAATTCAAACTTTAATAATTATATAACTATTTGGGTATCTTGTTTCTTCTTGATAAATTACATTTTCTAGGAATATGTTTATTTCATCTAATTTTTCTTTGTCTGTCTCTTTGTCTGATTCTTCCATCTACCATTTCTGCTGCATTTCAGATACTATCTTGAGTTTGCTCTTCCAGTTCATAGATTCTCCTTTCAAATATATCTAGTCAACTGCAATTCTTATCTATTGAGTTTTCTATCTCAATTTTTATATTTTATTTTTATGATTCTCTTTGGTTCTTAAAATCTGCTTGCTCTTTTCTGCTGTTTTTGAGCATTTAACAGCTTTAGTGAGGTATAGCTGACATACCTCACTATGTCAATAATGTGCCAATAAATGGCACATTTTATAGTGTACAATTTGATAAATTTTGACCTATGTATAGAACTTGTGAAACCATCACCACAATCAAGAAAATGAACATGTCCAACAGCCCCAAAAAGTCACCAATTCCCTTCTGTAACACTTCCTTTCTGTCTTTCTCACCCACCTCCCATCTCCAGGTGATTTAATTTAGATGTTTGACCCCTCCAAGTCTAATGTTGACACGTAATCCTCAATGATGGAGGTGGGGCCTGGTGAGAGGTATTTGGACCATGGGGTTGATCCCTCATGAATGGCTTGGTGCTGTCCTCACGGTTGTTTAAAAGTGTGTGGCACCTCCCCTATATCTTTCTCCTGCTCTCGCCATGTAAAGTGTCTGCTCCTACTTTGCCTTCCACCGTGATTGTAAGCTTCCTGAGACCCTCACCAGAAGCTGAGCAAATATTGGTGCCTCACTTGTAGAGCCTGCAGAACTGTGAGCCAGTTAAACCTCTTTTCTTTATCAATTACCCAGCCTCAGGTATTCCTTTATAGAGATGCAAGAACAGGTTAATACAGAAAATTGGCAACAAGAAGTGGGATGTTGCTATAATGATACCTGAAAAATGTGCAAGTGGCTTTGGTACTGGGTAACAGGTAGAGGTTGGAAGAGTTTGGATGGCTCAGAAGAAAACTGGAAGATGAGGGAAGTTTTGAAACTTCTTACTAGATAAATGGTTGTGACCAAAGTGCTGATAAAAATATGGACAGAGAAGGCCAGACTGAGGAGTCCTCAAATGGAAATGAGGAAGTTATTGGGAACTGAGTGAAGGTCATTTGTGTTATGCCTTAGCAAAGTTCTTGGCTGCACTATGTTTATGCCCTAGGGATCTGTGGAAGTTTGAGCTTAAGAGTGATGACTTAGGGTATCTGGCAGAAGAAATTTCTAAGCAGCAAATCATTCAAGATGTGACCTGGCTGCTTCTAACAGCCTACATTCAGATACAGTAGCAAAGAAACGACTTAAAGTTGGAACTTATATTTAAAAGGGAATCAGAGTAAAAGTTTAGAAAATTGGCCGCTTAACCATGTGTTAGAAAAGAAAAGACCATTTTTAGGGGAAAAATTGAAGCAGGCTGTGGAACAATCACTTGCTAGAGATATTGGCATGACTAAAAGAAAGTTCTCACAGAGCACCTCTAGTGGGGCAGTACAGAGGGAAATGTATGGTTGGAAACCCCACACAGAGTTTGCACTGGGGCACTGCCTAGAGGAGCTGTGGGAAGGGGGTCACTGCCTTCCAGACCCCAGAATGGTAGATCCACCAGAAGCTTGTACCCTGCACCAGGAAAAGCCACAAGCATTCAACTCCAACCTGTGAGAGCAGCCATGGGGGCTATAAAACCTGCAAAGCCACAGAGGCAGAGCTGCCCAAGGTCTTGGGGCTCACCCGTTGCACCAATGTGCCCTGGATGCAGGACATGAAGTAAAAGAGGTTTATTTTGGAGCTTTGAAATTTAATGACTGCCTTGCTGGAATTCAGATTTGCGTGGGGCCTAGAGTTCTTTTCTTTTGGCCAATTTCTCTCTTTTGGAATGGTAGTGTTCCAAAATAGTAGTACGATACCTGTACTACCATTGTATCTTGGGAGTAAACAACTTGTTTTGATTTTATAGGATCATAGGTGGAAGGAGATGAGTCTCAGATAAGACTTAGAACTTTTGACTTAATGTTGAGACCAGTTAAGACTTTGGGATACTATTGTTACTATTGGCAATACATATGAAATCGTATCGTATGTGCCCTTTTTGTTGTTGTTTGCGTTCTTTCACTCAACATAGTTATTGTGAGATTCACTTATATTCTTGTATCCTTTTTATTGCTGAGTTGTATTCTATTCTATAATATACAAAAATTTGTTTATTCAGTCACCTCTTAATTGTATTTTGCAATATGAGAAGGACATGAGCTTTGAGGGGCCATGAATGGAATGATATAGTTTGAATGTTTGTTACCTTTATATCTCATGTTGAAACATAATCCCCAATGTTGGAGGTAGGGCCTGGTGGGAGGTGCTTGGGTCATGGGAGCAGACACACTGTCCTCATGATAGTGAATGAGTTCTTGTGAGATCTGGTTGTTTAAAAGTGTGTGGCACCTCCCTGCTCTCTCTTGCACATGATCTCATCATGCAAAGCACTTGCTTCTGCTTTGCCTTCTACTGTGATTGTATGCTCCAGAGGTCCTCACCAGAAGCTGAGCCAGTGTTGGTACCATGCTTGTATAGCCTCAGAACCAGGAGCAAATTAAACCCTTTTTCTTTATAAATAACCCAGGCTCAGGTATATCTTTATAGTGATGCAAGAATGGCCTGATACACTAGGCAACCACTGATCTGCTTTCTGCCACCATAGTTTTCATTTTAAGCGTTTTATATAAATGAAGTCATATTGCATGTTCTCTTTTTGTTGTTGCTTGGGTTCTTCTATTTAACATAATTATTGTGAGATTTGTTTATATTCTTGTATCCTTTTTATTGCTGACTTGTATTCTACTCTATGAATATACAAAAATCTGTTTATTCAGTCACCTCTTGATAGACATTTGAAATGTTTCCAGTTTTTGACTATGACAAAGGTACTGTGAACATTTATGCACAGGTTTTTGTATGAACATATGCTTTTATTTTCCCTGAGTAACTATGAGTAGAGGCTAGGTTGTATGGTAGGTGGATATTTAACCTTTTCAGAAACTGTTGACTGTTTTCAAAGCAGTTCTACATTTTGCATCCCCATCAGTAGTGTATAAAGGTTTCAGTTGTTCCAAGTGTTTGCCAATACTTGGCATGGTTAGTCTTTTTAATTTTAGACTTTCCAATAGATGTGTAGAGGTTTTTCATTGTGGCTTAAATTTGCATTTTTCTAATAAATCATAAAGTTGTATATTCTCTCTTTTTTGATCAGTCTCTTGCTAGAGACTTGTCAATTTTATGATTGTCTCAAAACCAGCTCTTGTTTTAATTTATTTTCTTAGTTGTTTTCTGTTTTCTATTTCATTGATTTCAATGCTGATTTTTATTATTTCTCTTCTTCTGCTTGCTTTGGCTTTCATTTGCTCTTTGTTTTCTAGTTTTTTTAAGTGGAAGCTGAGGCCATTTATTGAGACAATTCTTTTCTTTTAATATAGAATTTTAATGTTATGAATATCTCTGTATGTACTGCTTTAGTTGAATCTCACAATTTTGATACGATACATTTTTGTTTATATTCGGGCCAAATTCTTCCTAATTTTCTCTTTTGTTTCTTCTTTAAGCTATGGGTTATTTGAAAGCATGTGTGTAACTTACAAATATTTGGGGACTTTTTATATATCTGTTACTTATTTCTTAACAACTTACTGATATTTAACTTAATTGTGAAATGAGAACATAATTTGATGACTCCTTTTAACTGTATGAGACTTGTTTTGTGGTCCATAATATGGTCTATCATGGTAAATGTTCCCTGTGGACTTAAAAATAATGTATATTTTTCTGTTATTGGGTGGAATGTTCTATATATGTCAGTAAGTAGGTTGATAGTGCTGTTCAAATCTTCTGTATCCTTATTGTGTTTCTATATGTTGTCCTAAATATTTTTGAGAGAGGATTATTGAAATCTTTGGTTATTATTGTGGATTTGTCTATTTCTCCTTGAAGTTCTACTAGCTTTTACTTTGTGTGTTTTGTTGTTCTTCTATTAGGTGCATAAACATTTACAATTATTGTATATTACTGAAAAATTGCACCTTTTAGCATTATGAAATAATGCTCTTTATTCCTGATAATTTTTTCTGCTCTGAAATCTACTTTGGCTTTAACATAGACTTTCTAGCTTTTTTTGTTTTAATTTGGGTTAGCATGATGTACTAGCCTTTTATTTTTAACCTATTTGCATCTTTATCTCTAAAGTGGGTTTCCTGTAGATATCATATAGCTGAGTCTTGTTTTTTTTTTTTTTTTTAATTGAATCAGTTAATCTCTGCCTTTTAATTGGGGTGTTTAGACCACTTAGTGTTTTTAGTTACATTACTGGATGATACAGTTTGGCTTTGTGTCCCCACCCAAATCTCATCTTCTAGCTCCCAAAATTCCCATGTGTTGTGGGAGGGAGCCGGTGGGAAATGACTGAGTTATGGAGGTGGGTCTTTCCCATGCTGTTCTCATGATAGTGAATGTGTCTCATGAGATCTGGTGGTTTTAAAAACGGGAGTTGCCCTGCACAAGCTCTCTTGGCCTGCTGCCATCCATGTGAGATGTGACTTGCTCCTCCTTGCCTTCTGCCATGATTGTGAGGCTTCCCCAGCCATGTGGAACTGTGAGTTCTCCATTATTACCTCTTTCCTTTGTAAATTGCCCAGTCTCGGGTATGTCTTTATCAGCAGCATGAAAACGAACTAATACACTGGGTTTAAGTCTGCCATCTATTTTGTTTTCTATTTATCCCAGATAGTCTTTGTTCTCTTTTTCTTTTTTGTCTGCCTTCTTTTGAATTAATTGAGTTTGTTTTTATTATTTCATTTTTCTTCTTTGTTGGCTTAGTTAACTGTAACTCTTTGTTATGTTGTATTACTGGTTGCTTTAGAGTTTACAGCATATATTTTTAACTTACCACATTCTACCTTTAAAAAGTATACTACATACGTAATATATGAACCTTACAAATATAATTCCAATTCTTCTCTGCCAGCTTTTGTGCTACTCTTGTCATACATCTGATTTCTACATCACACCTCACAATGCATTATTAGTATTTTTGTTTTAAACAGGCAATTATATTTTAAAGATATTTAAATGATAATAATCATTGATTGTCACCTCTTACTAGGGGCTTCTCTCAGGTCATCTTTTGCTATTTTGTAGCTACTTATTCATGCTGCTCCTAGTTGTTTTTTACTGCTTTGCCCTAAGCCTGGATGCAGAACCTTCCATTAATTCTCCCAAAGAATACTCAACACAGTAAGAGTGCTGGGGGGCAGGGGAAATGGGTAGAAATATGTGCAGATCTGTAAGTCTGAGGCTAGCAAAAGAAAAGAAAAAGTTAAAACTGAATATCAGATATACCTATGGTCCAACAAATCATGCCCTCCATAGAAGTCATCCCTGGCCATTTTTCTTTCTAACTCTAGAACTACTAGCATGTTTCTGGGCCAGCTTACCTCCACAGATGGGAAGTTCCTTTGACCATGTCCTTCTCCATAAACTACAGGCCCTGGAAAGACTGTGAGATTCTTCTTTCTCCCAATCTGAGGCCTACCTCATTTCCTTCCCAAGAGATTGAGAGTAAGACCCTCTATCTCCTACAAAGTAGATAGATATCCCACCTTCATTCCCAGCGTGAGGCTGGGCCCTATGACCTGGCTGGCCATCACATGGTCAACAGTATATTTCCCAAAGACTGTATCAAATCTCCTCCAGTTCCCTTTCATAGTCTTTCACTTCCAATGTGAGATGAAAAGAAGATCAGGCATCTACATTCCTTTCTGTCGAATATGGGCTCATGATCTCAAGAGCATATACTTGAAAAAAAATACACAGATGTCTCCTAAGAAATGAATGAAGACTTTGATAGATTGTCCTTTTTAAATCTATGTTTAGAAAAGCAATCTGCAAGGGCCTGAACTTGCTCATCATACAGCTGATCTACAGTACTGTACAAAACACTCAACATCTTAGTGTATATTCGAACCATGTCGCTGGTTCAGTGTTTATCCATGAATGGTGAGGCATACGTACTGACATGACATCTGCAATATAATGTTGTGGTTCAGAGCATAGACTGAAAGGCCTCTCTTAATGGACCTTCTCAGAAAATGTAAGGTCTTCTCCCCACCTCAAATTCCTACTTCCTCGTAGAAGCAGAAACTTTCCATTGTTCTCTAAATGGAAATTTCTCAGCTTCATCAATTTTAAAATCCAGAAGCACCTGCAGGTAAACTTTCAGCTGGCAACCTTAAAATAATTGTGTTTCTTCCACCATGTCAAAGTTTGAGATAGAATACTATAAAACCTTTAATAATCATTGCCACCAAAAAGGATATGACTTGAATGTATAATTACTTTCTTTGTCCACAGCCCCTTTGGGAAAGCATGTCCAGCCTTGAAGGGTCCACTCCATATTCTTTTTGTTCTTGGCTTTCCCTTTCCCCGACATGTCTAGACCAGATCTGGACATTATTCAAAGGCCAGCCATGGACCAATCAAATCACCTGACTGCAGAATTCAGAGTCAGCACCTCTGGGCAATGATAGGAATTTGAGTTGAAATGTACAGTCAAGGATGGAGTAGGTTCTATGTGCAATATCCAACTCAGGATGAAGTATATATAGCAGAAACCACAGGCTGCAGAAAAAGCAGGCTTGTAGGAGAGGAGGACAAAGCAAGAGACCACATGTCCCCCATAAAGCAAATAAGAAGAGAGAAGTTGCCTCCCTTGCTAACATCACTGACCCTAGTTGTAGTCCCAACTGCTTTTTTGCCCTGGATGCCAGGACATTCTTCCTTGTAGTAGAGACTTTGATTTTCCTATCCAAGTCCCATTCTTCCCTTCTTGGTTTTACTCAATGTGATAATATACATAACAAAAAGACTGGATCTCTCACCTCCCTTTATAGCTAGCAAGAGTCACAGCCGAAGTTCTGACCAAGGGAAGTAAATAGAAGTTATTAGGTGGAACTTCCTGGAAGGCTCTTAAAGAGGGGGAAGGAAACTGAATATACTTTTGGGCCCTCTCTACCTTCCTTCTAACTGCCACCTGGAGGGCAGAGTTGATGGCTAAAGCTCCAATTTAAGGATGGATTCCTTGGCTAAGGATGGCAGAGGAGAAAGATGGAAGGTGGTCTGAATCCCTGATGATAGTCAAACCGCTATACAAATCCAAGACTGTACACCTTCCAATTTCTTATCATGAGAGAGAAAACAAACTCTTCATGCCAACTTTGCCTCCTTGAAGGCCAGAGGCAGTTGGTGGTACAGTGCCTTCACAGAGCCAGAACACACTCAGTAAATGTTCCATGCTAAGCATATGTTTGCAGCCCATGAGCCAAGACACAGGCCCTGCCTCACTGTGCTCAGTACCTTCCAGGGTCCCATGTCCACACACACACAAAAAAGGTGGGAGAGCAGATGCTGACCACTTAGAACAGAGCAGAGTACTTTGTAGAGTGGTTACTCAACAGTATCAAGGTGGCCACGTGGGGTACCCTCCTCCATGACTCCAGGCAATTATGTGAGGCACCTCCCCCTGGGGCTCAAGGTGGTATTCATGCTTATTGACAGGAGCACTACTATGCATAGGTGTTTTAAACGCATCTGAGAACAGTTTTTGGCGATCATTGCCAGAAGGCCTTCCTTCACTGGTTTACAGGAAAGGGGATGAGGAGGTAAAATTCACAGAAGCTAAAAGTAGCGTGAGTGACCTGGCATTAGAATCCCAGCAATGTGGAGAAGCTACAATTAATGATGGAGGAGGAACTTTAGAAGATGGTGAGGAAAAGATCAGGAGACAACGAAGCCTCTCTGCTTCACATCCTAAAAACCCAGAATGTCTGTTTGTTTGTTTGTTTTTTGAGATGGAGTTTTGCTCTTTTTGCCCAGGCTGGAGTGCAATGGCACGATCTTGGCTCACTGCAATCTCCACCTCCCGGGTTCAAGTGATTCTCCTACCTCAGCCTCCCGAGTAGCTGGGATTACAGGTGCCCGCCGCCATGCCCGGCTAATTTTGTATTTTTAGTAGAGATGGGGTTTCATCATGTTGGCCAGGCTAGTCTCAAACTCCTGATCTCAGGTGATCTGCCTGCCTTGGCCTCCCAAAGTGCTGGGATTACAGGTGTGAGCCACCATGTCCCACCTACATAATGTCTTTTTAACCCTTTATGACTGAAGACTTGCACATCTTCCCACTTAATGGCTGCTGGGTATAATGGCTCACACAGGTCTAAACACATTATATAGGACTCTCATAGATATGATAAAATTGTAATAGAAGCCATCTGGGATACAGAAAGTATGTTAAAATAGCAAGGGATTGGCAATCCCACCAAACAGATCAGACAATGAGAATTTTCTACTACAGTTGAGAAAACTGATGTGTCACAAGCCTTGTTTTTCACTAAGTGTTCAGCCACGGTCTGAAATGAAGGGTAGTTAGAATAATTAGTAGTTTTTCATCCTTTTTGATGAATTTCTAAAGTTGTACAGTAATAACATGTCTTGAATATGCAATACTAAACATTGAAACAATCTTTTCATAATAAAATGCTAAAATATGTAAAAAGAAGTTTGTTGAAATAAATTTGGCAGTATCTAGTAAGGTTGAACATAAGCAAACCCTGTAACCCTACAATTTCCTCATAAGTATAAACCCTAGAGCAGGAGATGGAGATGGCAAACTTCTGAAAAGGGCCAGTTAGTAAATATTGCCAATTTTGCAGGTCCTAATTTTTCTGTTGCAACTACTCAATTCTGCATAAATAGTGCAAAACCAGCCATCAATGATATGTAAACAAATTTGAATGACTATATTCCAATAAAGTTTACTTACAAATACAAGTGGTGGGCCAGATTTAGTCAACTGCTACTAGAGAAACTCATGCAGATGTGTGCCAAAATATGAGTACAAGAATATTACTGCAGGATCATTTGTAGTAGACCCAAACTGAAAACAACCCATATGCAAATGTCCATCAACAAGACACTCCATAAATAAACCACAGTATATGTATCCACTGAATATCAAACAGCAAATCGGATGATCCCTATAGTACAAATAACACACTCTTTTAAGAGTCATGGGTGACTTTGTTGTTGTTGTTGCTGAGACAGAGTCTTGCTCTTGTCGCCCAGACTGGAGTGCAATGGCGCGATCTTGGCTCACTTCAAATTCCGCCTCCTGGGTTTAAGCTTCTCCTGCTTTGGCCTCCTGACTAGCTGGGGTTACAGGTGCCCACCACCAAGCCTGGCTAATTTTTGTATTTTTAGTAGAGACGGGATTTCGCCATGTTGGCCAGGCTGGTCTGGATGACTCTTAAAAACAAAATGTTGAGCAAAAGTAGACAGACCCAAAAGAGTACATTCTTTACGACATATGATTTTGTAAAAACTAAACAATATTGTCTAGGAAGGCATCTTAGGTGAAAAAACTGTCAAATAAAGCAAACACGGAATTACAATGAAAGTCAGAAGGCAAGAAACAATAGTGACCATGAATGGGTTCTTAGAAGGCTTTGGGTGCTGGCGATGTCCTATTCCTCAACTTAGGTAATGGTTACGTAGATACTCATTATTTCATATTTTACAGAAATCGTACATCTAGGTTTTTAATCCAGTTTTTTGTATGTGTGTAAATTTTTTAGAAAAATGTGGGGCTCTGTTTAATACTTTCCATCTATAAAGTGCTACACAAGACAGATGTTAACATGTAATGTCTAGTTCTCCCTGGAATAATAGGTGCCACTCACAGTTTTTATTTTCTGTGTAAGAGCAGGTGTCTGTCTTGTGCTATGGCTGGGAGCTGAGGTTGACCAGCAATATGAACAAATCAGAAGCATATTAGCCAGCGCTTTGTATTCACGTACTTTCACTGCGTGTAACATAATTTCTTAGTAGCTCACATGCTTTTTATTTTGTAATCTGCAAACTACTAATGTGCACACCCTTCAGAAAAATGTCTGTGCATTGTTCCTGTAAGTGAAATCAGACATCAAATACATGGCATTCTGGAGTAGTTGGGGTCTGCAGCTGTCTTCCCTCTTTTACTCTGAAAAATATTATGAAATTGAGAAGTGCTATCTTTGATAGTGTCTCCTGGGAGCAGAGCACGTGATGAACAGACTTCCACCGTGGAAGAGATGGGTGAGGAGGTTAAGTAAATTTTCTTTGTGTAGTTCCCATTAAACTTCAATCAGAGTTACAGAAAGAAATTTCCTCCAGGCGGCTGCGAATACAGGTATTGGTTTGACTTTAATAAAAGTCATAACTGATCTCTCTGAGGTCTCTCGTGGAATGAGCTCAGCAGAATTCAGGCAGGTCCTTGAGAGGAAAAGCGCCCACTTAAACATCGCATTATCCTAATAATCCCATTCCAGAGCTGCCGTCCCATTATTTTAAAGGTCTTCATTTGCAAATTGTGGTATTTGAAAGTTTTCTTTTTACATTATTGCAGAAAGCGGGATGGATCTTTCTGAGGGTCACACACCTATTTACAGACTCTCTCTCCTTCCAGACCACAGTAAGGCAGCAAGGTAGAGGCCGCTTTGCGCCTTCACGTCACTGCTTTGATTAAACCACCCTGTTTAAAGCAACACCTGCTTTGAAGGTAAGACTGCTTTTAATAAGGTTTATTAAGAAAGAAGAAAGAAATTCTCTCATTGCTAAAGAAGAGCCCTGGTCAAGATGGCGATCAGGGTAACGTTGTCCCAAGGCATAAAATCTCATCCATTCAGTTTTTGTCCAACAAATCTTTTCAGCACACCTGGTGTGTGTTAGGCACTGCTCTAGGCCCTTAAATACAGCAGGTATCAAGATAGAGAAGAAATTTGCAATCCAGTCAGGGAAATGCCCAGGGAACAAACAAAATATTACTAAGATAATTTCAGATAATGATAAGAAGATGACAAGAAAATCAAAGATTGGATAATAGACTAAGTGATGATTTGGGATGGGGGCACCAATGTAGATGGGGTTGAGGGGAGCCTCTTTGAGAGGATCATAAGTGAGCTGACAACTAATGGATGAGAAGGAGCTATTCATGCAAATATTTCAAGGAAAGGGAGTTCCAGGATGCTGTCGTTTAGATGTTTGTCCCCCCAAACCCTCTGTTGAAATTTGATCCCTAATGTTGTAGGTAGGGCCCAATAGGAGGTACTTGGGTCATGGGGGCGAATCCCTCATGAATATCTTGGTGCCCTCCCTGCAGGGGCAGGAGGTGGGGAAGTAAGTGGGTTCTCACTCTATTAGTTCTTGTGAGATGCGTTGTTGAAAAGAGCCTGGCACCTCCTCCTCTCTCTTGCGTTCTCTCTTGCCACGTGATCTGCGCACACTGGCTCCCCCTTACTTACCGCCATGAGTGGAAGCAGCCTGGGCCCTCACCAGAAGCAGATGGTGGTGCCATGGTTCTCATACCGCCTGCAGAACCATGAACCAAATAAACAGCTTTTCTTTAAAAATTACCCAGCCTCAGGTGTTCCTAGAGGATATAGCAATGCCAAGTGCTTGAGGGAAGAAATTTTGTGACACCAGAGTGTCCTGTATGAAGAAAGAGGGATACAAGATGCACTTGGAAAGATAGGCAGGAGGTCCTGCCTGGGCCGTGGAAAGGCTGTAGATTTTACTATAGGTGCAAAGTCTGGCTTTTTTTTTTTTTTAATATGTAAATAAACATTTCTTAGGATAACGTCTAGCTTTATTTCTGGAGTGCAGAGAGACTTGGGTGGGTGTGAGAGAAAATGTAAACTGGCCCTGAATCCTGGCTTTGCCTCTTTACTTTTGCATGACTTTGCATAAGGTTCCCCAACACCTCCAACCCCATCTGTAAAATGGGCATAACAACAAGCACTTCACAGAGTAGTGGTGAGTGTTGAATATCTGTGAACAGACTCTGCCTGGTGCTGACTGACGCTTTGTGGGCACTTGATCATTGTCAGTAGAATCTTCCTCTGAATGACCCCATGGGCCTGCTTATCCTCTGGGGAAGCCTTTTTTTTCAGTAAGAGATCATTGTTGAAATTGAGGTTAGGCCAACGATCATGCATCAAGAAAAATCTGAAGATGTTAACAGACCCTGGGCAGGCAGTCTCGGTGCAGTGGAGCAGGCACTCTGTTCTGGTTCTGACTCTGCTCGTCACTAACCAAATGATCTCAGGGAAACTGGCCTCCGTTTCCAAATCTGAAAAACAGGAGTAATCCTCATAATTCTGGCCCTGGTTCACCTCAAGAGTTATGAGAGTTTCAAACAAAATAATGTGTGTAACCATGAGGGCTTTTTGTACAGATGAAATGTTAGCCTCACAAGCTGCTTTTGCTAATGCTTCACTCTATTCAGAGAGGTCAAACTTCTAAGACCCCTGAATAAGTCTCGAAGCAACACTAAGAGTTGGGGGAGGAAGCAGGCGATTCTCTTTAGGCTTTACCCTGGTCTTGTTCTACACTGGAATGAAATATTCACTTATGAATATTCTTGGGATGTTCTGTAATTTACAGTAGTCCCCCCTTTTCCACGGGGGCGCATTCCAAGACCCCCAGTGGATCCTGAAACCACAGATTGAATTGAACTCCTAGATACACTATGTGCTTTCCTGTACATACATACCTATGATAAAGTTGAATTTATAAATCAGGCACAGTAAGAGATGAACAACAATAACTAATAATAAAATAGAACAATTATAGCAATATACTATAATAAAAGTTATATCTCTCTTCTCTCTCAAAATACCTTATTGTACTGTACTCACCTACTTCACACTGTGGTTGACCATAGGTAACTGAAATCACAGAGTGAAACCACAGATAAGCGGGGACTACTGTATACTCTTTTTTTTTTTTTTTTTTTAGACAGAGTCTCACTGTCACCGAGGCTGGAGTGCAGATGCGTGATCTTGCCTCACCGCAGCCTCCACCTCCCGGGTTCAAGTGATTCTCATGCCTTAGCCTCCTAAGCAGCTGGGATTACAGGCTTACACCACCACACCTGGCTAATTTTTGTATTTTTAGTAGAGACAAGGTTTCACCATGTTGGCCAGGCTGGTCTCGAACTCCTGGCCTCAAATGATCCACCCACCTTGGCCTCCCAAAGTGCTGGGATTATAGGCGTAAGCCACCGCGCCCTGCCTATATACTCTTTATCAGATTTAAAATGACTTTAGTCTGTTTCTTCCATCATATGTCCTCTCTTTTCGGAGGGTAAGAGACGCCATCCCGATGGGTACCCATTCTAATCCCTCTTTGCCCCATCCACCTTCCCCATTCTTTCTCCTTTCTGCAGAAGGAGAGCCCACAAACCAGTGTGCATTCTGGGCCATCCAGGAGTCTCATCAGGGTTATGATAATGACATCATCGGTAACTCTGGTCAGCCCCATTGACAATGCAGGTGTCAGTGCTGTGGGCATTCCAGTTTCTTTGCCTGATTAGAAGGGGTCCCCTTGGCTCAGGGCATGGAAATTTCAGCTTCTCTTCACTTCTGACTTTTGCCCGAACAAAGGGACACAGACAAAGGAGGCATGGCTGGGACGAGAAGGGGGTGAGGGGCCACTGGGAGTGCACCCGGCAGAGCTCAGCCTTAGACAGAAGGAGTGGAGGGAGGTCCTGGTGACAAGGCTGGAAAATGGAGAAAGTCGGAACAGCTCCAATGCTGCATCAGCAGATAAATCTACCTCTGTACCTAAACAGAGGTGGTGACCTAAAAAGACAAACAGTTGGGCTGTGGATACTTGGGTACAACAGGAGAAGGAGAGAAGGCATGTAAATATAGAATCAGCTGGGTTTTGGTTTTGGGTGTGTGTGTATGTGTATGTGTGTGTGTGTGTTTTCCATCTCTTGCTGGCTTGGATGCAGGTCTGTTTCCAGTTTTGGAAATGAAGCTAATCATTGGGGGTGGGCAGAATTATAGAGAGGGCTGGGGTCTCTCCACCAGGGAAGCCTGAAAACACACATTCTCCTATCTGATAGCTAGGACAGTCCTATGTAGCAAGGTAGAATTGATCATTATTCTCAGTAACAGGGGAGAAAACTGAATCCAAAGTGATTAAGGACTCATCCTTTGAGACACCATTTATGAAAGGTTGGGCCTCTACTTAAGTGGGCTAGCTCCAGTCTTGTGCTTCCTGGCCAGCCAGGACTACAGGAGGCCCTCAAGCTACCCAGAGTGCCAGCCCTACCTCCACCTCCATCACCTGCACCTCAGAAGCACAAATGAGAGTCCAGACTCCCAGGAATGATGCTGACTGCTCATTAACTAGAAGGAGAAGAAGTGGACCCATTGCTCCCGCCTATTTAAAGGAACAATTTGTACTGATTAAGAAAGGCATTTGTTCAAGTCTGCAAATCCTTTTAAAAACCAGGATCCACTTCTGTGCTGAAAAGGCTCGTGCTCAGAGCTTCTAACTGATGATAATTACTAGTCAATTATTCTTTTGTGAAGCCCTTGGGCCCAGCAGAGCACCTTGAATGGGTGGTGCCTGGAGGAACCAACTATGCCAGCGGGCTCCTCTAGCATCTTGCATGAGGAATTGAAAGCCAACCTGCTGGGCTCCCAGAGGGACCAGCAACAGGTCCCAGTCTGATCTGAAGCCCACCTTTTTTTTTTGCCGGATAAAATACAGGTGTGCCAGATGGGACACACTTAACTAAAAAATTATATGTCATTTATCTGAAATTTAAATTAAATTAAACTTTCACTGGACATCTTACATTTTAACTTGCTAAATCTGGCAGCCTTATGCACCACTGACTCCTTTCCCACGAGCCTGCCTCCTGTCCTTCGGTTGTGAATGACTCCTTGAGTAAGAATGCCTTTTCTCCTCTGGACTTCCCATGGTTTGGAGGCCCCAGAATCCATGGGGATTGGAGGGGCATAAATATAGATTGATGCCTTCTATCTGCCAGGCTGGGTACTTTACATATTCTAACTCATTTTAATCTTCACCACAACCCTCTGATGTATTCTTAGCCCATATCACAAATGAGGAAATCGAGCACCAGATAATTTTCCTAACTTTCTCAAATTTGCTCCCTTATAAGTGGTAGGACCAAGACTTTAATCCACGTGTATGGATTCAGGGAGGGAGTGAACACAACTCTGTGATTTGACTTCTCTAACCTCCATTTCCTTTATGAAATGGGAGCTGATCACAATGATACCAGCTCTACAGGATTAAAAGTGACGCTGTGCTGATGTAATCACCCCAGAGCCTGGCACATGGTTGGTACATGAGGGTGGATTTTAGGCTGTCTTTCGCTTTCCATGTTTGGTAGATCCAAAGCCATCTAGTGCCCATGGCAAGACAGTGCAGCCTAGAAGATTCCCTTTGGCAGAAGCAGCAGCTTTAGGGATGTGACTGAAGACCAACAAATCCTTGCAGCTCTGCCCTGGTTCTGGGGCCCCTGATGATTCTGTCTCTAAATGCCAGCTGGGTTATCTATGAAAGGAGGGATAATTGTGCTCAGAACCTCAGTATGTAAAGTGATGGGTCAATGGTTCCCAGGGGCTTTTGATGTCCCAAATCTATGAATAGTCCAAGACCAATGTGCATGTTCTCATCAGCCCCTGGGCATCTCCCAAGCTGTGTGTGCCTCATTGGAGGTCCTGGACAATCAGATCTTGTCCTGATGGGGAGGATGATATTCTTCAACCTCCCATACAGGTGGTCCTGAACACTGCCCTTGAAACCACCTTTGCAAAATTTTAACTGTGAGAGAAATTTAATACAGCTGACTCCATCTTGCTTCTGACCTTACAAGCTAACTTGCCTTTGCTCATCTCTGCATGTAGACCAGGCTAACTATGGGAGGAATTTGGTTTGTAATTTAACTTTAAAGAAAGGATGATAATAGTTCCTTCCCAAAAATAACTAACTATTCATTCAGGGGCCAAAATCACCTTTATAAAACAAATGAAAAGCCACACGGTTTGAATTATGATAGGGGCCTGAATTTTGCTAACATGTAGGCATAGTTAAATAATAACTAGTCATTGTTTTCTAACTTGCCTATCTGTAATTGCTTACTACTTAGGAGTCACTAGTGGTCATTAGATTTGTAACTTCCCCAACTTCCCCTATAAATAGCATTGTGAAACCTAAGACTGGTCTTTGAGATATTTTTCAGACTTTGCATTCCAGTGGACCAACTGATGACACCCAGACCAGTGACCCCCACCCAGGAACTGACTCAGTGTACAAAGACAGTTTTGGTACTCCTATGATTTCATCCCCAGCTCAACCAATCAATAGAACCTATTCCCTAGCCCCCTGCCCACCAAACAATTCTTAAAAGCCCTAGTCTCCAAATTCTCAGGAGGGGAATTATTTGAGAAATAGCTCACATTCTCCTTGCTCAGCCACTTTGTGATTATTAAACTCACTACTGCAACACCTGCTGTCTCAATGTATTGGCTTTTTCTGTGCAGTGGGAAAGAAGAACTTGAATGGGTTGTGACACCCTCTCCCAACCTGAATGTAGCCCCTCCCACCTCTGCTATGATCTGTTGCCCAGTTGGACTTCCTTTCAGAACCTACACCAGCTCTTTCTGGGTATGTCATTGCCCCTGTCTTGGGGATGGGTCAAGTCCTAGGTCTCAATGCCCCTTGTCAGCCCATTGGCCTGGACCATGCCAGTTGGGGGTCCCAAAATAACACAGGTAAACAAGTGGAAAGAGTTTCAGGAACTAGTGTCCTCAACTGCCTTCCTAAGCCTTCTGTAGAAACCCATGGAATGTGTGGCTTGAGAATAGTGGTTGAAAAAAACCTCTGTGCCTAAGATGCATGTCTCAGAGGGCTTCCAATTCCTGTTACTGCAGTAACTGAGCATCTGGTTGCTGAAGAAATGACAGAGAACAGGAGAAATAAAGCCCAAGGGCTTCCCAGGTCTCCCTGAATGGTTAGCAAGGTTAAAATACAAATAAATAGTGTGGAACCAGGTACATAGGCAGGTTAGATGGTAGGCCCTAAGCAAATAGGGTGCTTTCTTAGCACAAGTGTCCAGAGGAAGCTTATACTCTGAGACACAGTGCCCATGACTGTCTTGGTCATTGTTGTATTCCTTGTGCCAAGATCGGTGTCTTACACATGGTAGGTCCTCAGTAAACATTAGGTTGGTACAAAAGTAATTGTGGCTTTGCCATTGAAAGTAATGACTCATTTAGTCATAAGTGCATGGATGGATGGATGGATGGATGGATGGATGGATGGATGGATGACATCTGACGTTCAGTTACAAGGCAGCGGTTTAGCAGAAAATGTCAGGATGATATTCTTGAAGAAAGTAAAGAGCAGCACTTATGGGGCAAAGGCGAGTAGACCTTGTGCTGTCACCTTGTGCTGTCCTGGAGGGGAAGATTATAGGTGGAGAGATTTTGGCCTGCAATCAGAGCCACAAAACAGAGACAGAGTATGCCTGTGTTGCCAAGCTCTCAAATAACATCTAGACACACCCTCTATTCTCTTCCATTTTACAAGGCCAAAAACCTTGGTGCATTCTTGGCTCCTTTCTCCTCTCATATCCTACATCCAATGTATCATTAAACCCTATTGGCCGTATCTTAAACGTATATCCTGAATGCAGTTACTTCTCACTATCTATACAGTGTCCATCTTGATTGAAGTTATTAGACCTCCTATCTACATAGATAGTTTTAACAGCTTGAAGACTAAACTCCAGTCTTCTTTCTCTCTTGCCCAAATTCATATCTAAAGGGCCTGGGGAGTCTTGTCCTACAAACCATAAAATTTCATCAGATTGGTTTTATTAACTCTCCATAGCATGGCTTACTTTCCAACCTGAGTCTGGCATAACATCACATAACAAATAAAGAAAGAAATCAAAATATTTTACCCCAAAATAGGTTTCTTTGCTGTATTTTGAAATGACCCTGCAAAGCTGTCTTTTGTGGGGGAAAATTTGCATCTATAAAGAATCTCTGCTAGCATAAGTAGATCTTTCCCCCCTCAATCCTGAAGGGATTAACTGAGAGTCTAGCACCTTTCAAAATAAGAATCTTTGCCATCCATTGTCTCTAAGGGTGGCCACCTGAGAGACTTCATCTATATAATAAGAACTTTGGTTTCCACAACCCCTTATCTTTACCCAGACACTTCTTTCTATTAATCCCAGGTTTTTAGATAATAACTCTTTCAACCAATTGCCAATAAGAAAATCTTTGAATCTACCTATGACCTGTAAGCCTCCCCTCCACCTTTCTGGACTGGACCAACATATATCTTACACATATTAATTGATGTTTTATGACTCCCTAAAGTGTATAAAACCCAAGCTATAACCCAACCACCTTGGGCACATGTTCTCAGGACCTCCTGAGGCTATGTCATCAGTCACGGTTCTCACATTTGGCTCAGAATAAATCTCTCCAAATATTTTACAGAGTTTGGCTTTTTCATCAACAAGCTTCTGTCTCCCTGCTTCTACACTGGCTCCTGACACTGACACCCCATAGAGAAGCCATTGTATTCTTTAAAAAAGTCAGGTCAGATTATTCCCCTCCTCTGCTCTGAATCCTCCAAAGCTTCCCACTCCCCTCTCACTCAGAATCAAAAAAGTCTTTGCAATGGCCAGTGAAGCCCCACACAACCTCGCTCCCACTCTCATTCACTGCTTTCCTGCTACTCTGGTCTGCTCTAGCCTGATCACTATTCCTCAGACACACTGGTATGTTTCTCATCTCAGGGCTTCTGCACTTGCTCTTCCTCCTGCCTGGCCATTTCTAGATGGGCCTTGCCTGGCTTTGAGGTCAGCTAGAGGTGAGTGTTATACTCGGTGCTTCTGCTTTGCCATGAGGAAATGTATGATTCCAGCTAACTGGTCTCCTGGACACTAAATCAGTTATTCTGCTGGCCAGGCCTACCTAGAGCTTGGTCAGGTCTTTACCAGAAAAAAATAAAATAAAATAAAATAACCAGTAAGTCAGTGACTCGGCCCCTGAGGTAAGGAATTTGAGAACAAGGAACGTACGGTTGTGCACGTTGTACACTACACAAGGGCACAAGTCAAGGTGGCCAATAGGGGCTGGAATCCAGCTAGAGTGCTGCTTGCCAAGCTTGCCAAATAGTAGGACACTGTGCAGGGTTACATCCTCCCAGGGGAAGTGTGCCATCTTCTAGTTCACACAAAGGCACTGTATGAGCCACCGTTAACCTACCCAGGAAGCTGACCTAGCTATAGGGGCTAGCTGGATGGTAAGCAGTTGACATTCAAGTGAGGAACACCAAAGGCAGGTGCTGCAGCCTTGGTTCTGATCCTGGAAACAGTGGATACTGGATGGGCCTATCCATGGGAAACCAGCAACAGGCAGATGCTAGGCAGCTAGCTGGGTGGTGGGAAAGCCCTGTCTCTCTCTGCCCTTCCAACTATGTAATGTGAGTTCCAACTAGGCCAGGGATAGAAGCAGCCTAAAACTCACTCAGAATTTAATAAAAGCTGTAGAATCTCTTACAGAAAAGAACATACACGTATCCTAAATTTTGCACACAATTTCTAGGGACCCATAACACTCACCTGCCCACCCTCTGTGGCTATTAAGTCAAATACCCCTGTTAATCCAGAGTGTCTATAAGAGTACTCTTAAATAGGGTGCGGCAGCTCACACCTGTAATCCCAGCACTTTGGGAGGCTGAGGTGGGAGGATTGTTTGAGCCCAGGAGTTTGAGACCAGTCTGGGCAACATAGGGAGATCCTGTCTCTACAAAAATGAAAAAAAATTTAGCTGGGTGTAGTGGCACATGCCTGTGGTCCCAGCTACTTGGCAGGCTGAAGTGGAAGGATTGTTTGGGCAGGAAGTCAAGCCTGCAGTGAGCTATGATCACGCCACTGCACTCTAGCCTTGGCAGTGGAGCAAGACCCTGTCTCAAAAAAAAAAAAAAAAAAAAAGTCCTCCTACCTCAGATGCAAAATCTAAGCAGCACATCTAAACACTCTAAGGAAGCACCTGCCTCGTGGCAACTGTGCTGAGAGTTGGGGCTGCAAGGCAGGATGGAGATTTTTGAAAACCATCTAAGAGGGCAGTCCTCAGAGCAGGACCCTCCTTGACCTAAAGGACAAGGGACTTCAGGAGGAACTTCCTCTTCCCCTCTCTTCCTCCCAAACCCAGAAACCCTGTTCAGTTTCTTTTCCTTCTTGAGGGAACAGGCAGAGCCCTGGCTGCCTCCTCCACAGCACAGACAGCCCCATCACCAAAGGGCCCAGACAATTAATTACCCACCATCATAGCACCGTTTCGCCTTCAATTTTCCTGACGACCACAGGAGTAACTCAATCTGTGAGACTTCACTGGGCCATTTAAGGGAGCATCATAACTCTTTCTGTTCCCCAGAAATTGTAACCCGGACTCGGTTTTGTAATGCTAATTGCCTTATCTTCATAAATTCTACAGTCTTACATAATTTACCCGCATTGTAGCAGGATTTCCCAAGAATAAAAAAGCAGGTGCCGTCAATGGTAATTTGAATAAGAAAAGACATGTTAAGTGGTTCTTCTCTCACTAGTAATAGAAATTAATTAGCTTTGAGCGGCTTTGGAGGTTTTTGCATTTTTTGCTGTAACCTGTTATGTTTTCTAATTGTATGGAAAGAAGGTTTGATTTGATCACATTATTTGGTGACAGAGAGGCCTCTGTTTGGAGTCAAAGGTACAGGAACGGTGGCAGCCTCAAGTGTGGGAAGCCACCAGAGGCGTGTAGAAAGTGTGGGCTTTGCAGTCAGATAAACATGAATTCTGAGCCAGGGTGAGCCACTTGCTAACTCTGTGAGCCTGGACAAATCACTTCTCCCTTTAAACTTCAGCTTTCTCATCTGTAAGGGAGAGGTCACAAACTCTAACTGGAAGGGAGGGAGCCCAGCGCTGAGCATTTAAGAGCATTGGCTCAGGATCTGGAAGTTTCTACCTTCAGATCCGGAGTCCATCGATGACTTGCTCTCTGACTTTTCCAACTGGGGTGACTTTGATTTCAAGAAACATGAAATACTATTTAAACTGGCTTAAGCTATCCAAAAATTTACTATTTCCCATGAGAACACTAGGGCTAGTGCAGGCTGCAGGGGTGGTACAATTAATTGGTGGGTTAATGTCATCAAAGATATAGGTCTACTTTCTCTCTCCGCTCTGCCATACCCAACACTGGCTTTATCCTAAAGTAGACCCTCCCCTCCCCTGGCCAGAAAGGAATACAATCTTCCTGGTTGACATCTAGCAGAAGAGGGAGTGAGTGTCTCCCACTAACGTGGGTTACAAATCCTTCCCTTCAGTCTGACTGAGCCAATTATTTTGCCAGTCCGCCCCTGGAGCAATAATTGATTTCAGGAGAAGGCCACACATGGATTGTTAGACTAATCAGAAGCTACATCCATAGAGCTGGGATGGGATCTGCTTCCCTGTGACTCATGTGGGGGAGGAATTCTATTAGGAAGGAAGAAGTGGAGATCGGGTGTGGTGGCTCAAGTCTGTTATCCCAACACTTTGGGAGGCTGAGGTGGGCAGATCACCTGAGGTCAGGAGTTCGAGACCAGCGTGGCCAAAGTGGTGAAACCCCATCTCTACTAACAATACAAAAAATAGCTGGGTGTGGTGGTGGGCTCCTATAATCCCAGCTACTCGGGAGACTAAGGCAGGAGAATTGCTTCAACCTGGGAGGCGGAGGTTGCAGTGAACTGAGATTGCACCACTGCACTTCAGCCTGGCCAACAGAGCGAGACTCCTTCTCAAAAAAAAAGGAAGGAAGGAAGGAAGGAAGGAAAGAAGGAAGGAAGGAAGGAAGGAAGGAAGGAAGGAAGGAAGGAAGGAAGGAAGGAAGGAAGGAAGGAGTGGGGATGTGGATAAGGAATAGGCAACTAACAGTATCCCCACTGTAGTAGGTACAGTACACAGTGCAGACATGCTGCATACTAGACACGTAGCAATAACTACCTTGGGCAAGTTACTTATTTTCATTAAGCTGTTTCCTTGTCTGTATAACAAGGACAATAATAGCACCACCTCCTAAGGTGGCGTGAGGGTTTCATAACACAGATCTAAAGCACACCGGGCCTTCCATGTGCTCTAGTTTCTTCCTTCTGCTTTTTTTTCTCTTTCCTTGAAAGAAATCCTCTAGCAAGTTATTCAAAGCAACTCTCTGCATTTTGGAAGGACAAAGGAGGAAGAAATGACAGGAGAAATTTCCTTGAGTATGTTCTTCGAAGTAGCACCTTTTCAACCACAAGAAAATAATAATTAAGGGAAAGTATTGCCAAAGATAGAATTGGGGGAGTATGACTATGATGAAAAAGAAGGATTATGAAAGCAAGACCATAAAACATGTGGAAAAGATAGTCAAAGGTTGATACTCTTTACACATTTGCACCAACCAACACCACACTGCCTCCCGCCTCAGTTCACTCCCCTTGGATGGTTATACCCTGGGTCCCAGCTCCAAATCATAGCACGCCAAGTGACAAGCAGGTCCCTTTGCTAAGGGAAAGATGCCACAGAGACTCAAAGAGTCTTCTGCCATTGAAGATGGCAGAGTCATAAAGACAGAGCTGGAAGGCAATTCTTCATTCAGCTGGCTAAGCCCCTCGTTGTACTACTTTGAAAACACTGAAGTCCAGTGATTCTCAGATTGGAGAAAAGTGCAAGAGTCAACTCTTTTCTATCCGCGAAAAATACATTTAACATGTGAAGACACAGATATGTTGAAGGGAAAAGATACACCATGCTTTTTTCTTGTGCAAACAGTGAACTTTTGAAAGGTGATGTGCCTATATTAATAGCAGACATATTACACTTCGAGACAAGAAATATTATTAGAGATAAAGAGAGTTGTTTCATAATGATCAAAGGGTTAATTCATCAGAAGGACATGACTGTTGTAAATGTGTATGTGTCTATTAATGGATCCTCAAAAGAAATGAAACAAACATTGGCTATCATAGTTGGACATTTCAACATCACCCTCTCAGCAATTAATGGAACAACTAGGCAAAAAGAATAAGTAAACATATAGAAAATTTGAACAACACTATAGATCAACTTTACCTAATTCACATTTATAGAACACTCTACCTCAATGCCTGCGAGATATACATTCTTTTCAAGTGTATACAGAATGCTTACCAAGACAGGCCATCTTTTGAACCATAAATTCCAGAAAATTTCAAAAGATTGGAAACTTACAGAGTATGTTCTCTGACAACAGTGGATTTAAATTAAAATTCAATTAACACAAAAATATCTGGAAATGCTCCAAATAATTAGAAATTGAAGACTGCACATCTAAATAACCAATGCGTCAAAGAAAAAATCACAAAGGAAAATGTGAAATATCTTGAAATGAATGATAATGAATATACAACATATAAAAACCTGTGGGATATAATCAGAGCAGTGTTGAGAGGGAAATTTATGTGTGTGTGTGTGTGTGTATATATTTAAATGTTCATGCTGGAAAAGAAGAAAGATTTTAAAATAAATTATCTAAGTTTCTGCCTTAATATGCTCAAAAAAGAAGAGAAAATTAAATCAAATTAAGTAAAAGAAAGGAACTAGTAAAGACAAGAGCAGAAATAAATCAAAGAAAAAGGCAAAGAAGAGAGAGAATTAACAAAATTAAATTTCATTCTTTGAAAAGATTGAAAAACCCCTGGCATGACTGATGAGAGAGACAGAGAGAGAGAGAGAGAGAGAGAGAGAGAGAGAGAGAGAGAGAACACACGCTATTAAGGATAAAACAGAAATCACAGATGTTACAGATATTAAAATAAAAATGAGGCAATTTTTGCCAATAAATTTGACAACTTAGATGAAATTGACAAATTCCTTAAAAACACACACATGCAAACACAACTTTCCAAAATCGACACAAGAAGAAATAGAATATTGGATGAGGCCTGGATTATATAGAATATTGGATTACAATACTGGATTACAAATTTGAATTTGTAATAAAAAACTTTTCCATAAAAAATATTTCACTGGTAAGTTCTATTAAACTTAAAAATAAATAGCCTCAATCTCACACAAATTATTTCAGAAAATAGTGAGAGATAAAACAACCCCCAACTAATTTTTATAAAGCCAGCAAAACTCAATACCAAAACCAGACAATTAAAAAGAGTCATATGCCAATATTTTTCCTGGATATGGGTTCAAAAATCCTTAATGAAATATTATAAATCGAATCTGGAAATATGTAAAAAAGATACTGCATCATAACCAAGTGAGGTTTATCCCAGGAATGCAAGGTTGATTTAACATTTGAAAATCAATGTAATTTACCACATTGCAAAAATAAGGGAGAAAAATCATTTGAGAAACTCAGCATACATTCAGCTCACAGAAAACTTCCTCAGACTGATGAAGAGCAGACTGGTACTTAAAAGCAGACTGGTCCTGTTGGTGCATAAACAACACCAACAGTGATGATAACAGCAACTACTCCAACCTACAGTGAATATCCTATGTAGTAAGTGAAATACTGAACACTTTCCACTTCATGCTGAGAACAAGGCAAGGATGTCTGCTCTCACCACTTCTATGCAACATTGCACTGGAAATTGTAGCCAGTACAATAAGGAAGAAAAAGAAATAAATATTGGAAAAGAATTAAAACTGCCTTTATTCGGCCGGGCGTGGTGACTCATGCCTGTAATCCCAGCACTTTGGGAGGCTGACGTGGGCAGATCACGAGGTCAGTAGATCGAGACCATCCTGGTTAACAAGGTGAAACCCCATCTCTACTAAAAATACAAAAATTAGCCGGGCATGGTGGCAGGAGCCTGTAGTCTCAGCTACTCAGGAGGTTGAGGCAGGAGAATGGCGTGAACCTGGGAGGTGGAGCTTGCAGTGAGCTGAGATTACGCCACTGCACTCCAGCCTGGGCAACAGAGCGAGACTCCATCTCAAAACAAACAAACAAACAAACAACAAAAAAAAACTGCCTTTATTCAGCAATGATATGACTATTTATGTAAAAACCTTTTAAGTAATAAAATTTTAAGACTATGCAAACTAATGTATTAATTTAGCAAGATCACTAGTATGTGAGGTCAATATACACAAAGCAATTTTATTTGTATATACTTGTGGTAAACAATTAGAAAATTTCATTCATGATAGCATAAAAGTATAAAATATTCAGGAATAAATTTAATGTAATATGTACAAGACCTTTACATTGAAAAATCACAAAATATTAAAGAAATTAAAGAAGACCTAAATAAATGAAAAAATATACCATGTTTATGAATTAGAAGTCTCAATGTTACAATATCCATTTCCCCCCAAATATCTATAGATACTATGCAATCCCAATAGTAAGGTCAATAGGCTGATTTTTTTAATGAAATTGACAAGTTGTTTCTAATATATATGTATGATATTGCAAAGGATTTCAAATAGCCCAAATAATATCAAAATAAAGAACATAGTTGGAGGTTATTACCTTATTTTAAGACTTATAAAAAGCTTGTAAAACTAGAGTAATCAAGATAGTGTAGGGTGGAGATAAGGATAGACAATTAGATCAATGGAAGAAAATGGAGTCCAAAGATATACCTACACATATACAGTTATTTGAATTTTACCAAAAACACCAAGGCAATTAAATATGGAAATGAAAGTCTTCTCAACAAGTGGTGCTAGAATAAACATGATAAAAGATGAACTTCAACTCCTACCTAACACCATCCACAAAAATTAATTTGAGTGAATAACAGATCTAAATATAATAGCTAAAATTATAAAGCATCTAGAAGAAAACAGGAGAGAATCTTTGTAACGCTGGAGTAAGCAAATATTTTTTAGCATATAAAAAACAAATCATTTTACTTGTCAACTGTACCTCAACAAAGCAGAAGGGGGGAAGCACCAATCATAAAAAATTTAACAAATTAGACTTGATCAGTGGAATGGAAGAGAAGTGAATGTTAAGAGATATTAAGGAGGTAATATAGACAGGGCCTGATGATTGGAGGAAGAAGTATGTTTTGGATTACTCTCAGAGTTTTGGCCTCATTCACTGAGATGGAGCACCAAAAACAGTACCCAGTTTGTAAGGTAAGATCACAACACACAAAAATAAACTTTTTAGGATGAAACTATGACTGTGTTTCTCCCTTGCTTACTCTTCTTTAGTGAGTCTTCCTGCCTACAAAATATGGTCCAAGCCTCTTAGATACACAATGCCCTGTATGGTCTGGACCACACTGACTTCTCCTACTTAAGGCCCACTACTCTTCTTCCCTCCCTCCTTTGAATCCTGTGCTACATTTATTTATTTCCAGAGGTATTGTGTCTTTTCATGTCCCTATGCATTTGCATTAGCTGACCTCTGCTTGGACAATCTCTCAGCTTGAGCAATACATCAGTCCTTTCCTTGGGAATCCCAGACCATTCAACGTAAGCCTCAAGTATAGGAATCTTTGCTGCAATTGTTCCTTTACTCATCTGGCTTTCTCAGTAGATTGTGAATGCCTTGAGGATAAGGTTATTTCTTACTTAACTCTGGTATTCCTTATACCTAGTGTCAAAAATGTTGAAAGAATGGATGGATGGTGAAGGGTCAAGATTTCTGTCTTTGCACTCACCACTCATTCTGCAAGATCTTATTAAGGTCTAAATAGCTTCTCTGCAGAAGAGGAGAAATGCTAAATCCCTTGGGAGGCAACAGATGACATAGTAAGTGGCATTTGATCAGAAAGATGTTATGGGAGTGATTTCACCTCATTCTCTGGGACTCTATAAAATGAAAACAGTCACAGTTGCCCCCAAGAAAGCAAGAATACCATGCAATGTGCTTGGGGAAAGAAGGAAGCCCCAAAACACTTTGTAACAATATCACCGGGAGGCGGAGCTTGCAGTGAGCTGAGATCCGGCCACTGCACTCCAGCCTGGGCGACAGAGCAAGACTCCATCTCAAAAAAACAAACAAACAAAAAAAAGACCAGTATCACCAATAAGGTGATCTTTGAAACCAAGTCAATGAAGTCAGCCTTGTTAGAGTATTGGACACAATGAGGGCATTAGGGAGAATATTTTTTTTTCCTGAAAATCTTTGAGAGCGGAAGAAATATGATCTTATTCAATGGTCCCCCTTCTCCTCCAAAATGCAAGTTACCTTTCTCTTTATCTTCAGTGCTTCTCCCTTGGCTTTTACTATCTCTTGCCTGAACTATTTATTGTAATGGCCTGCCAGGTCTCCCTGCCTCTAACACATCCTAGGCTCTGGGCACCAAAGTAATATTTCTTTAATACATATCTAACCATGTCACCCCATCCTAAAACTCCATCCCTCTTATATGTTATGGGAGAAAGCCCACGCTTGTTTACATGATTCAAAAGGCCCCTCATGTTGAAGGCCCTATCTCTCTTTGCAGCCTAACTTTCTATATTGCTATCAACAGCCACAGTTTCTGATGAGAGATGTGTTAGATGATCAAAAAGATTGAAGACCATCCTACCTACTCTGCTTTTCTTGCCATTCTTTGTAGATGCTTGTAGAGACAGAAAGGGGGTGATTTTTTGCCTTCTTATCATAAAAGATCATGACTGACACCCCTATAGCAAATGCAGGTTAACAAGAGAAAGTATAACAAATGTATTACATGTATACATATGCACAAAAGTCATACAAAATATGAAAACTCTAGAAAAGGGCCAGATGGTTGATGTGTAAATACCCTCTTCATTGAGGGGATGGAAATGGAAGGATGTTGTAAAGGAATGAAACTGAAAACCAGACAATGGTTTGTCAATGATTCTCTTTGGATGCTGAATGAAACCAAAAGATAAACAATAGCTTGTGGACTAGTTACAGAAAGGTGAGGGGAAGAACTGCTTTGTGAACAAAGGTTGTCTTATTATGCAGATACAGTCTCCCAGGTAATCTCTCAGAAAAATAGATGAAAAGTCTGTCTGAGCATGGTGACAACTCCCAGTCTCTTCTCTTCTCTGGTAGTTAACCTTTCCTAGTTATTTAATGACAGCCCTAGGAAGAGTTTTAAGACAATCACATTTATTATGGAAGAAGTTTTCTTAGTCAGATAAGGGAACTTCCAGAGAAAGCCCTCTCCTGGTGCTTTGAGGAAAAAAGGAGAATCAGAGAGACAGGGAGGCAGGGGAAGGTCAAAGAGAAACCCTGAGGCTGCTTCTTCCTTTTAGCATGTCAACACACCACATCTGGGGACATCATTTTCTGAGTCCAAATGTTGTATTCATTTTTTATTGTGAGTAACAAATGGCCACAAATTTAGCAACTTCAAACAACATACAGCTGGGCACAGTGGCTCACATCTGTAATGCCAGCACTTTGGGAGGCCGAGGTGGGAGGATTGCTTGAGCCCAGAAGTTCGAGATCAGCCTGGGTAAAATAGTGAGAACTTGTCTCTACAAAAACAAAAAACAAACAAAAAAAAGCATAGTTTATTATCTCAGTTTCTGTGGATCAAGAGTCCAGGCCCGGCTTAACTGGGTTCTTTGCCTCAAGGTCTCAACAGGCTGCAACCAAGGTGTTGGCTGTGCTGCATTCTCATCTTCAGGTTGGAGTAGGGAAGGGTCCACTCTAAAGTTCATTCAGTCTGTTGGCAGACTTCAGTTCCTTGAAGTTGAAGGACTGATGTCTCAAATCCTACACACCACCTACAGTTCTTTGCCATGTGGGTCTCTTTATAGACAGTGCACAACATGAATGCTTGCCTTTTTGAAGCCAGTGGGAGAGAGCGAGAGCAAGACTGCTAGCAAGATGGAGTCTTTGGAAAGTAATGTCATCACAGAAGTGACATATCATCTTTGCCATAATATATTGGTCGGAAACAAGTCACAGGTCCCACTCACACTCAGGCATGAACACCAGAAGGCAGGGATCATAGGGATCATCTTAGGGTCTGTTTACCAGATGCCAGACTTTCAAGCTTCTGAGTCTTTGCTCATGCTACTGTTCCCTTTCTCTGTTATGCTCTTCCTCTGCTCTCCCACCTCCCAAGATTCCACTTACCCTTTGAGCAAAAGTTATTTCTGTGGTGGCTTCAATAGACTCACCTCTGCTTTCAGTCAAGATGGTTTCTCAAGACTGTGCTTCCAGAACACTTTGTTCATTAAGCTACACTAGCACTCAGCAGAAGATGTTTACCTCTGATGACGAGCTGTATTCAACAGGCTCTTAGCACCTTTTACACGCCATGGACTAGACTTGTGATATGGTTTGGCTGTGTCCCCACCCAAATCTTGTCTTGAATTGTAGCTTCCATAATCCCCATGTGTCATGAGAGGGACCCAGGGGGAGGTAATTAAATCATGGGAGCAGGTTTTTCCCGTGCTGTTCTTGTGATAGTGAATAAATCTCATGAGATCTGATAATTTTATTAAGAGCAATTTCCCTGCACACGCTTTTCTGCCTGCCTCCATGTACAATGTGCCTGTGCTCCTCCTTCACCTTCTGCCATGATTGTGAGGTGTCCCCAGCCATGTGGAGCTGTGAGTCAATTAAACCTCTTTCCTTTATAAATTACCCAGTCTCAGGTATGTTTTTATTAGCAGCAAGAGAATGAACTAATATAACATGGCACTGGGGACGAACAATAGAAAGAGAGCAGCTTGTGGCAAGAGTTCCCCAAGCCAATCCATGGACTGGCCCCATCAGAATCACATGGGCAGCATATAATAGATAATGATTCTCAGGCCCTAGTCCCTAAAGATCCTGATTCCATGAATCTGGCGTGGGGCTCAGAAATCTGTTCTTACAAAGCTCCCCAGGTGATTGTGGTCCCCAGTCAGGCTCAGAACCACTGGCATAAAGGAATGGGCATTGCACCCTAGTTGCCCAATGCTGACTTCAGACCCACCTCCACAGGATTTTGTAGACTGGACAGATAACCTCTGAGAAGACAGACAGAAAAGCCTCGGCTCAAGTCTGTCTCTACCACTTAACCTGTTTGACTTTTGAAAAGATACTAGTCCTCTCTCAGCCTCAGTTCCCTCGGTGGTAAAATGGAGAAATCATGCAATCCACCCCATAAGGCAGCTGTGAGGATTAAGTGAGATAAAGTGCTTGGGGGAGCACCTGGCATGCAGGAAGCCATCAGAAAGTTTTGTTATATTGATTCCTGAGTTCAGTTGGTCTGCCAATTAAGGCCACAATGCCGTTTGAGCTAAAAACATTGGTCTTTGGACAGGGGCTCCCCTCTCCTCTCTGCAGATCCTATCCCTGTGTGGCTTACAGAAATGACTTAGACAGCATCCTCTCCCTGTGTTTCCTCTCCACCTAGACTGACTCCTTCTCAGCCTCAGCTGCTGTTAGCACTGCAGACAGGGGCCTGGCCCTGGAGGAACCTTCCCACCCTTCACTGGAGCTGGCTTCGTCTTACGGGAAGAGAGCAGCCAGTGTAGCCCCAGGACAAGCTCAGTCCCTGCCACAACTCTCAAAGCCCAGCTCCCTGGGGGCCCACGGCGGGGGCACCATCCACTTTTTCCATGGCTGCCTCTGAGTGCTTTGAATTTCATTAGGGCAATTATTTCAAATGGAATTAAAAGGGTTTAAAATTAGACCCTAAACTCTTAACAATTAGTGACGCAGCGACCTGCCATCCACAGAGCCACAATAGACCTATGTTGATTGGTACGTGAGCACAATGCCACTCTCCAGATTTGCATGCACTATTACAATAAACGGCTTTTAATAAAATGAGTATTCTTAATTACCACCACATTAATAGGCTGCAAACTAGTCATCATTAAAGGCCCCACAGTCCCTCCCTACCTCTCTGAGAGTTGCCAGTGGACTTCACCAGCTCAGCTGCTTCTGCAAACTCCAAGTTTTCCTGTGGCCTCCTGGGAGGTGGTGAGTTGGGGGTTATGCCCCCATAATAGCCTCGGGCCAGAGATTTGAATGCTAGGACTGTCTCTGTGATTCTTTCTACTGCACCAGCTCGAGACTTCCTGTGTTCTCTAAAGGCTGAGCAGCCCATGTCAGCTCAGGTCCCTCAAACCACCTTGACCACATCATTTATTCATTCCATTACCCATTCACTTATTCAACAGGCACCATGTTGGGCACAGCAGCTACTCACTGAGAAGTGACGCAGCATCTGCTTGAACCTCCACTGTCTGCTTGCAGCCCCTGCTAACAGATTTTCCAGAGAGGAGGCTGACACCTGCTGGAATCTGACAGGCACTGGGCTCCAGTCATCCACATGCCCAAAGAAGGGCAAGTTCTGGCAGATGAGAACCCTGGGAAAGGTCCATGTTGGGCAAGAGCGCTGGACTCACAGGTCTGAAATCCATTCTCAAGTCATTGTGAGAGCTTGAGCATGTCATCTGCACCCCTGGGCCTCAGTTTCTCCATCGGTATGGTGGAGGCATTGGTCTAGGCCTACAGCCGGCACACTTTTTCTGAAGGGCCAGATCATAACTATTTTAGGCTTTGTTAGTCGAACGGTCTCTGTCAAAACTATACAACTTGGCAAGACAGGAAGGAACCAGATTTGGCCCATGGAAAGGTAGTTAGCTAACCCCTGGGTTAGGGGAATCATAAAAGCCCTGGCAATTCTGATGTTCTAGAAATCTATAAAGGGGCTATTCTTCTACAGGAGGTGTAGGGAAGACTTCAGAGGCAAACTTTCACAGGGGACATTTAGACTGAATTACAGGGAATGTGCTTTTCTTTCCTGTTCTATATAACACCCATCAACACACATGTGTGCATGCACACACACACACACACACACACACACACACACACACACACACAAAATAGCAGGCTAAATGATGACCTCCAAAAATATCAGAGCCTCATCCTGGAACTGTGAATGCCACCTATATGATAAACCTCTGTGTTTTCACAGATATGATTTAGTGAAGGATCTTGAGATGAAGCAATTATAATGGATTATCCAGATGGACTCTAAATGCTGCCACAAATGTCCTTTTGGGAAAGAGGCAGAGGAAAAGTAGACACAGAAGAAGGGAAGGTGATATAAAGATGGAGGCAGAGGTGCGATAAGGCCACAAGCTCAAAGAAGGCAGGCAGCCACCAGCACCTGGAAGAGAACAGGAGTAGAGTCTACGAGCCTCAGAAGGAAGCATGATCCTGCCTTGACTTCAGCCCAGTGAAACTGATTTTGGACTTCTTGCTTCCAGAATTGTGATATCATACACTTCTGTTGTTTCAAGCCAAGTTTGTGGTAGTTTGTTACAGCAGCCATAGCAAACTAACACACACACTTTTTCCCCTATAGGAACCACTGATGTTCCTCATGCCTCTCTGTTAGCTATATTTTGTCTAAAAGGAGAAAAAACAATCATCATCCTTTACATGGACTCTCGCACTGTGATTTATATTGATAAAACACTTCCATAGTATACAGTAGCTCTGTGAGGAAGATGTTAGAATCTTTATTCCATAGAGGAAAAACTAGACTCTCAGAAATGTAAAGTGTTTTACCCAAGGTCACTCTATTAGTAGGTGTCAGAGCCAGAACCTGAACCCAGATCTTTTGATTCCCGATCTATACTGCAGACCAAGTTGAAAGCTAAGCTAAACACACTGACTGCAGGGAAACAAGAATTACAGGAGGGTTGAAGTCAAATTGCAGTTTGGGAAAAGAGTCACTTTAGAATGGAATGATACTGTTTGGGTTTCTAGCTAATGCCTGACTCAGGTTCAGGCTCTGATGAGGATTTAGGATGTGTCCCGTTTCTGGGTGGGTGGCAGACCCCACCTGAGGGGGTCTCTTGGCTGGGAATGCTCAGATTCACTGAGGGTTGGACCAACCCAGCAGTTGGACCTTCTGTGAGCCCTGAACGTGGCTCTTTAATTTAGGCCTTTTCAAGCCATTTGTGAAAATCGCAAGCAGCCCTACGGTGAAGGCCAGAGAAGGGCACTCTGCAACTAGCTAGTCTGGAATTCTTTCCATCACACCACAGCTGGAGAAACCAGACAGCAGATGTGTTGATGCCTTGTACGTGCCAGTGGCAGGAGGAGCAAACCCAGACAGGAACTCACTTTATTAAAGAGCAACATCCTGTAAAGGAGGTTAGTTGTCTGGTTTGCAATCAGAATCATGACCGCTATGGCAAGGACTCCACCAGTCCAGATCTTTATTTATTGCAAAACCCAAATGAGTACTTTAACTCAGGATTCTCTGAAGACCACAAATGTATTGATTGAGAGTGACTGAACAACCCGCACCAAGAAAGGATAATGTATACAATTTATTATACATTTAATTCAAGCACTTTTTTTTCCAACAATCACAAATGATATATAGTATGGTATTCTAAAGCTGGAGGACTTACTCCAGCTGATTTTAAGACTTATTGTAAAGCTAATGGTGGTATTCAGACAATGTGGTATTCACGTAAGGATACACAGCTAAGTCAATGGAACAGAACAGAGTCAAGAAATAGACCTATACATACATGTTCAGTTGATATTTGATGAATGTGCAGAATGATTCAGTTGGGAAAAGGATAGCCTTTCCAACAAATGGTGATGGAACAACTGGGTATCCTTATGGGAAAAAAATAAACCTTGAAACCTACCTCACACCATACAGAAAAGTTAACTTGAATGGACTATAGACCTAAACGTATAACCTAAAACTGTAAACCAAAAAACAAAACACAAAAGTACAAAAGACTTGGATCCAGAATATTTAAAGAGCTCTTACAACCTAAGACAAACAAACCAATTTAAAAGTGGGTGAAATGTTTGATCAGACATTTCACAAAAGAAGATATACAAGTGGCCAATAAGACCATAAAAAGATGTTCAACATCATTAGTCACCAAGGAAATGCAAATTAAAACCTCAATGAAGTAATGCTCATACCCACTACAATTACTTACATTTTTAAAAATTGACAATACCAAATGTTAGTGAGTACGTCAAGCAACTGGAACTCACACAATTTCTGGTGGAGCGTGTAACATTGTACACTCACTTTAGAAAATAGCTGTGCAGGTTTTTTAAAATAAATTTAAACATACACTCAAAAAAATTTTTAGTGACAGGGTCTTGCTCTGTTGCCCAGGCTAGAGTACAATCGCGTGATCATAGCTCACTGCAGCCTCAAATTCCTGGGCTCAAGCAATCCTCCTTGCCTCAGCCTCCCAAATAGCTGGGATTACAGGCATGTACCACCGTGCATAGAAAAACATACAGTTATTGTGTGACCTAGCAATGCCTAGGTATTTACCCAAGGAAAACACGTGGCCACAGAAAGGCTTGTACACAAATGTTTATAGCAGCTTTATTCAAAATAGCTTAAAACAGGAAACCCCTCAGATGTCCACCAACCAGTGCATAGATAAATTGTGACACATTCATGCAATGGAACACCATTCAGCAGTGAAAAAAGAACTACCAATACATGCTACAACACAGATTAATCAGATGCAAGAGAAAACATACTGTATAAATCCATGTGCATGAAGTTCTAGAACAGACTAAATTAATCTATAATGATGGAAATCACATCAGTGGTTCTCTGGGGAGGGACATTTTGGGGGAAGGATTGACTGAGAAGGGGCACAGGACAGTTTTTGGAGACATGGAAATGCTCTATATGTTGATTGGTGTGGTAGTTACAAAGGTGTATACATTCATCAGAAATCAAATTGGTTAATTTTATTGCATGTAATTTATTACCTCAATGAAATGAAATTTATTTTTAAAATATATCCATATTGTGGCGTTCTGATCATTAATTTCCATATCCTTCCCAAAACAAACTGGTGAAAACTCACATCCGAATAGGCACACATGGATAAATCAGCCCAGATTTTTCTTTTTCTTGTGTTTCTCAAGTTCAAGTTCTACTGGTGTGTTCTCAGTCCTGGCCTCATGCTGGCCTGTGCATGTGCACCACTCCCTTATATACAGGCTTTTTAACTCTGAAAATTCCCAGCCTCTGCTTAGGACAGATTTTGGGTTTGGGGGAATGATAGCCACACTCTGCTCTGAGTACAGAATCTACTGTGAAAAGGAGATATTGGAATCAGACAGAACTGAAACTATCAGGTCCATCTTCACTGAGGCTAATTAAAGGTTTAGGTCAGTGGTCAAGCCAGGCTCCCTAATAGTTCTCTCTCTGCCCAAGTACTGGCCAACTAGACAACCATGGCCTTTTCCACAAAGACAGACATTCCCCTTAAGTAGACTACGTGGAGGAAGAGAGAATGCCTGAATGCTGGGGACAGCTGTCCCAAAAGACAGAGAGAACTAAAAGAGGCTGAGCCATACTCCATCCTCATTCCAAATTCGCCTGCCAGTTAAATCCTAGGGAGAGGGAGGAGCATATGAGGGATGGGGAAAGGTCAAGAGTAGATATTCCCACCACCTACAAAATATAAGGAGTCATGGTGGGGAGCGGGGAGGTGAGTCAGCAGCAGTGCCTATCATTATGGTGACCACATATTACACTTTCTCAGGGACCATCCCAATTAAAGCCTGCCATCATGTAGAAACTATAGACAATGCCCCTTTCGCCCTCAAACATGTCCCTGTTTGAACAATTGATGATATGGTCATGCCATCTACCAATCATATGGAAAAGGGCTTGCTTTCCTCTAATACTGATGACAAATGTCTCCACCTCATGCCTATTACTTTCCCTTTTTGAGGCCCAGAAACCTTTTCTCTCTTTCTAAGCAGTCTTAGCCTCAAGATCCTGCTCATACTGCAGAATTGGGAAGGATTTCTAAGCCTTCTTTTATCCAATCACATTAGATCCTTCTGGCAACTTGGATCCAAGCTGAAAATGAGTGATCCACTGGGCAAATGCATGGCAGTTCTGGTATTTCTTGAGCGCTACCATGAAATGCTCGTCCCACTCAGGGTTTTGCTGTTTATCCTTGTATTAATCCGTTTTCACATTGCTGATAAAGATACCTGAGACTAGGCAATTTACAAAAGAAAGAGGCTTATTGGACTTAGAGTTCCACCTGGCTGAGGAGGCCTCACAATCATGGCAGAAGGCAAGGAGGAGGAAGTCACATCTTACATGGATGGCAGCAGGGAAAGAGAGAGCATGTGCAGGGCAACTCCTGTTTTTAAAACCATCAGATCTGACCGGGCACAGTGGCTCATGCTTGTAATCCCAGCACTTTGGGAGGCCAAGGCAGGCAGATCACCTGAGGTTGGGAGTTCGAGACCAGCCTGACCAACATGGAGAAACCCCATCTCTACTAAAAATATTTACAAAATTAGCTGGGTGTGTGGCACATGCCTGTAATCCCAGCTATTTGGGAGACTGAGGCAGGAGATCGCTTGAACCTGGGAGGCAGAGGTTTCGGTGAGCCAAGATCGCGTCATTGTGCTCCAGCCTGGGCAACAAGAGCGAAACCCCATCTCAAAAAGAAAGAAAGAAAGAAAGAAAACCATCAGATTCTGTGAGAACCATTCACTATCATAAGAACAGCATGGGGAAGACCCACTCTTATAATTCAATCATCCCTCACTGGGTCCCTCCCACAACATGTGGGAATCATGGAAGCTACAAGATGAGATTTGGGTGGAGACACAGAGCCAAACCATGTCAATCCGTTTCTCTCTGTTGGGAGGGGGGCTGCACTGTGTGCTGAAGGAGCTCAGAGAGGCATGAGTTGCTGTCCTTGCAGAAATTCTAACCTGGACTACTGGGGCAACTGTGTGCAGCTCATACCACACAGGCCATTCAATAGAGAGCCTTGGAGGCTGCAAGAAGGAGGGAGCTGTTCTAACAGTGGATGGGAGAGGTGGCATGAAGTCATGGTATCTGAGCAGAAGGTCAGAAGGCAGAGATCAGGGAAAGCCTCATGCATGCAGTATGATAGCAGCCCACTGGGACTTCCCCATGCCCCACCCAAGTGCAGGACTTCAGCGCCTTCCACAGAATGTGCTCCAACAGCCCTCCGAAGTGTCATCCTTCTGTCCATGCACTGCATTATTGCCAGAGCTGGCTTCCCATTGCCTAACTCTGGCTGTTTCACAACCCTGCTCAAGAACTTTCAATGGCTTCCCATGGCCCACAAGATGGCCAACATCCCAGCCTGGCATTTAAGGCTTACCACAGTAGAGCTCACTCCTGTCCCATCATTGTTATCTCCCTGCACTCTCCCACTTCGAAGCTATACCATCCTTCTTTTCAGGCGTTTGCATCTCCAGGGAAAGATGTCCTCATTTTTGAAGAATGGGCTGCCACGCTCCCTTCTCTTTCTGGCCTCTTCTGACTCTTTCAGGCTGCAGCAGGCTCTCCCTTTCCTGTTGCACATCATTCATTCTTGTCTGGTAACTCATGAGTCTACATTGTCCTATAATCTGTTGGCTTCATGTGCCTCCTTTTGCTACTCCCGACTTCAAGTCCCAATAGGGCAGGTACTGTGTCCTTCAATGTCTCCATCCCCAGGGGCCAGCCCAGGGGAGGGCGCAAAGGAGATGATTAGGAAGTTGTGCTGGGTCGTGTGGAAGGACCTCCTGGGAAAAATGCATTCCTCTCATCATCACACCATCACCTACTTGACCTGTGCCCTGTCCATGCCCAGGGCCCCAGAAGGTGCCCTCAGTGACCAGCCAAGTCTTTCTTTGAAAGAGTTTACAAGAAAGCCAGCTGGTCCTCCAGTTATCATTTTGTCCTTTGGGTGGAACTGCAGGGGGAAAAAAATGAAGTATATTAGTTTACTGCTTGATCTCTGCTCCCCTAAAGCAGAGCCAAATCTAAAGTGAATATTGATGACTTTACAAAGCCCAGTGTTTGGTATTCACTGAAAACCATTGTGTATTCCCTAAATAGTTCGTTTTGTTTTTGAAAGTTCTAAAAAATTCAGTGTATTGAAATGCATGTTGTTGCATCGATTTTTCTAAAATACACCTTGTTATCTTTTCTTTGGTAATTGGTGACTGGTAATGACTTTGGCAATTTAACATGTTCTTGCAGACACTTTTCCCATTCCCCTTGATAACTGAAGTCAGGAGCGAGGGCCTGTCTGTCAATCTCTGACGCCTGTCAGCCTGCATGATTGACGGCTTTTGGTCCCACAATAGAGACCATTTTTGCAGCCCCCGTTCTGTTATTTTCCCCTCCTTTAATACTTGTGGGGGATGGTGTTTGCTTTATAATCTGCGTTTAAAATCCAACTTGGAATGAGGCCAGCTCCAGAGAAATTATCACAATGTCTTGTTAGCTTTGCATCAGGAAAAATCCCCAGAGAGTTTCTTAAGCTATGATTCCACCTTCTGAAATTACCTCTGCTCAAAAATCTAAGCTTCAGCCTTCATCCTGATCCCTTCCAATTCCAGGAGAAAGGCCAAGGGGTGCTCTAATAGAGGGCATGACCAGGGGGACCGTGAGCATCTGGAGTGGAGTCGAGCCATGCCTCCCTCCCAGGGCCTCCATGTATAAGCTCCCACATAATGTATGTGGGTCTGAGTGGCAGAGCTACTCAGAAGAAATGCTCTGGATCTTCTGGGCAATTACATTTCTCAAAAAACAGCAGATAGGAGCCTCTCCCAACTAAGATGAAGCAGTATTTGCTTTATCATGGCACCATCAGGTCACACGATTGCCTGAACCCTTTGGATAAACAACCAGAAAACAAGAAGAATGAGGGTCAAGGACTGAAGGAATGACATGTTTCCCTGTGGGGTGTTTGGGGTTCATAGACCCACTTCAGAATCTGATGAAAACTGTGGCCCCTCTCCCTAGAAAACTGCACACCCTGTCACGCTCAAATCCTGCCTATGATTTCAGGGGAAACTGCTTCTCTTCCGTGGTCTGTGGCTCTGGGGTTAAGGTCTCCTGCTCTGTGTGAAGGTAGCAGAGAGCTCATCCCCAGAGTCATGACTCTGCAATGTTGGGTGCTGATTTGAGGGGTAGCCATAGGAAAAAACTCTGTAAAGGCCAACTCTTGGAACCATGTGCATTGGTCACAGCTGCCTGTGACAAGAGTGGCTGTGGGGGAACAGGGGTTTGGCTCTGTGCTCCTGCCCAAATCTCATGTTGAATTATAATTCCCAATGTTGGAGGTGGGGCCTGGTGGGAGGTATTGGATCATGGCGGTGGTTTCTCATGATTCAGTACCATCCACCTAGTGCTGTTCTCGTGATAGAGCTGTCAGGAGTTTTGGTTGTTTAAAAGTGTGTAGCACCTCCCCGACCCCCTTCCTCCTGCTCCAGCCATGTAAGAGGCATCTGTGTCCCCTTTGCCTTCTGCCATGATTGTAAGTTTCTGAGGCCTTCCCAGAAGACGAGCAGACATCGCTATGCTTCCTGTACAGAACTGTGAACCAATTAAGCTTCTTTTCTTTACAAATTACCCAGTCTCAAGTATTTCTTTATAGCAGTGCGAGAATGTACTAATATGGGGGCCTCACACAGAAGCCCAAGCCTGTAAATTTTCACTACCAGGTGATTAGTCTGTAGACACTCTAGGCCGATGGAAGAGTACTGATCAACATTTAAATTGGTGGACATTGAGTAAAACAGATTGCCCTTCATAATGTGAGTGGGCCTCATCCAATGAGTTGAAGGTCTCAGTAAAACAAAACCCGACCTCCATGAGCAAGAAGAAATTCGGCCAGCAGATCGCCTTTGGACTTGAACTGCAACTCTTTCCTGGGTCTCCAGCCTGCCAGCCTCCCTTGCAGATCTTGAATTTATAATCCACAGTCACATGAACCAGCTCATTAAAATAACTCTGTCTCTCTCTACACACACACACACATTGCACACACACACACCCTGTTTGTTCTGTTTTTCTGGAGAATTCTAACACACCCATTGATAAGTATTTTTTAATTACTTTGAGGTGGGATTCACAGCTTATGGAAAAGCTTTAGGAAAATTTTCTTTGAGACCCAAAAGCCCAGCAAGAATTATTTCACAGAAGGGCTGGGAGCCCAGCATAGGTGGGCACTTCCTCCTGAATAAAGATTCCTGAAGAAATGACATGTCTTTCACAGACAGGAAGGGTCTGCAGACCAAGGCAATGTCCCTCAAAGGGGCCTCACATGTGAAGGAGGAATTCTTGCTGTGTATGTTTTCTGGTGCCAGGGAACGGGGGCAGCTGAGAGGCAGTGGAGCCCGGGTTCCAGGACACTCAGCCTAATGAAGCCATGGACCTCACCCTACAAAACAAACCTGACAATATCTCTCAGAGTTTCCAATGATGATTTTTGAGATACTGCTCAAAAACTGGGGCTGCAGGCAGCTGAAAGGCCATCTCAGGTATCTGATATACCTCATAACATTTCATTCATCATTTCATTGGAATTTTTATGTGCCTTCTATAAGGCAAGCGTTAGAAATACAGAAGCGAAACAGACCAAAATAAGTCTTTTTCTCCATGGACTTTATTTTCTAGTAGTGTGAGGCTGGAAGAGAAAGTACAGATGTTAAACATAAAATAAAGTTTAAAAGACATAATTAAGGCCCCCATGAAGAAATGAAGAATTAGAGTCTAATTAGTCTCCTCCCCTTGAGTCTGGGCAAGCTTGTGACTCACTTGCAATCAAAAGAATATGGCAGAAAGGAAGCTGTATAACTTCTGAAGTTGGTCATAAAAGATGATGATGCTTCTGCCTTGTGTGGTAAAACATTTGCTTTGGAACTCTGAGTGTCATGAGAGCCAGCCAACTCTCCTGAGGTTGCCATATTGTAAGGAAGACCAAATTAGTCTTCTCCAAGGGACCACATGGAAAGGCCCTGGGACTACATACACAGAAAGAAGGGGATGACCGGCCAGCCTCCAACTCCTCTAGCCCTTCACTATTCTATTTGTAGATCCCATGAATACAGCCGCATGAGAGAGCCTAAGCCAGACCACCCTGATGGGCCCTTCCCAAGTCCTTGACCCACAGAAAATGTAAGAGATAATAAAATGATTATTGTTTTAAGTCACAAAATTTGGGGTTTATTTGTTATGCAGCAACAGACAACCAGAACAGAGTAACTGGAGGGACGGGGTTCCCTTATATGAGGATGTCAGGAAAGTCTTTCTTGAAAGATGACATCTGAGGCCTCTACAACAAGAGAAGCTGCTGTGTGAAGGGCGGAGGGGAAAGCATTTCAGGCAGAGGGAAGTACAAAGGTCCTGGAGCATCAACACCCTGGGAATTTCACAGAGGAGCAGTATGGCTTGGGCTTAACAAATGAGGGGGAGAGAGAATGGAGAAAGGTTCAGAGAGGTAGGAAGGAAGTGGATAATGAAGAGCCTTTTAGGCCAGGTGACCAGATGTCCCAGTTTGCCTGGGACAGTTCTGGTGGAAGCTTGTTGTTCCAGCATAATTGTATGGATCTCCAACTTGTAGACCATGGTAAAGAGCATAGATATTTTATATTAAATTTTTTCTTCATTCCCCCCAGTCTCCAGGCTGGTCCCTGTGCTCTCTATGTCACCCTCACACACTTCACCCTAAACCTAAGAGACAGCTCTTTCCCTCTCATGCATCCCTTTCCTAGTCTTGCTTTTTCTTCCTCTTCATTCTTATTCTCTTTGGAAATAGCCAAGTCTGTTCCTTCCATGATCGCAGACCAACCACTGTGCCTTCAACATAGTGGAAGATGTGGAGAGACTGGCTGGAGTCGTTATTTGGTGTCCAGTGTCCTGGGTTCAAGTTCTGGATCCACTATATCTGGTCTATGTGACCTTAGGTGGCTTGCTTTCCCCTCTTAGGCCTTTACATTCCTATCTATTGAGTGGAAATTTAAACTGTCTACTTCATAGTGTGGTTGCAAAAAGAGCATATGACTATTTGCTAATCAAGAGTTGGTTTCATGTCTGAGGAAGCTTGACAAGATGCTATGGTTTAAATGTCCCTTCCAAAACTCATGTGGAGATTTGATTGCCATTGTGATGGTATTAAGAGTTGGGACAAGTAAGAGGTGATTAGACTATGAAGGCTCCACCCTCATGAATGGATGAATGCCATTATCATCGGAGTGGGATCTTGATAAAAGTGTGTTCAGCCTTCTCTTGTGCTCACTTGCCCTTGGCATCTCTTGCCCTTCCACCTTCCACTATGGGATGACACAGCAAGAAGGCACTCACAAGATGCCAGCATCTTGATATTGGACCTCCCAGCCTCCAGAACTGTAAGAAGTAAACCTCTTTTCTTTATAAATTACCTAGTGTGCGGTAGTCTGTTGTAGCAGCACAAAATGGACTGAAACACAAAAGGAGAGAAATTTTAAATCAAAGCCAACAAAAAAAAAGATGATGATTGGAGATAAGGAAGAAATGCCTGATGTTCATGGTGGGGAGGAATAAAATCACTGGAGGATTCACTCAGGAGATGTTGAAGCTGAAAGTAGCTGGCTGCCTCTAGGATGGGGTGTATCTGTACTCTTGATATAGAGGCCAGAGTCTGAGGGGGGTGACTATCGGGGGAACACGCCCCCGATAATTCAACGTGGTCCTTTTCTATTTTCCCTAAGTGTCGGCCAGTCTGAGAAATAAAGGGAAAGGGTACAAAAGAGAGAAATTTTAAAGCTGGCTGTCCAGGGGAGACATCACATATCAGCAGGTTCCGTGATGCCCCCAAGCCACAAAACCAGCAAGTTTTTATTAGTGATTTTCTAAAGGGGAAGGAGTGTATGAATAGGGTGTGGGTCACAGAGATCACATGCTTTAAGGGCAACAAAAGATCACAAGGCAGGAGGTCAGGGTGAGATCACAAGTTCAGGGCAAAACTAGAATCACTAATGAACTTCCATGTCCTGCTGTGCAGACATTGTCATTGATAAACATCTTAACAGGGTTCAAGAGCAGAGAACTGGTCTGACTAGAATTCCTAGAATTCGCCAGGCTAGAATTTCCTAATCCTAGCAAGCCTGGGGGCACTGCAGGAGACAGGGCATGTTTCATCCCTATCTACATCTGCATAAGGCAGACACTCCTAGGGTGACCATTTTAGAGGCCCCACGCTGGGAATGCATTCTTTTCCCAGGGCTGTTAATTATTTATATTCCTTACTGGGGAAAGAATTCAGTGATATTTCTCTTACCCATTTTTGGCAATAAGAGAAATATGGCTCTGTCCTGCCTGGCCCACAGGCAGCCAGACTTTAAGGTTATCTCCCTTGTTCCCTGAAAATCGCTGTTATCCTGTTCTGAAGGTGCCCAGATTTGATATTGTTCAAACACACATGCTCTACAAACAATTTGTGCAGTTAACGCAATCATCACAGGGTCCTGAGGCGACATACATCCTTAGCTTGTGAAGACGATGGGACTAAGAGATTAAAGTAAAGACAGGCATAGGAAATCACAAGAGTATTGATTGGGAAAGTGATAAATGTCCATGAAATCTTCACAATTTATGTTCTTCTGCCATGACTTCAGCCGGTCCCTCCATTAAGGGTCCCTGACTTCCCACACAGGTGACCTCAAGATCACTTCTGTTATGAGTTATTGTATTCATTCAGACAGGCTTGGATTCAAGTCCCATTTCTTTCACTTGCTGGCCATGTCAGCTTGGGCAAAGTGCTGCCTCAGTTTTCTCATCTGTAAAATGAGTACCTATTCCTTGGGAGATAAAACAAGAAGAATAGGAAAACATGAACTCCTGTGTGTCACACATGGAAGTACTAAAATATTGTTAGCTTGCATTTTCTTATTTTCAATGGACAAGGCACTAGGTTAGACCCTGAGAAGGGATATAAATATGACAGTGTTTCCAGGGTATTGGTAGGGAGAAGGCAAGTATGGTACATAAGCCACCATCACTTTGATTTAAATTAATGAAAAGTTAGAGTCAGGAAGGTACTGAGAGATGGAAAGGGTTACTACAAACCATGGTGGCTTCCCTGGTCCTAGTTTCAATTTCCATGAGGTCTGCCTGAGTTTGGTTTCTGTGAGACCTCCATGTTCTTACAATAACCACTGTCCCTCCTTATTTGAGCTGGCTTGAATGAATTTCTGCTCCTTTGTAACCAGTGATCCCTGAGGAATGCAAAAATGTTAGAAGGTTGTCAACATGTTAAGAGAACCCCAAGAATGATGAAATTAATTATGTCTTGTTGTTGCTGTGGGAGGTTTGGGAGCCAGGAGCTTAAAGCTTAGTTAGGGCTTGGACCTACATTGTTTTGGAGTGAAACTTTTGTGGAGTAAAGAGTAAGTGATCCAAAGCATAGAAGAGGGAAAATGCAGGGCATATTCAAAAGTTGGGAAGAGGTACAATCTGCCAGGAATTTGGGGTGTGCAAAGTAGAGTAAGGAGCCACTGAGCTGGAGAGGGAAAGAGGAGCCAGGTCCCTTGGTCTCCAGGTGGCAGGTTGAGGTGATAGGACTTCATTCATAGAAGGCAGGGAGTCACTCTGTTGCTTTTAAGCACAGAGATGACAGAGGGAAGACAAACAGCCATTTGAGGATGGATGAGTGCTGGGCAGCCCTGGAAGCAGAGGCAACAGAGAGAAGGCTGTTGCAAGGGGCCTGGATGGAAATGATGAGCCTGGGGCTAGGGCAGGGCCAGTGGAGATGGCCTGTGGAAACTGCTTGGATTATCACAAAGATCAGGAGAATGGGGTGTGTAGATTGGCCAGCTTGGCCATGTGTCTATGCCTATGCCAGGGGACGTCATGGCAGCCTCCCAGGATCACATAAAGTGAGTAAGGAACTGGTTCAAGGGAACCAGAAGGAAGATAATGAAAGCATGTGCTGGGTAAAACAACCACCAAAAACCTGTAACTTTAGCAGACATTTGCTAGAACAACAAAACGTAGGGCAGGCTAAAAAGTCAAGATGGAAGAGAAAGAAAAGCCATAAAAGTTCAAAAGCATAAGAGTGTTGATAGCAGCATGGTTCTTAGTAGTAAAAGCTGGAAACCACTAAAATGTCCAACATCAAGGAAAGGGTTAAATAAATTATAGACCATCCATTCAATGGAGCTGTACCATAGACTTTAAAAGGAAATGGTAGATGTATGGTTTGAATGTGTCCCCCAAATTTCCTATGTCAGAAATTAAATCTCCAAATTTATATGATGATTGAAGGTGGGGTTTGGGGGAGGTAATTAGGATTAGATAAGATTACCAGGGTGGGTGCTCATGATGGGACTGGTGGCTTCATAAGAATAGGAATAGAGACCCGAGCTGACATGCACGCTGTTACCCCTCTTGCCATGTGATGTCGTCTGCCATGTTGTGATGCAGCATGAGGCCCTCACCGAAAGCCAACAAGAAGTGGCTGCCTGATCTTGGACTTCCCAGCCTCCAGGACTGTGAGCCAAAATAAACTTCTTTTCTTTATAAACTACCCAGTCTTGGCTGTAAGACAGTTAGATTTGAATGCATAGGCATGGAAATATATCTAGGAGATAGCAGGGTTTGGAAAAAGAGTGGTTAACTAAACAATGTGCATGACATGATCCTATTTATGTTGATAAAGAGATGGAGCAATTTCTTTCTTAAAATTTTGAGGAAGGCTGACTCTTACAAGAACAGCAGTCACAGAAGAACAGCGCTTTGGGGAGCTATTCTTAGGGGTTAGGGCTCCGTGTCAATAGAATTCAGGAGGGCACAGCCCAAAGAAAGAAGAGATGAGTGGGAGGAAGCAAGAAGAGATTGTTAGCAGCTGCTATGAGCGAGACACTTTGGGGAGGAAGAGAGATGTCTAAAGCTGACTCTTAGAAAGCTGTGAAAAGCTCCTGCACTACCTTTTTAAAGAAACCAACAATAAAGATTTATATTATTCTCCAGGCTTATGGAGTCTGATTTGGGTTATTTTGGATGACTGTTGAGCAGAGACCAGCAGCCTTAAAGGCTTCTTAGATATATTTGGGTCACATCCATATATATTTATATAAGCATTTTTTAAAAGTCTGAAAGGATATACACCAAACTGTCAACAGTGGTTATCTCTGAAGGATGAAATATCAAGGGACTTTTGCTTTCTCTGTATTGTCTTAAAAAAAATTTTTTTTACCTAATCATGCATTATTAGAATAAACAATACAGATACAAAGAAAGGAAAAAGAAAAAAAATCTACTGAAATCAGACAGAGTGCACAGTAAATAAATACATGTTAGCTACAAGTATACTCAGTAAATAGTAATTAACTGACGAATTAAATAAAGCTAGTAACAAAGACTGAAATGATGAGAACTCAAGACAATGGGAGACTCCCTCCCCCACCGCACCCCTTCCCACAGTGCCAAGCATAGTCCTTGCTGCTGGGGGCTGAGGCTGGGGCTCTACTTCTAGGAGAAGCCTTAAGGTGAGAAGCCTGTAGCTCATATGCTCCAGAAAGGGCTGCTGGGAAAGGAGCCCCAGAGGGCAGATTGGGGGAGTATGGGGGGCAGAACCAGATGCATTGCATCTTTGTGTCTGTGCCTCGGATGCATTCAGTTCTCTTTCTCCCTTTCTCACCTTCCCCTACCTCCCCTCCATTTCTTCCCTCTCTTCTCCTCCTTTACCCTCCCCTCCCCTCCTCTTCTCCTCACTCTCTCTCTCTCTCTGTTAATCTCAGTTGGGTTCAGTAACAATTCTGGGAATCAACTCTCTATAAGACTTCACTCTGTTCTCAGGGTTGGTTATGGTGATGCGGTGGGGTTTCACAAGAAAACCAGGAGAGGAAAATGTAGGCAAATACCCCTCCCTGGAAGGCCAATGTGACACTTGAGCAAAAGTGGAGAACTTGGGCAAGTGCATAGTGAGCAGATGATATGGCTGGGACCAAAGTCCTCTCCACATTCAAGATCTGGTGATCTGGTGAGGCAGGAGCCTATAATGTGCAGGAAGGAAGAGTGGGATCCAAGTCTCAAGTGTGAAGGGCCTAGAAAGTCATGCAAAATAGCTGAGATCTTATTTTCTAGGCCTTGGGAAGTCAGAAATGGATTTAAATTGAGGAGTGACAGAGTCAGGGGTGCATTTTAGAAAGATCCCTGGAGCTGATGTGGAGGATGGTTGGAGAGGAGCAAGTTGAGGCAGACAGACAGTAACAGGGCTGCAGAGAAGTCCAGGTGCAACATGATGAGGTCCCAAGTGATGCAGCATCAGTTGGGATGAGAAGATGCTGAGAGAACCATACATGACATTGAACAGGGCGGCTGTGATCTGAGCAGATGTCAGGGAACTCCCGCTGTGAATCTCCCTAGCAGACTGTCTAGTTCTCCGAGGGAACAACTCCTTATTGTGTATCATTCATTCATCCTATTGCATAGCATTCATCCACTTGACAGACATTATAAATGTCTTCTCTGTGCTTATCCCAGGCCAATCACCAAGAAACAGATATGAATGGGACAGAATCTGTCATCTAGGAGGTTAGAGTCCAGTAGAGAAACAAACGTGATATATTGATTGTAAACATAGCCCCAGTTATTCCTCAAGCTGTATATACATGCCTTTGCAAAGTGACTTTGGAATTCCTCTCATACGAGGTGGATTCTATTTTCCATGCCTTGAATCTGGGCTGGTCTTGTGATTTGCCTTGGCTGATAGAATGTGGCAGTTCCAAGCCTAGGCTTTAGAGGCCTCGGGTACTGCTGCTCATTCTCTTGGGACTTTGTCATACCAAGAAAAACCACACGGAGTAGAGCCAAATCTGCTGTTGTCCCAGCTGGGACTGAAGTAATTGTGAGAAAGCACAGCCAAGATCAGCCCAGCCCAGCCTAAACCAGCAGAGCTTCCAGGTGACTCAGATTCATGAGGCACAATAATTAATTTTTATTTTATGCACCAAGTCTTTGGTGGTTTGTTACGTAGCAATGGCTAACTGATACAGCATAAAATAAACTAATTTCTTTTAAAAGCATACTGTAAAAGCTCATAACCCGGGTGCCACTAAGGCCTCATAAACATCCTCTATTCTCATCCAACACTGACTTTCAAGCAGGGATCAGCACTGGATCGTACTCTAGGGAGACTGTTCTCCATGGGTCTCTTGCATTTCTACACATTTTGCAAGCAAAGGCACTGACTGCCTTTGGGACTATCTTTTAAAGGGTGTTTTTTAACAAATAGTTTTGGAAACTAGGGATAGTTTCCCTCCAAAGCAACAGGAAGTTTGGTTGGTTGTCTTAAGTAATAAAAATGTGTCTCTCCAGGGCAAATATCAAGCAGGCGTACTTACTCATTATAAAAGATTTGGGTTCCCAAGGCTAGGGGTTCCTTTCTTGTAATGAAACTTGCAGCCCCTGCTGCAGGTGTTAAGTGGCTCTCTTTGTGTCACCCTGCGGGAATTGGAACTTGGGGAACAGCACAAATGCTGACAATCTGGCTACTGCTATTGCTGTGAGTCATAAAGTCCTTTGTGTCTTACTTAGGAGTCCCATGTCCCCAGCCAGCATCCATGACACCGCAGCAGGCTGACTTCTGATGCTGTATGTAAAGTGAATCACAGATCCTTTGCAGTTCTTGATACTTATCCTTCTGGAAACAATTTAATCCAATTCCACAAAGGCTTAGTGAACAATAAGTTTCACTAAAGATGGCATTGGGAGACAAAACAGAGGTTTACATAGCCCACCTTAACAAAAGTCCCCCCTGAAACATTGTTTCCTCTGCAGAGCCCCTCACACTTCCTCTGCAGACATTAGCAGGCTCTTCCCGATTGCATCCCCTACTTCAGTCTCCCTCTTACGCTGGCTGCAGTTCCTCCGGATCTACACCACCACCACTCCCCCAGGCCTATCTACAGCTCTTCCTTTGCTCAAGAAGAGACTGTGGGCATAGACTTCCCCCAGTGTTTCCAGGCCAGCCTTCCCACACCCATCACCCAGCACAGCAAACAAAGAAGCTTGCATGGACTCCACCCATCTTAGAAGATAGCTGGATGAGAGAAACGATAAATAACTTTGTCCTTTCACAACTTTTTTTTTTTGTCACAAAGATTCTAACAAAGATGTAGGCAATCTCTGAAGGCACATAGGAGGGAGAAAATATTTCTGAATGAGAGATCTAGTAAGGCTTTGAAAAAGATGCCACTAATCCCTGAAGGGTGAATAGGTAGGTTTTCCAAAGACAGAAGAGAGCAAGAGCCTGCCAGGCAGACGTGGCATATGATGAGCGACAGAGGACCACTCCGAGGCGAGAGGTATGGGGTTACGGGGTGCAATCCCAGAAGACCTGGAGTACGCTGGAATTTGCAGACAGAACGACCCACTGAAACCACCATAAAATGTAGCCTGTCTCTGGGTACTGGGCACGTGCATAAGGTTCTTTAAATTCACACATGAAATATCAAAGCACAAGGGCTTGTAACCAAAGGAAACACCCACTAATCATAGTTTTCGCCAGGAACACCCTAACTGACATTTTAATTAACAAGTTGTTCTCCCCCCACTCCGTTTTTAATATAAGGACTTCTTGTTGCTTTAAATCTAAAATTAATTAAGTGAGAGTTCTCCTCTGGAGTAGAGTATATGGCTCATGCTAAACGGACGGGAGTGATAAGGTAAAGATATATGGCTGGAAGTGTAGGGGGGCACTGAAAACCTCTTTGCCTCTGCAGCGGAGGCAAACCAAACCAGCCACAGCCCACTTTCTCACTGAGAACCTGGGGATCCTGGACTTTTTCCAAGAAATACTCCATTTGAATCTGCAGCTCAGCTAAAACCTAGAATTACTGAAGGTTAAAATGCTGTTACAAGGCCCTACATGATCTGGCCCCTGCCTCTCTCTGTAACCGTAATCTCACCTCGCTCCACCTAGTCCGTGGGCCCAGTCACACTGCCCTTCTAGTTGTTTCTGAACATGACAAGCTTGTTCCCACCTCAAGGCATTTGCACTTGTGGTTTCTTATGCTGGAGACACTCTTCCAGCACATTTGCAAGGCACGTCTTGGGTGAGAAGTCATCTCTTTCTCAATACCTCTTTTTTTGTTTTTTTTAGACGGAGTCTCGCTCTGTCTCCAGGCTGGAGTGCAGCGGCGCGATCTCGGCTCACTGCAAGCTCCGCCTCCTGGGTTCATGCCATTCTCCTGCCTCAGCCTCTTGAGTAGCTGGGACTACAGGCGCCCGCCACCACGCCCGGCTAATTTTTGTATTTTTAGCAGAGACGGGGTTTCACCATGTTGGCCAGGATGGTCTCGATTTCCTGACCTCATGATCCTCCTGCCTCGGCCTCCCAAAGTGCTGGGATTACAGGCATGAGCCACCACGCCTGGCCCTCAATACCTTTTCTAACCACCTAAATACTAATTGATACTAAATACTAAATACCGTCTAAAATACTAATCGATTCCTCTCCCCTAACCATTACCCTGATTTACTATCTTCATAGCCCTTATCACTCACTGAAACCATGGGCCATTTGTGTGCCACTTCTCTTCTCTGTCTCTCTTACTAGAATGGCAGCCCCAGGAAAGTAATGACTGGAAACAGCATATGCTCTCACTTATAAGTGGGAGCTAGGCTATGAGGACACGAAGGCCTAAGAATGATATAATGAACTTTGGGGATTTGGTGGGGGAGGTAGGAGGGGGGCGAGGGATAAAAGACTACATATTATAAGTGCACCAAAATCTCAGAACTCACCACTACAGAACTCATCCATGTAAACAAAGCCCACTTGTATCCCAAAAACTTGAAATAAAAAAAATTGTGTAAAAATAAGTAAATAGATAATAAAATGGTTTTTCGTTTTGTTTTGTTTTGTTTTTTGAGACAGAGCCTCGTTCTGTTGCCAGGCTGGAGTGCAGAGGCACTATCTTAGTTCACAGCAACCCCACCTCTCACGTTCAAGCAATTCTCCTGCCTCAGCCTCCCAAGTAGCTGTGACTACAGGCACGCACCACCACGCCCAGCTAATTTTTGTATTTTTAGTAGAGATGGGGTTTCACCATGTTGGCCTGGGTGGTCTTGATCTCTTGACCTCATGATCTGCCCACCTTGGCCTCCCAAAGTGCTGGGATTACAGGCGTGAGCCACTGTGCCCAGTCTAAAATGGGTTTTTTAAAGTAGCATGAATGTCTCCCAGTCAATACACTCTACCATGAAATATGTACATATTTATGCATTTATTTATAAAATAACTTCTACAAGTAAACTGAAATACCACTAAAAGAAAGAGAAAGAAAGACAAGAAAGAAAGAAAGAAAGAAAGAAAGAAAGAAAGAAAGAAAGAAAGAAAGAAAAAGAAAGAAAGAAAGAAAGAGGGAGGGAGGGAAGGAGAGAGAAAGAAAAAGAAGGAAAGAAAAAGAAAGAGAGAAAGAAAGAGAGGAAAGAAAAGAAAGAAAGAAAGAAAGAAAGAAAGAAAGAAAGAAAGAAAGAAAGAAAGAAAGAAAGAAAGAAAGAAAGAGAGGGAGGGAGAGAGAGAAAGAAAAAGAGAGAAAGAGAAGAAAGAAAAAGAAAGGAAGGAAGGAAGGAAGGAAGAAAGAGAAAGAAAGAAAGAAAGAAAGAAAGAAAGAAAGAAAGAAAGAGAAAGAAGGAAAGAAAGAAAGAAGGAAAGAAAGAAAGAAAGAAAGAAAGAAAGAAAGAAAGAAAGAAAGAAAGAAAGAAAGAAAGAAAGAAAGAAAGAAAACAAAAGGAAGGAAGGAAGGAAGGAGCACCTTATTCACTCATGCACCCCTGCACCTAGGACATAGCGGACGCTTAGGAACTTCTTGTGGAATAAACGGAAGGATGATATTCCTTCTGCTGAGAATGTTCTTTCCCCCTACTTTCTCCCCTCCTCTCTCCGGCCTTTGCCTGGCTGACTTATGCTCACTCTTCTGCTTTCAGCTTCAGCCACATTTCTTGATTTTCTAGATTGGGCTAGGCCCTCTTTGATACCATTCATCATTTCATCATAACTAAAATCGGTAATTGTGAGAATGGGTTGTTTAATGTCCATCTAGAAGGTAAGACCCAGGAGGGCAAGGAGTTGGTAAAACACTCCGTAATTAGTAGCTACTTTTTTTTTTATTTGTATCATCAGCATGCTGTATTCTTTTGACCAAAGCAACCAGAAGGAAGATCTTCCAAGATAGCCTCAGACACAACCGTCCTCTCCCTAGGATAGGTGAAGGTGTCTGGGGACCACAGAGGCAGGGGCCTGGGCCTTGTGTGATCTGCGTTTGGGTCTGCAGGACAAGGGTTCCTGGCACGAATATCAGTGAAGCAGGTGCAGTGCTGGAATCCATTCTTGCTATTGAGATTTCTTCCTCCAGGCAATGAGTCAGCGGTATAGAATCTCATCACTTTGAATAGAACACATTTTATTTATCTATCCCTCTCTTGATGGGCATTTAGGCTCTTTCTAATTTTTTGCTGTAAAAAAATTATTCCGTAATCCTTCCTTCACTCTCCCGCATTGTTAGATCTTTTCCTTTCTGCTGGATTGTTCCCGCCAGCCAACAAACACATCATAACTGTCTCATCTTAAAAGTAATAATAATGGGCCAGGCGCAGTGGCTCACACCTGTAATCCCAGCACTTTGGGAGGCTAAGGCGGGCAGATCACGAGGTCAGGAGATTGAGACCATCCTGGCTAACAAGGTGAAACCCTGTCTCTACTAAAAATACAAAAAAATTAGCTGGGTGTGGTGGCGGGCGCTTGTAGTCCCAGCTACTCAAGAGGCTGAGGCAGGAGAATTGCGTGAACCCGGGAGGCGGGGCTTCCAGTGAGCAGAGATCGCGCCACTGCACTCCAGCCTGGGTGACAAAGCGAGACTCCGTCTCCAAAAATAAATAAATAAATAAATTAAAAAGTAATAATAATAATATGAAAATAACTTTTCGACCCTCTACTTCCTATTTTAACTATCATTCCACCTCTATTCTCCTTAATAGAAAACTCCTTACTGGCTTACACTTGTAATCCCAGCACTTTAGGAGGCTAAGGCGAGCAGATCGCTTGAGGTCAGGAGTTCAGGACCAACCTGGCCAACATGGTGAAACCCCGTCTCTACTAAAAATACAAAAATTAGCCGGGCATGGTGGCGTGTGTGTGTAGTTCTAGCTACTCAGGAGACTGAGGCAGGAGAATCACTTGAACCTGGGAGGCGGAGGTTGCAGTAAGCAGAGATAGTGCCACTGCACTCCATCCTGGGTGACAAGAGCAAAACTCCAAAAAAAAAAGAAAGAAAAGAAAAGAAAGGAAAAGAAAAGAAAGGAAGAAAACTCCTCCAAAAATTGCTTTTACTCAACACCTACACATCCTCTCCTCCTATTCTCTCTCAAGCCCACTCCACAAAATGCTCTGGCAAGGCCTCTGGTGACCTCCATGTGGCCAAATCCAACAGCCAGCTCTCAAGCTTCATCGTGCGGAATCTTTGCTGTCATGTGGCACATGGGAGCATTCCTCTTTCCTGGAAACTCTTCTCCCTTCCCTCTTTCTTAGTGCTCATTCTGAGAAGGGCTATTTCTTCTTAGCCTTCTTTTCTGATTTCTTTCTCTTCCTGTGCCCTAGACGATGGTGGGTCCCAGGACTCAGCCCTTAGACCTCTTCTCTTCACTGCCTGTGCTCGTTCCCAGGGCAATTCATCTGCCCCACAGGTCTGAGCACTATCTACACCTGGTTGACTCCCATGTTACCACCACCCATCCTGACCTCCCCACTCAACTCCAGCCTTACAAGGCCAGCTGCCTTCTTGACAGCTTTGCTTGAATGACTAATAGCCTTTATTAGATTTAACATTCACACGCGCGCGCGCACACACACACACACACACACACACACTGAATCCAGTTAGGCACATGGTCTTCCGCCACCTTCAAAAATGGTAGTTCAGGCTTCCAGGTGCTCAAGCCAAAAACCAAGGAGCCAACGTAGTCTTTTATCTTCTACTCACATTCTCTATTCAATCCTTCAACAAATCCAGTCAGTGGTACCTTCCACACCAACCCAGCACCAATCGTGGATACATCTCCACCACCATCACTTCGTTCAAGCCCCCTTCATCCCCCACCTGAAGCATTGTAAGTGTCCTCCACTTTCTCCCAGCCTTGCCCTACCCCAGTCTGTTTTCAGCACAGCCACAGCTGCTGGAGTGATCTTTGTAAAACACTGTGAGATTGTGTTCTCACTCTATTCAATGATTTCCCATCTCAATCAGAGTAAAAGCGAAAAGCCCTACAGTGGCTGGCAGGGCTTTGTATGAGCTGGGACCTAACCACCCATCCAATGTCATCTCTTCCCCCCTCCCCCAACCCCAGCTCTCCCCACTCTGGCCACAGCGGCTCGCTTGCTGTTCCTCAAATTCATCAAGCCCTGCTTCCAACTCCGGGCCTTTGGAGGGAGCCTTGGTCTCTCTGTCCAAAATACTCCCCCTCCCCTCCCACAGTCATATCTTGATGCTTCACTCTTTCAGAATGTCTCTTTATCAGAGAGGACTTCCCTAACTCCCTGTCTTAGTCAATTCAGGCTGCTATCACAAAATACCAAAGATTGAGTGGCTTAAACAACAAACATTTACTCCCATGGTTCTGGATGCTGAAAGTTGAAGATCAGGGTGCCAGCATGGTAGGTTTCTTATTGAGGGTCCTTTTCCTTGTGTCCTAACATGGCAGGAAGAGAAAGAGCTCGGGTCTGTCCATCCCCTTATAAGGACATCAATCCCATCATGGGGGCTCTACGCCCATGACCTCATCCAAACCTAATTGTCTCCCAAAGGCCCCACCTCCAAAGACTATTACACTGGGGATTAAGGCTTCAGCATGAATTTGGGGGACACATTCAGTCCATAGCACTGCCCTACACAACATAGCCATTTCAGGCTCCTTCTCCCCCTCATCTCACTTAACTTTACTCCACAGCACTTAACCGCCATCCAACATGCACTTGGTTTAACCTGTTTAACCATTGATTGATTATTAGCTGACTCTCCCCGAGTAGATGGTCAGGTATGTGATAAGAGGAGTAATGGGCATCTTGTTTGCTGTTCTATCCCTACCACGTTAAGCATGTAGCAGGTGCATAATCATCATGTGTTGAATGAATGAACATCTGTAAGTGCATCTTTGCCGTACACATGGGTTTCTCTAGATCAGACACAAGGAATAGAACTGTTCCTTGACAGGGCATATGCATTTTCAGTTTCCCTAGATACAGCTGAATTGCTGTCCAAAGTGGTTGGGACATGGCCTTCTCGTTTTCCCAGATCCTCTCCAACACTTTAAGTTTTTGCCAAATTGATGGGTCACAGTGGTGTTGTGCGGCTTTAATTTGTATATCCCTGATGATTAGTGAGGTTGAGCATCTTGTCTTTGTTTCTATGACTTGCCTTTCCTCTTCTTTGCTCATTTTCTGATCGAGTTGGTCTCTTGGGCCTTGGTGCCCTTATGACAACTAAGAATGTCTGCTCAGGTCATCTCCAAGTTTCGTTCCAGCTCCAGTGCTCTTTGATGCAATTCATTTGACAGTTATTTATTGAACAACTCTCAGAGCAAGCATTCTTCAAGTCACAGAGGGTGTGCCTGTGAACAAGAGAGACAACGTCATGCTCTCATGAAGCTTGTATTCTACGCAGGAAGGCAATTTAGAAAATCGCCAAGAACTCAAACAAGGAAATTATATTAATTCAGACCACGCTCAATGCCATGAAGAAGAGTGACGGGATGGGAGAGGTTGTTGCAAAAGAGTTTCTGAGGAGGTGATATTCGGGCTGGCACCTGAGTGATGAGATGGAGCCAGCAATGGAAAGATCCAGGGAAAACACTCCAAGCAGGAGGAATAGCAAGCATAGAGGCCCCAGGATCAGCTTAGCAATGCTGTGAGGAAAGAAGAAGCTTGCAGAGCCAGGAACGAAGGAGCTGCACATGCAAATATCTGGAAAACAACATTCCAGTCTGGGAGGAACACAGGGTGCTGAAGCCATCAGGAGGGAGGAGCCAGTAAGACTTGTTGGAAGGACCAAAAGAAGGTCACTGATGCTGGAGCAGAGGGAAGAGAAGAGGGGCATGCATGCAGCGCGGGAGGGAGGCAGGGCCAGAGCTGAGAGCCTTGCACAGCATTGCAAGGGCTCTGGGCTTTGTCTTAAAAACAGTGGGAGGACAGTGAAGTCTTCTATGCAGGAGAACCATGTGCTTAGATTCGCTTCTTTAAGAGAAGCTTCAAGAAGCATGAACTGGGGAAAACAAAAGCAGTTTTAGGGAGACACATTAGGAGCTGGAGTGAACACTTGTCATCTCTATAACTGCTCGACCTCTGAACACCCTTCTCAGATTTGGTATCCACCATTCTGGGAGTCCCATGGGGAGGTAGGGCCTGTTCTGCATGCCGGGAGCTAAAACCATAGGGACTTGCTCTCCTTAACCCCTACCGCTGAAGCAGAAGGTGAACCCCGTCAGTCAGCTAGCTGTCCCTGCCTGGGGTTTAGATCTGAAGCTAGTGACACAGAGTGACCTGGGACATTCAGAAGACATTGTGGAGGTATCAGCAAATGGTGGCATTCACTGTGGCCATCAAAGAAGGTGCTGCTCTGTTCTAATTCGGGCAATGGGCTCAGAGAACATGGGGGTGTGGGGAAAGCACAGGCCGCATCTGAAGGGCTCCAGGGACCTGGGCCAGGCAGGCAATAAGCCCAGTGTGGCCAGATCTTCAGATTTCCCAAAAGAAGCTGGGATGCCAAATTCTTATGTAAAATCACCCGGTTTTAATCCTGATTACAAATTCAAATTTTGAAAATCCTGCAGGTTGGGCAGAGAGGTCAGACATAACTTACCAGGGACCGGTTTATAACCTCTTTCCTAATGCTTTATCCTTTTGTGAGGAAGTCCTTCCTCACATTTCACAAGGTCAAAAGAAGAGCATTTTAGCAGAGGGCTGGGAAAAAGTCAGCTAGAGATGGAAGTTTCTTAGCTAAAAGGAAGCAGCTGAGCTTCCACTGCTCCCCAAAGCACAGAAGTCCAAGGGCAGAGGCTGAGCTAGATAGACAATAGGAAGTTGTGGCACTCCTAGACTAAGGTAGCTGCAGCTGCAGTGGAGATGGCCAAGGGTAGAGAAGTAGAGCAGATACCCAGGGTGACTGCCCCATCTTTCAGGGACTCTGCCCATCTCAAAAGCATTATGGTTTCTCTGGAGAGAAACAGGCAACGTCAGGCAGGGAGGCAATGGCCTAACAGACCTGGGCTCTGCCACCAATATATCAAATTACCCTGGACCTGGGCATCAGTTTCCCCCTCTGCACCATAAGGTGGTGGAGGCAGATGTGCCTGAAGAGTGTGTCCAACTCTGCAGTCCTTCACTGATGGGATCCCTTCACCCCAACAGCAGCAGGATGAGCAACTTCTCTGGAGATGTTCCCTGGGGCGGCTGGAGAAGCAAGCAGAGACTTCCCCCCAACCATGCACTGAGCAATCATTTCTGGAATAACTTCAGATTCAAGCAGCTTTTGTAAACTGCCCCGTTTAAATTAAAACAAATCAATATGCTTTCTAAAATTTAGTCTCAGCTAAACAGCTGTGACAGTTCATAGCAACCTGAACTTGAAATGAACCCACCCTACGTATAAATAAAGCCTTTGATGTCTTCATTAGTTTCTCACATGCCATTTTTTCACAGTCTATCAGGCTAAGTGCTTTGCAACTTATATATATTTTTGCAGGAGGAGTATTTAACCTTCTGATTAGTCACCGCAAGCAGCACAATGACAGAAACCCTGATTTTGCACACAATGAATTTATTGATAGATTTAGCCCATTAGCTGTATTTACCTGTCAGTTCTATGGACACTAATGAGTTGTTTTTCAAGGACTAATGAGAACTGTAATGGCTAATGGATGTTTACAGCTTCACCGCGCAGCACCATGTGATGCCGTGAGCACCGGCTCCCGTCCCTCCGAGTCTTTAATTGGCACCATCAGAGGACTCTTTAATTACATTTGAGCAGACAATAAAGATTCCAGCCAAATCAATGGCAGGAAGACAGTGAGCTGGATTCTGCAGGAGGCTGGTCACTCTGATGGGCACCAGCCTAATGCTTCAGCCAGCACTGTGACTTCCCCCATGACACCCTTTGGCAGGAGGAAGTGCTGAAGAATGTCCTGGCAAGGCATGCGTTTAAAGATTTGCCTCCTAAGTCAACCCCTGGGCTTGTAGAGCAGGGCTGGGGGTCACTGTCCCACCATAGGGGAGGGAAGGGTAAGATAGTCCACAGAGTGGTGACCCTCCAGGCATTGGAAAATAGAGCACCCTTGGACACTTAGATTTAGTTAAACTTTTTGTTCATCAAGGACATGTTTTCCTCTGTGTTATATCCAAAGACAGGGCTCCGGCTAAGGTCAATATTCACAAGACAGTCTTGGCATTAGCAAGGGACAGTTGGCTTATGATAAATTTACAAAGAAAAATCCAATGTTTGCAATACGTATTCACTCACTGAGGTGTTTGTCCATTCATTTGGCATTTACCAAGTGCCCACTGAAGATAAAATGTACCAAAAAGTACAAATAAGGGAATATCTTACCAAGTAGAGAAATAAAGGGAAAGAACATCTAAATTTGCAGAATGCTTTTACAGAAGTGTGAGTATGTTACTTTCAACTGCATAAAACCCATTGCAAAGATCGTATTTCTATACCAACGTACCATACTTGCTGGACCTGCCATTATACATTTCTAATCAGAACCATCATGCCAGATGGCTTAGGAACACCTGCTTCTTTAGCAGATGAAGCTACTGTTGACCAGTTCTTCACAGAAAGGGCAGAGATCAGCTTGGCTGATCCATCAGATTTTTGTTCCAAGGAGGCTGGTGAGAGTGGGGAGGAGTCTGAGGATTGTTTTGTAACCGGAGCAGGTTATGGGGATATTAGGGAACTGGGGGTGTTATGCCTGGAGAAAAGTGAAATGTGTGATGGTGGCAGTGGAAGGAGAATGCTGCTGAGTGAGGACATTTGTTTGTTGACCCAATAGGATCACACAAGGATCACTGGGCGTTAGGCACAGGGGTGCAGCCATTTAAAGACCAACTTATCTGTGAGTGCATCTACCACTGAATATGCTCATCTCCCAGCCTTGACCTTTCCAGTACCCTTGCCAGTCCTGGGAGGGGGATCTGACCTTTCTTGGTGCTTCCTATGGGCCATGAACACATTCAATCTGGTGATGAGGATGCTGCTACAGAAATTAGAAGAGCAGTTTCCATAGAGAAGTGGGGGCGGAAGCCAGATTGCACAAGGATTAAGGAAGGAGTGGGTGGTGAGGAAGTGGCAGCAGTGACAAGTTGAATGATGGAGAGAGATAGAGCAGTCACTCAAGGGGGTCAGGAGGACCTGAGCACATTTATAAGATTCTAGGAAAATGTCACCTGAAAGGGAAAGATTGGAAATGCAAGAAAGGGGAGGTGACTGATGGAGGAAGGTCTCAGAGGTATCAGGAGTTGGGTGAGAATAGAATAACGAAAGAGGAGGAGGGACTGGCCTCAGAACAGGAGAGGGAGTCTACCTCCAGTGGTGAAGGGAAGCAACAAAGATGCCCAGTAATTTTGATGTGGAAAAGAAGGAAACTAGAAGCTTCAGTCTCTCCTTATTTTGTTCTCTGAGAAGACCAGGAGACTTCACTTGTCTCAGCCTAGTGCCCGGAGGAGAGTGGAGAAGGTTTGGGGTAGTCACACTAGGTCTCTCAACCAGGGGCCCTCAAAATGAAAGGATCAGAGAGGGCTCCAACTTGGGCCTCCCAATCACCATCTTCTGGAGGCTCAATCAGCAACGCTTCCTGGCTATGCTCAGGAAGGAAAAGAAGCAGGAGAATGGTTCTCCCAGAGTTCAGGATTTGCAGAGTACAGGCAGTCGGGGCATAAAGGATGCTTGGAGACTGTGAGCCCTTGACCATGGGGTCAAGGTTGGGAGGATGAATGAAGAGAATCAAGAGAAGTAGGGGGGTGAGAGCCTGCTGAAGATGAAAACAGGGTTCAGGAGGGACAAAACAGAAGGATATGGAAAAGGCAAGGGAATTTGGGGATCACCGGGATTCCAGGACCAACCTCAGGCTGGCTGAGCAGCTAAAAACAGGGCCCTTCTGCAGAGTTGGGATCTTCTCATTCCGGGAGACCATCCTAATGGGGGAAGGGAGGCCATAAGCATCTGTTTCCTTCCAAGCAGCAGACAGGGGTCAGACTTAGTTGCGCAGCCTTATGAGGCCCAACATCTGGTGTTCTTGAGGTGACTTCTTGGCTCCTTTGTGCCCCCAAGTCACTGCCTTCCTCCAAGGTATGGCAGGGCTTCCCCCTTGGTTTCCATGGCCAACATCCTGAGTCCTCGTTAGCACAGAAGCATTCCCACCTCCCAGTCTGTAGGGATAGACTCACTCTGATCCTTTCCTTGCCTAGATCTTGGGGATCCCTTCCCCAAGGAGATGAGGTCCTCTCAGGCAGAAACCAGAAAGACCCGGCACCATTGACCAAGTCTCCAGAATTCCAGCTCCTCAGAGAGGAACTTCTGAACAGTGATGCCCTCAGCTGCATCAAATGAGAGTTTACAAGCCTCGTTGACCCTGAAAAGTCCCTGTAGGGATGCAGAAGCCACAAAGGATCATGATGAGAACATCAGGGAGGCGCCTGAACTGGGGGTTGTGGTCACTGAGGAAAGGGGAGAATGCCTGCACAAAGAGAGGTGGGCTTGGGATGGGTTAGCCCCCATCCTGTACAGCATTTACTCAACAGTTATTGTGCAAGTGCCTCCTGGGTGTCAAGCTCTGTGCTTGGCGGTGGGGATTCCTAGACACGAGACACAGCTCTGAAGAAAAGACATAAACAATATGGCAGGGACACTGAGGATGCTGTGGGAGGAGAGGGCACGTCACTGACCCAGCCAATGAGGCGTGGGAAGGCTTTTAGAGGAGGGGGAATATCTGAGCTGTCTAAGTGGGAGAAGAATCTCCAAGAGAGAAGACAAGAAGATATTCATTCATTTACCCCACCGATATTTACTCACTGGCTCTCTCTGCCAGGCACTATTCTAGGGGCTGGAGATTTGAACAAAAGAGTCCCAAATCTTTGTCTGTATAGAGCTTATGTTTCAGGTAAGGGTAACCATGCTATATTCAGGGTACTGCGAGAGATCAGCATGATTAGAACTAAAGTCTGAAAGAGTTTGTAACAAGAGACAAGAGTGAGAAGATGGGTGGGGTGAAATTGCATGAGCCTTGCATTCCATGATAAGGACTTTGCAGCCTACCCGAAAGCAGCTGAAGGGTCACCGAAGAATTTCACACAACTGACATCTGCATTTCAGTTGGGCAGTGGTAGAAAGAGGTTGAAGAAGAGGAAGACCTGATGTTGAGCCCAGTTAAGCGACTGCGGAAATACTCTGGATAAGAAGCCAGTGGGGCGGCAGTAGGAACAGACAGAAGGAGATACATTTGAGGGGTTTTAAAGAGACAGAGTCAATAGAACTGGATGAGCTACGAGACAAGAAAAAAAGAGGAACCTGGGAGAGCGTCCAGTTTCTTATGTGGGTGCCTGGAGGGATGCCTTGCTGAGTGGAACACAGCAGGAAGGAGAGCATCAAGGGGAGAGCGATCACTTTTCAGACCATCTGAGCTTGAACTGCTGAGTCTCACCATACTGGGATGGGCATGCTGACTTCAGGTGTGAAGTCAGGAAAGAAATTTGACCTGGGGAGTCATCAGAGCCCATGGAAGGAGGGAGGGATGTGAGTGCTTAGGGAAGGTGTTAATGGTAGGAAGAGAGGAGTTCTGGGCGCAGAACCTTGAGGATCACCAACAATGAAGGGGTAGGAAGGGCCGAAGCAGAGGGGTTGGAAGAGGAGTCAGAGAGATGAGAGGAGACCCAGGACACTGTGCATGAGGTAGGAGAGGGCTTCCAAAAAAAGGAGAGTGGTCAGGTGTCAAATAGGCTCAGAGAGGTCCTGGGAAGGCTGAAAATAATCATTAGATTCAGACGAAGCAACATGGAGGCCTTAATGAGATTGGTTTCCGTGGGAGTGAAAATTGGAATGTGATGGGGAGAGAAGGGAGAGGGAGATAAGGAAGTGGAGACGGTGCCCACCCTTCCAAGAATCTGGCTTTGAAAAGGAGAGAAAAAAGAAAAAAGGCAATGAGGATAAATAATCATTGAGTTGAGGGAGGCGGATTTTATTTTTAGATGAAAAATGTTCTGTTTGTTCATAATCCAATCCAAGAAGAACTAGCCAGGAGAGAGGGAGAGGAGTGAGGTTGGAGCTCTGAGACAGAGTGGAGGTGATTGTCAGAGCAGGATTGACAGGATGCTGGGGACTGGATGCAGAGTCTGCCTGGCCAGAAAAACAGGAAGGTCGGCTCTGCCTCCCAGATGAGATGAAAGAAGACAGGCCTGAGATTGGATATGGATAGGTTTATGATTGGGAAGCTAGAGCGGAAGGGAGGGAGATGGGGAAAGAGGTCTTTAGCCACACTATGCTGAGTGTGGGTCCCCAGTGGCCAGACTCTGGACATGGCAGAACCTCTAGTGGCCACATCTGCTGCACTGGGCATCGTGGCTTTAGCAGTGGTGGCAGCCATGGTGGTGCCTCAGGACGGAGTCAGACCAGAGCCATGCATTGATGACCTCTATGCAGCAGCAGGGAATGTCAAGTGGTGAGGAGGAGGAAGGCAAGTGGGTGAGACAGTGAAGGCAGGCAGGGGCGGAGCATGCTTTTGGCATCCTAGACTCCTGCTTCTTATAGCTTCTCCTACCTTCTCTCCTCTCTGGCTTTGAAGCCTCCTGAAGCCCAATGCAGCACCACAGAATCCCACCAACTGGCAGAAAGCTCCAAGCTGCTCCAGCCATGGGGAAGAACATGGACCAAGAGGTTGGCATAGAAACCAAAGATGCCACCTCCAAAGGGAAGCAGCCTGTCTGCATCAGTGCTCCCAGGCTATCATTGGCCTGGATGACAACAGAGAATTTTTACTGGGAGGATGAGTGGAGGAAAGAAGAAAGGAAACAAACATTTATTTCATGCTTATTGCAGGCAACACCATGTCAAGTGCTTTAGAACTGTTCACTTGTTTAATTCTCAAGCCAACCATGGGAGGTGATATTATCCCTGCTATAAAGATGAGAAACCCAGGCCTCTAGGTTTCTCAGGATGATGCAGAAAGGTAGCAGCATCAAGCCGGGCTTTAAATCCAGGTCTTTCTTCCCTCCAAAGCAGGTATCCTCCCATAGCACACATGGCTTTCTGGACATTCTGTCCCTGCCACCACCCTTAGATCTGCAAGGACCTGCACGGCAGCTGCAGCCACACCACAGTCCTGCGTGTCAGTCACTGGAGGAAGGCCTTCTGCCAGCCAGAGCCCGGAAGAGAATAGTGTTGCAATCACACTCGGCTCAAGGTGAAAATTCAAATTTACAAAAAAAGTGCTGGACTTGGAACCATAAAACATAGGTGAGTTCAGTTTGTAGTTCTAAGACCCACCAGCTGGATGACCTTGGAGATGTCGCTTCACTTTCTAAGCCTCAGTTTCCTCCTTATAAAACAAGAATCCCAGCCAGGCGCTGTGGCTCATGCCTGTAATCCCAGCACTTTGGGAGGCCAAGGCAGGTGGATCATGAGGTCAGGAGATCGAGACCATCCTGGCCAACATGGTGAAACGCCGTCTCTACTAAAATACAAAGAATTAGCCAGGTGTGGTGGCAGGCGCCTATAGTCCCAGCTACTCGGGAGGCTGAGGCAGGGGAATCGTTTAAATCCAGGAGGCAGAGGTTGCAGTGAGCCAAGATCATGCCACTGCACTCCAGCCTGGCAACAGAGCAAGACTCCATCTCGAAAAAAGACAAAAAACAAAAACAAAACCAAAAAACACAAGAATCCCTACCTCATAGTTGGAAGGGTCAAGTACATACAATTATGGGCATGGCAGTAAACATGCAATAACCAGCTCTCAAAAAAAAATAAAAACAAAAATGAAGCCTGCATGTGTAGTCTTTCCTGATTTCCATGGTGTAAATACTCTCACCTTGGCCGATGGCAGGCTACTAAGGTGACATCCCTGCACATGGGTTTGGGAAGAGACATGGGTTACTACACCATTATATAACATTTCCTCCCTCCAGATACAGCAGACACAGCCTCCAGAGTACTATCTCTAGAGTAGAAATAACAATAAAATAATTAGAAAATGATGTGACTTTTCGTGTTTGTTACCTTTGTTTTAGACACAAATTATATAAGTTTATATCATTTAAACTTTAACAATGGCTATGTTTAATGACTGGTTCACAAAATTCCTGAAACGTAACAAGCAACTCTCATGAGTCAGCTCTAATACACCACTGATAATTGTGGCTATGCTAGAGCTGAATTAGGGGTGAAGTGGTATTTAAACCCAGGTCTGACTGACTCCAGAGTGCATACTGCCATCAGCTTCCTACCTACATTGTAAGGTAGGGATCTGGCTGCCTAGAATTGCTGGTTGGCCCCAGGGCACCATTAGAAAAAACAGAGGGAGATGCTCATCTGTAGGCACTGCATGGAAGAAAGTTGCCCTGGACCCTCCAGCCATTGCACAAGGCTGGGGCTCAGCCTAGGTAGCAGCCACCTGCCCTGTCTCTGTTGATCAAAGGCAGCAGCAGCTTTTGCAATAATGTGATAACGTCTGTTTCTGGGACTGAGTATTTTGTTAGTCTTCCCAAAAGTTGGACCAGTGGTCAAGGTCATCCATCCACCACCACTCCCCAACCTCCCAGAGCCTCAATCTCCTTCTTTATCAAAATGAGCAGGTTGGACCAGGTAACCTTGAAAGTCCCTCCCATATTTGAAGTCCCTGGACCTGACTCCCTACCTAAGCCATGCTGGAGGTTCTGATAGCTTCAGATAGCTGAAGAGTCTAGTGGATAGGGTGGGTTGGGAGGTAGAGACCAGATAGGAAGTAATTGTGCTGGTTTTGCTGAAAAATCCCAAAGAGGCAGGCAGCTGAGAGGGTGACAAGAGACCCTTTTATTGCACGGTGGAATAGTGCCTGCCTGGGAGTAAGCGAACTCTGGTCCTGTTTACCATTGTGACATGCATGATAACAGGTTCCTTCCTTCTGATCTGCACCCCCTCTCTCCTCTTCTATAAAGTGAGGCGGTTGAGCTACATGGCATCTAACTTACTCCCAATCCGACTGCTGTTTACTCTGCAGCCATGTGAGTATGAGGGGACAGAGAAGATGGAAGGATGTGGGACATGTGGCCCATGTGAGACAACTGACCCAGATGGGCTAAGACAAGAGGAAGAGGAGGACCCAGTGGTTCAGAACTCTCAGTCTCAAGAGTGGAAAGAGGGTGAGAGGGATTAACATGCGCATGCTTATGCAGGTACCTCTATGCGTGTGTGTGTGTGTGTGTGTGTGTGTGTGTGTGTGTACAGGCATGGTGGGGTTGAGTTGAGCTTGAAAAGCCTGTGTGCATGGTGTTGGCAGTACCTTCAATATACAAATAGTGTCCTAGCCCTGGGATGATCCCGGGGCCTATGTACAAGGTGGGTACTGCTTAGTGAAGAAGGGATGTTAACAGGATGCTGGGCTAATCCTCCTGGTGTTGCCATGGGAGCTCAGGAGCAGTGCAGACTGGGAAGCGACTGTCGGGTGCAGCTCCATCTCAAAGAAGCCTGTATCACGCCTTTGGCAGAACATCAGGTGGGAGTCGCAGTGCACAATGAGCTCTTGTTCTTTGAGGCTTTACACTAACTCTGTTTCCAAGGTTTTATGAATCATTTTGCTGCTGATCTTAAAATAATAATAATATACAAGCCACAGTGGAGGAAGCCTTCAGCTTGTTTTCTCCAAGAGAAGGACGTGAACTTGGAAAGAACTCCTTCTCGCCTCTTGCCTGTGCAGGTACTTGATCTTCTCCACAACTGTCAGAAAAGCCTCTTTGAAGACTGTGATGCTGCCTGTGGCACAGGCCACCTCAGCATTGAGCCTCAGCCTGGGAAGGAAAGGGTGGATCTTGAAGAGGGAACAGAGAAGTACCGAGACTTGGGGACTGCCAAGAAAGATTAACGACAAGCAGTTCAAGCTAAGGCCAAGGAGTTGCCATGTGACCCAGGCAGTCCCCAAATAGGCCTGTGCCCTCAGGAAGTTCAGCTCAGCAGGAGCAGCGTCTCCAGGAGAGCCTTCAGGCCTCCCAGGAGGATGAACATTTGCCCTAAAGGCATAAAGTTTGCCCTATGTCAGGAACTCATTTCCAAGAATGTGTGTGCCACTCATAGCCAACAGTTTCTTGCTTCACTCTTCAGTTTTCTGCCTTTGTGCCCACTGGTACTTCTGTGTGTCTGCTGGCCTCTGGCCGAAGTTTCCCTTTGAAAGCCAGACTACAGAAGACCATGGAAGGAAAGTGTCGGACTCTGGTTACCAAGGGCTCACTGGCTGTGCCACTTAAGCTGTTCCTCACTTCCAAGTAAAATCAAGAGGGCTGGATCCCACTCAAGGCACCTGCCCAGCCTGCCTTCCAGCAGGTCTTAGCAACGTGCTGAGCTGACTGGCATGCCAAGAGATGGAATCCACACGAGGCAGTGGTCTGTGGTGAATGCTCATTCATTGCATGGTCTTAGTTTTGTCTTTCCACATGGAAAATGGGGGGTGCTTTACCAAGAGCTCATCTGGCTCTGCCGCCACCATCAATGTGGACCCAGCTTCCAAATTCCCCAGCAACAGCTGCATTCCTTCACCTTGTCTGATTCTCAACCCCAATATGCCCCAGTTCTTGTTTCTCTCTTGCCTTCTGGAGCTGAGCCCTGCCTCAGTTTCTCCAATCTCCCCAGAACACTGACTCCAAAACACTCCCTAGCCACAGCCTATGCACTACTTGCCTCCCAGGCCTCAGTCCCACCTCCTCCTGCTGCCTGTCTCCTACTTGCAGATGGTTCCAGCGCTGGTTATTATTTAAACGAGCTGCTCCTGGCTCACATGTTAATTAAAACCCGCTGTCCAAAATCTCCTGGTACAATTTGCAGTGTAATCTGTAGCCTCTAGTGCATCATTGTATCTCTATTAAAAGGGATTCTCTGTAATGATGCGGGGATTTAATTAGTTTCTTTGCCAATGTTGTAAAACACAGTGATAAACGAGCCAACAGGTCCGCGGATCATTATTCTCCTCAAGATGAGCTTATTAGCTGATTATGAATCATTAACAAAGTCTACACGGGATTTTCTTATCTAATTCAACACAATTTTTAACATTCAATGCGCAACATCCATTTCTTTCAACCAGCAACATTGTGTGGTGATTGCAATCTGTACGTATGGCTTCCTACTCTTGGCTTGGGTTTTTCCCCTCTTTGTATTTAATTTTAGATATACTGTGGGGGAAACAAGACCTGGTGATTGGAAACCGTATCATGATGAATCGAGAGTCTCATTTTATGAAGAGAGACAACCATGATGAACTGGGCCTGGGAGTGTTGGTGTCTGTGTGTGCACACTTGTGCACATGTATCTATCTGTATTGGAGGGATGGCCTGGGGATGTGCAAGTCCCTGTGCATGGATGTGTGTGCTCTGTGAATCATGTGTGTGTCCGTAGCCTGTGGATAGCGCTTCTTGTTTGTATGTATCCTGTATATCCTATATATCCATCCCTCTACTTGTGTGTGTATATACTTGTACGTGTATATACATCCATACCTACTTGTGTGTGTATATACTTGTACGTGTATATACATCCATACAGGATTGTATATACAATGTATATACGTGTATATGGATGTATATACACGTACAAGTATATACACACACAAGTAGAGGGAGCTTAAAGAAAGAGAAAATTCTGAATAGGCTTTCAGACTGATGTTATTCAACCACTCCATGAGATGTCAGTATCCCCAAAAGGTTGCAGATGGGCCTCTCCTGTCTTCCCTGCTCAGAGTCTGTTCTCCTTTCAGTGAGATATGGGCTGGGCACAGAGCTTGGCACTACTAGCTTTACTACTAGCTCTGTGATGTAGGAGGTTCTTTCCCTGCTTTACAGATGAGGTGATTGGGGTCCAGAGAAGTAAAATGGTTTGTCCAAGGCCATAGTAGCAGCTGGTGGAGCTGGGATCAAACATAGCTCTACCTCATTCTGAAGCTTTCTGTGATTCCGTGCTGTTTCCTGGGTGTTGGCTGCTTCTTATCCGAGAAACTTGTGGTTCCTCTGGGACTGACATAGACCCTGCCTCTTGCAGCACCACCTCCAAGCATACACCACTTGAACCCTGGCCTTTTGCAGGCTGAATGTGGGAAAAGCAGCTACTGCACCCTCTGGAAAGTGGCTCTGTGGATCTGGTCCTAGCAGTTTACATTCACATGACTCGTGCCTCTTCATTTCAGCAAATACTACCAAAACTACTATTGCTAATAAGTATGAAAGCCAATTAGGTACAAATGAAAACTGGGCATTGTCACCTCAATGACCAAGAAACTATATGTAGGGAACAATATGCATGTAAACATAACTGTTACAGCTCAGGAGCCTTGGAGGCCCAGCATGCGGAGACCTCAAATGCATAGGTCAGAGGGAGACAAAGAAAGCTAGAGTGAGCATCATGGGGATTTGGGGAGTGTTTTGGGCTGAGCTGTGTCCTTCCAAAATTAATATGTTAAAATCCTAATTCCCAGTACCTCACAATGGGACTGTTTTTGAAGATGGGATCTCTAAAGAGATAGTTAAGTTAAAACGAAGTTATTAGGATAGACCCCAACTCAATATGCCTTTTGTCCTTACAAGAAGAGGAGATGAGGACATAGACAAATACAATGGGAAGGTGACACAAATTCACAGGGAGAAGATCGATAAGCTGAGGTGGAAAGCCTCAGAAAAAAATCAACCCTGCTGAAACCTTGATCATGGACTTCCAGCCTCCAGAACTGTGAGGGCATACATTGTTTTTTAAGCCAGCCAGTCAGGATAATTCTTCATCCAGTTGTCAATGCAGTGTCTAAAGGAAGGCAATGAACATATGCACACTTCAGGCCAGTGTCCAAACCCAGACAGGTCCAGTGTGACCAAGAGTGGACACCTAGGTGCTGAGAAGTGCTCTAGGTGATGTATAGTGATTACAAGTGATTTGTCCAGTCAAAGCAGGAATTCAGCAAGTGTGAGGCTAAAAAGAACTAAGCAGGGGTGAGTAGCCCAACCAAGTCAATGGACACATTAGGGCAGCTCTAGTCCCAGCAGGAATATGAAGTTCTAGACAAGGACACTGAAGTAGAATATTGTTCACACCAACAGAACCAGTATGGTGGCAGGTAAGAAAAGTCTTCACAGAGCTATACACAATCACACAGGATCAAACTAGGCACTCCACAGAGGCATGTTGAATGATTGAGCATCAGTTAGCTACAGTTACTCTATCAGTTACCTCTTGCTGAGTAACAAAGCATCCCAAAACATAGTGGCTTTACAAAACAGCCATTTATTATTGCTCATAAGTCTATAGGTCAGCTAGGTGTTCTGTCTATTTGAGTCTGCTTTTTTTTTTTTCTTTTTGCTTTTTTGAGACAGAGTCTTGCTCAGTGGCATGATCTCAGCTCACTGCAACCTCTGCCTCCAGGGTTCAAGTGATTCTCCTGCCTCAGCCCCCTGAGTAACTGGGATTACAGGGGTGCACCACCACGCCTGGTTAATTTTTGTATTTTCCGTAGAGATGGGGTTTCACCATGTTGGCGAGGCTGGTCTTGAACTCTTGACCTAAGGTGATCTGCCGCCTCAGCCTCCCAAAGTGCTGGGATTACAGACATGAGCCACCACACCCAGCCGATTTGAGTCTGCTTTCTGCCAATCTGGGACAGGATTGACTGATCCTGGCTGGGTTTCCTCATGCATCTACTAGGAATTGGAAGTGGGCTAAGAGGCTCAATGGCTTCGGATGGCTTCATCTGAACCAACACAGCTCCCTTCTGTGTTTCTCATATCCCTTCAACTGGGTAACCCAAGTATCTTCTCACGTCAGCAGCATGAGTCCAAGAAACTAGTCTGGACAGGCTGTCATGGAGACAGCAGGTGCAAAAGAAGATGTAGAAACCTACGGACACCGCTCCAGGCTCTGCCTGTATCACATTTGCAAACATCACATTTGCAGACATCACATTGGCTATAGCAAGTCATGTGGGCAAGCCCAGAGTCAGAATAGGAGGGAACTACAAAGTTACAAGGCAAAGGGTTTGGATACAGAGATGCCATTAATTCAGGTAATTGGTGTAATCAATCCACCACAGTGAGTAAATCAACAAATGTTTAAAGTGGAAGTCAGCAGAAACAAAACTAAATCCAGACTTTCTTGCTTGTAGGGTAAGGTCACTTATTCTTCCTGTCTTTGCTCAAGAGCTAAGTCTGGCCCTCAGATTGTTACATGGAGGGGCTGCAAATAACCTCTCATGGATGGTCCCTGAGGCTATACCTGACCCCTGTTTTATACAATTGGAATGCCACTAAAATGTTGTGTGGGAATCTGAAAATAGTGGGATCTTCAGCATGCTGCCACTCTTCTCTTCTTTGCACACTCTGCATGGACAATCGCAACGCCTCTCACCACCTCAACCACTCTTCTTCTGCCCTAACACAGCTGAAGGGGCCATCGGGAGCAGAAGTTCTGTAGATTGATAGCTTTAAATTGACAATTGTGGGAGAGGGAGAGAAAAAGATCTCCTGATGAGCATTGAATAGATATCAGACTCTGAGACATCCTGCGATAATTCTGAAAGATTCTGCGAAGGTGTTCTGATAGATATCCCACCATGACCAATGTTGAGAAATACAGATCTCTATAAAGAGATGGTTTCCAAATCTAAATCTCTAGCCCAGATTATTCTCCTGAGTTCCAAACCCATACATTCAGCTCTCTATGCATATCCCCACTTGTGTGTCCCACAGGTCATCACTCTAAAAATGAACTAATCCCTATCCTCACCAAATGTTCCCTTATCCTTCTCCTAGGTTTCTTTTATCCCTACCACCCACCCAGTCACCCAAGTCTGAAGTCTGAAAGTCACCCTTAACTCCTACTTCTCCCTCACTAATCCAGCCCCATCCCATATCTCCATAATTAGAAAGTTTTTGGCATTTCAACCATCTACCACATATCCTACTTGAAGGATATTTCAAAAAAGAAAATTTATTCATGTCACTCCCTTGCTTATATCTCCTCAGGGGCTCCCCAGTGCCCAAATATCTTCACATAACTTACAGCACCTTGTAGTACCTAGCCCCTGTGTAGCTTTCCAACCTCATCTCTCTCCTTTCTGCTGTGTGAATGTTATCTTCTCCACCTCTTTAAATCATTTAAATGGCATCTTGACTTCACCTCAACCTTTTGCATATGCTATGTCTTCTGTTGGAAATATTCTGTCACACTTCCCCTATTACGTGATTGCTCCTTGTGCTTCATATCTCAGCCCAGATGTCTCTTTCTCAAAGAAAACATTCTTTATCCGTAGTTTGGTTCATGTCCTTACCCAGGGTATCACCTTTATAGCACTTGTCACATTGTATTTTATGCCTCTTTGCTTATCTTTGTCCCCCCACTCAACTAGTCTGTAAGCTCCTTGAAAGCAGAAACCATGTCTTGATCCCCAGTATCCCCTGATCCCCAGATCTCCTCTATTTGGGAGGGTATTAACATGAAGTGAACATATAACAAAGTATTATTTAATAAATGAATGAAACCTAGATGAGGCACATACGGGAGTTACCAAGCTTCTTATATGAAATCTCTTTGTAAGGTGCCAATAGTCACCTTTCAGGTAGGTATTATATAAGTTAAAGTTTTCATATCTGCTGTTTTATTTAAACAAGGCATAGTTGATGAAGTAGGAATCAATTAACTGGGGAACTCTTTCCCTGCCCTCTGCTAATAAAAGAATCCCGCTCCATGCCCAACACCTAAACAAGTTCCCAATGAACACTTCTAGATTATTGATTAAAATTTAAATATTAATCTGCTTTGTAAATTTTCCATTAATGTATTGCAAGAGGTTATTATGTAGTGAATATAGTATTTATTGTGACCTACTTACATTCACAATGACTTTTAATTGTTTAACCTAAAGAAAAAGAGAAGCTGTCACCCCCAGTGTCAAATTTCTGAAGGAATTTTTGGAGGCAGATTTGAGTGGGTGTCTTCAGAGGACAGACCAAGACTAGAGGAAGATTCTGGGTCAATAGAGCAACTTTCCCATTGACAAAGCCATCATAATGGAATGAACTCTAGAATGGACACAAACAGAGAATCACTGAAAGATAATGAAGAAGAGTTTCCTGAGAATAAAAACAAATAGATTAGAAGGTATAAAATAACAGTTTAGAGATATAGAGGCTACACTGGGAAGCTCATATTAGTCTAATTGGAGATTCAGAAAAGGGGCATGGAAATAATTGTTGAAATGCAACATTGAAATGTATCAGAAGTGAGAATTTTTCACTTTTAAAGAAAATAGCATTAATTATATCAAAAATGGATTAAATAAAAATAATTCTATATCTAGAGACATATTATAGAAATACTGTAAAGCATTAAGGAAAAAACTAACAGGTTAAGAGTTGCCAGAAGAAAAAACAGATACTTTATAAAAGAATGATACTAGAGTGACAACAAAAATGCTCAGCAACAATAATAGATGGCAAAAATACAGTAAAGTAGTAACTTCAAAGTGCTGAGTGAAAATACCTGGCAAGCTTGCATTTTATACCTAGATAAACTAGCATTCCAAATGATGGGGTGAAGCCTTTTTCGGGCATACAAAGACTATGAGTTTCCTAACTCATTAAAAGAACAATTTAAGACTTGCAGTTTTATCTCTGACATGTAAAAGTGGAACTCCCATCCTTACAACAATAAAAATGCTGAAAAAACTGAAAACCATTGCCTTCTTACAATAAGCAGAGAATTAAGGGCACAGAAAAAAACATCACCACTCCAAAATCTGGAGAGATAGGTAAATACAAAAAAAATCACAGCCAAGATCAGCTTACCTGGAAAGGAAGCTCTTGGAGCCATAAGCTGGTATCTACCCTTAAATTGTAACTTTGATGAATTGCTAGAAGTAGAGTATAGGCTAGCATGAGAAACTCCTCAGAGCTGCAGTTTTGGGGGCCTCAAACTTTCTCAGTTTTACCTCCATGAACCTCATCAAATTGTCATGGTGAAGAGTCAATTTTTTAAAATCCCATGTTTTTGGAAGGGATAAAGGAAAAGTAACACTTTTGAAACATACCCAGAGCATTCTCCTTAACAAAGGCCCAGTCATCAATGGAAAGACTTTATCAGAGCTTTATCTGATGTGGGGAAAGGGAAATTATCTAACTCCAACCCCCTTTAGACTTGCTCTCTCATCTTAGGAGAAAAAAAAGCTGAGGAACACTCGTGATGGTCACAGTTCAGGGACACAGGCCCACTAAAATACTGACAGTTATAGAATTATAGGACCCTATAATTTTCACCCCATACCTCACCACCATATCAACAGGGTTCCAGCGTAATAACAGTAGATTATGTACAGCTGAGATGTTCAGATTCTATTTAAGAAGGGGTTTTTAGGGAAGTCTAAAAACAACAGGTAAAACAAATTTCAAGTAGACTCAAGGAAATGGAAGACTTTAACACCTATAGCCACGGCAAACATTAAACACAGCCCAACTCCCAGCCAGGTTAGCACAAAACCTCATACTAAAGGCCTATTTCCCTTAGTTTCTATTACCTGATATATCATGTCATGCTTTCAACAAAAAAAATTATACAGCATAATAAAAATCAAGAAAAAATATTATTTAAATAGACAGCAATCATCAGACAGCAATCATCAGAGCACAGACATAGCAAAATTTTGGAATTATCAGACTAAGAATGAAAAAAGTAAACAACATGAAAGAACAGATGGGTAATATAAGCAGAGAGATGAAAATGCTAAGAAAGTATCAAAAGAAAATGCTATAAATAAAAAAAGCCACATTGTAACAGAAGTGAGGAATGTCTTTCATGGGCTCATTCTTAACCTAGACATAGTCAAGGGAAGAATCACAAATTGAAAATATGTCAATGAATGCTTCTCAAACTCAAATGCAAAAAGAACAAAAGAATAAGAAAGAGAACAGAATATTCAAGAACCATGTGACAACTCAAAAGTTGCAACATATGGGTAACTGGAATATGAGAAGGAGAAGAAAGAGGGAACAGAAGAACTATTCCATTAGGCCAGAAATTTTTCAAAATTAATAACACCAAAACACAGATCCAGGAAGCTCAGAGAACACCAAGCAGGAAGACTCCCAAAACAGCTATCCGTAGACATGTCACATTCAAACTGCAGAAAGACAAAGACAAAAATCCTGAAAACAGCAGAGGAAAAGGAACACTTTACCTATAGAGGAACAAGGACAAGAAATACATTGGACTTCTCATCAGAATCTATGCAAACTGAAAGAGAACAGAGGAAAATATTTAGACCGTTGAAAGTGAAAGAATCTAGAACTGTATATTCAATGAAATTATCCTTCAAAAATGAAGAAATACTTTCTCAAACAAATGAAATCTGAGAAAATTTATACCAGTATACCTGCACTGCAAGAAATGTTTAAAGAAGAGTTTCTTCAGGAAGAGGAAAAATAATGTAAGTCAGAAATTTAAACCTACATAGAGATAGAGCATTAAAGAAGGAATAAATTAAGGTAAAATATTTTATTTTTCTTATTGTTAATTGCTTTAATAGATAACTCTTCAAAGTAATAACAGTAGCTATGTATTAGATGATTATAGTATATGAAAAGTGAAATGAATGACAGCCATGTATTGAGGGACAAGAGAGGGAAGTTGGGAATACTCTGTGATATCGTTTGACTCTGTGTCCCACTCAAATCTCATCTCGAAGTGTAATCCACCACATGTTGAGGGAGGGTCCTGGTGGGAGGTGATTGGATCATGGGGGCAGTTTCCCCCATGCTGTTCTTGTGAGAGTGAGGAAGTTCTCATGAGATCTGATGGTTTAAAAGTGGCAGTTTCGGCCGGGCGCGATGGCTCAAGCCTGTAATCCCAGCACTTTGGGAGGCCGAGACGGGCGGATCACGAGGTCAGGAGATCGAGACCATCCTGGCTAACACGGTGAAACCCCGTCTCTACTAAAAAATACAAAAAAAACTAGCCGGGCGAGGTGGCGGGCGCCTGTAGTCCCAGCTACTCGGGAGGCTGAGGCAGGAGAATGGCGTGAACCCGCGAGGCGCAGCTTGCAGTGAGCCGAGATCTGGCCATTGCACTCCAGCCTGGGTGACACAGCAAGACTCCGTCTCAAAAAAAAAAAAAAAAAAAAAAAAAAGTGGCAGTTTCCCCTGCATTCTCTCTTTCCTGCTGCCATGTCATATACGCCTTGCTCCTCCTTCGCTTTCTGCCATGATTGTACGTTTCCTGAGGCCTCCCCAGCCATGAAAAACTGTGAGTCAATTAAACCTCTTTTGTTTGCAGATTACCCAGTCTCATGTAGTTCTTTGTAGCAGTGTGAAAATGGACTAACACACTCTGCTATAAGGTATCTTCCCTACCTGTGAAGACTCCTTATCAGAAAGAAGCATAGCATACTTCTCATTAGAGTAAGCATAGTATTACTCGAGAGTAAGATTAGACTAGTTGTAAATGCATACTGCAAACTCTAGGGAAACCACAAACTTTTTTTGTTTGTTTGTTTTGTTTTGAGACAGAATTTCGCTCTTGTCACCCAGGTTAGAGTGCAATGGTTCGATCTCAGCTCACTGCAGCCTCCGTCTCCCGGGTTCAAGTGATTCTCCTGCCTCAGCCTCCTGAGTAGCTGGAATTACAGGTGCCCACCGCTACACTTGACTAATTTTTGTATTTTTAACAGAGATGGGGTTTCACCATGTTGGCCAGGCTGATCTCGAACTCCTGACCTCAGGTGATCCACCCGCCTTGGCCTCCCAAAGTGCTAGGATTACAGGCATGAGCTCCTGCGTCTGGCAGTCACAAATGTTTTTTAAAAGAAGTATAATTGTTATGCTAGGAGAGGAGAGAAAATGGAATCATATAAAATGCTCAATTAAAACAAGAGAAGACATAACAGCCCTTAACATGTGTGCACCAAACAACAGTTTGTTAAAATACATGAGACAAAAACTAGTAGAACTGCCAAGTATTGTAGTTGGAGTCTTCAACACTCCTCTTTCAGTAATTTATAGATCAAGTAGGCAGAAAATCAGTAAGGACATATTTGAACTCAACAGCACTATCAATTGATTAGATTAATCAACTAGATATAATTGACATCTATCAACTACTTCATTCAATAACAGCAGAATCCTTCTTCACATGCTCACATGAATCATTCACCAAGATGGAACACATCCTGGGTCATAAAACAAATCTTAACAAATTTAAAAGAATAGAAATTATACAATGTCTGCTCTCACGCTGTAATATAATTAAACTGGAAATCAATAACAGTAAAATAGCCTCAAATACTTACGATTAAACAAGACACATCTAAATAACACATGAGTTAAAGAAGAAATCTTAAGAGAAATTTTTAAATATTCAAACTAGATGAAAGCGAAAACACAACTTACCAAAATTTATGGAATGCAGTAAAAACAGCAGTTAGAGGGAAATTTATAGCATTGAATGCAAATGTTAGAAAAGAAGAAGGATCTAAAAAAATCAATAATCTAAGCTTCCACCTTAGGAAATTAGAGAAGAAGAGATCAATGTAATCCTAAAATAAGCATAAGAAAATAAGTAATAATTAGAACCAAAATCAGTGAAATTGAAAGCAGGAAAATAGAGAAATCAACAAAACCAAATGCTGTCGTGGAAAAGATCAATAAAATTGATAAAGCTCTAGCTGGGCTAACAAAGGGAAAAAGAGAAAGAACAAAAATTACTGATATTAGAAATAAAGGAGGAGTCACCACTATTGATCCCATGGACATCAAAAAGATAATAAATATATGAATACCTACACAACCATAAGTTTGATAACTTAGATGAAATGGACAAATTCTTGGAACAACATGAGCTACCAAAGTTCACAATAGGAGAACTAGATAATCTGAACAGATTATTAAAGAGATCTATTAAAGAAATTAAGTCAATAATTAATATCCTTTCAAAAAAGAAAGCACCAGTTTTAGATGGGTTCACTGGTGAATTCTACCAAAATTTAAGAAAGAATTTATATCAATTTTTCACAATCTTTTCCAGAAAATAGCAGCCAAGGGAACCTCTCTTAACTAATTATGTGAGACCAGTATTATTCTAACACCAAAACTGGATAAAGACATTACAAGAAAGAAAAGCTATAGACCAGTATCTTTCATGAACATAGATGCAAAAATCTTCAACAAAATATTAGCAAGTCAAATCCAACAATGTATAAAAAAATTTATATACCATAATCAAGTAGGATTTATTCAAGGTATATACAAGCCTGGTTCAACATTAAAAAGTCAAGTGATGTTATCCACCCCATCAACAAAATAAATAGGTAAAATCACATGATTATATCAATTGATGCAGAAAAAGCATTTGACAACCCCAACATTAATTGTTTTTTTAAACGTAAATAATTAGGAATAGAGGACTTCCTCAACTCTATTTTTTTTAAACTACAAAAAAAAAAAAAAGCTATAGCTAACATACTTAATAGCAAAAAAAACAAATTGATGTTTTCCCCTAAGATTGCAAAAAAGGCAAGGCTCTCCCCTCTCACTCCTTCCATTTAACATTGAATGGAAGTCCTAGCTAATGCAACAAGATAAGAAAAGGAAATAAAATGTATATAAATTAGGAAGAAAGAAATAAAGCTACCTTTTCTTGCAGATAACATGATTGTCTATGTAAAAAATTCCAAAGAATCAGCCAAAAAAAAAAAAAAAAAACCCTAGAATTAGTAAATGATTATGGCAAAGTTGCAGAATATAAGAATAATATACAAAATCACCAGGCACGGTGGCTCATGCCTATAATCCCAGCACTTTGGGAGGCCGAGGCGGGCAGATCACGAGTTCAGGAGATCAAGACCATCCTGGCTAACACAGTGAAACCCCGTCTCTACTAAAAATATAAAAAAAATTAGCTGGGCGTGGTGCCAGGTGCCTGTAGTCCCACCTGCTTGGGAGGCTGAGGCAGGAGAATGGCATGAATCTGGGAGGCGGAGGTTGCAGTGAGCCAAGATCGTACCACTGCACTCCAGCCTGGGCGACACAGCCAGACTCCGTCTCAAAAAAAAAAAAAAAAAATCATATACAAAATCATTAGCATATATATGTATATAGATATAGAGAGAGCATAATTTAACTTTGAACTTTAAAGCACAGTATAATTTTCAATATCAAAAAGTTAAATTAGATATAAACCTAGCAAAACATGTACAGGATCTATATAAGGAAAACTACAAAATTATGATGAAAGAAACCAAAGATCTAAATAAATGGAGAGACATTTCATGTTCATAAATAGCAAGACTCAGAATTGCTAAGATGTCAATTCTTTCCAGATTGGTCAATCTCAGTCTCAATCAAGATCCCAGAATGGTATTTTGTGGATATCAACAAACTGATTCTAAAGCGTGTATGGAAAGGCAAAAGACTCAGAAAAGTCAACACATGAACAACGACAAACGTGGGGGACAGACACTACTCAATCCCAAGACTTACTATAAGTTTAAATTAATCAAGATAGTATGGTATTGACAAAAGAGTGATACATAGACCAATGGGAAAGAATAGGAAGCTCAGAAGTAAATCCATGCAAACATAGTCAACTGATCTTTGAAAAGACTATCAAAGGGTAGTCTTTTCAAAAATGGTACTGAAACAATTGGATTTCCAAATGAAAAAGAAAAAAAAAGAATCCAGATTCAGACCTTAAACCTTTCAGAAAAATTAACTCAAAATGGTGCACAAACCTAAATATAAAATGCAATACTATAAAATGCTAGAAGAAAACCTAAGACAAAATTTAAGTGACATTGTGTTTGGCAATGACATTTTAAATACCACACCAAAAGCACAATTTATATGACAGTGGAAAAACACACATGAACTGTGTTTTTCCTATTCTCTCACTTAACACAATAATCAACACAGAGAACTTCTGTGACCAAATGTGTGCAAGATTTTTCTCACACACCAAGCAAGCGATCAGTTCTGCAGCAGACACCATCTGGATGTCCTCCAATTCACTTCTGACTCTATCTACCTGAAGGTAAGGGCCAAATCCCACAAGTTGAGGGCTCAGTCCCACAAGACTGCCCCTCCTTCAGGTACCAGTCATAAATCCAAGCCTCCAGAACTTCCAAATAACCAGCTTTAAGTTGGGATTCCCACAACCTCCTCTTTGGGTTCGATTAATTTGCTACAGTGGCTCACAGAACTCAGGGAAACATGTTTACCAGTTTATTATAAAGGAAATTACAAAGGATACAGATGAAGAGATGCATAGTGTGAGATATGGAAGAAAGGGCATGGAGCATCCATGACCCCACTGGGTGTGCCACTCTTTGGGAACTCCCATGTAGAGGCCTATGTGGAAGCTTTCCAAATCCATTCCTTTTGGATTTTTACAGAAGCTTCATTACATAGGCATAATTGATTAAATCACTGACTACTGATGATTAACTTAACCTTCAGCCCTTCTGCCCTCTCAGGAGGGTGGGGGTGGAGCTAAAAGTTTCAACCCTCTAATTATGCCTTGGTCTTTCTAGTGACCAGCCCCCATCCTAAAGCTATGTAGAGGTTGCTAACCATCAGTTAACCATTAGTATACAAAAAAATAACTTTAAAGAGTCTAAGGATTTTAGGATTTGTATAGTTAGGGAAAGGCGACAAAGACTAAATATATATTTTACATTATCACACCATAAAGGAAAAAATTGACACATTAAACTTTATTAAAATTGAAATTTTTGCTCTGTGAAAGATACAGTTAAGAGAATTAAAGGACAAGCCACAGACTGGGAGAAAATATTTGCAAAACACATAGTAGCTGTACATCCAAAATATACATCAAAAAACTCTTAAAACTTAACAATAAGAAAACAAACAACCTAATTAAATATTGGCAAAGATGTGAACAGACACCTCACCAAAGAAGATATGCAAATGAAAAATAAGCATATGAAATTATGTTCAACTTCATTTGTCATCATAGAATTGCAAATTAAAACAGTAATAGGATACCACTACACACGTATTACAATGGCTAAAATTTTTTCAAATATTTAACTGACAATACCAAATGTTGGTGAGGATGTGGAACAACAGGAACTATATCATTCATTGATGGTGGGAATGTAAAATGGTTCAGCCACTTTGGAAGACAGTTTGGCAGTGTCTTACAAAGCTAAACATAGCCTTACAATCCAGAAATCACACTCCTAGGTATTTAAATCGATTTGAAATTTTATGTTCCCACAAAATCCTGCATGGGAATGTTTATAGAAGTTTTATTCACAATCTCCAAAAACTGTATGCAACCAAGGTTTCCTTTGATATGTGAATGGAAAAACAAACGGTGGTACATCCATACAATGGAGTATCATATAGCAATTTAAAAAAATGTGAGCTATCAAGCCACAAAAAGATTTGGAGAAAACTTAAATGTCCATTATTAAATGAAAGAAGACACTATGAAAATACTATATTGTATATGATTCAAATTATATGACATTCTGGAAAAAGCAAAACCATAGACAAAGAAAAATGATCCATGTGTGCCGAGGGTTTGGGGGTAGAAGGGAGCAATAAATAGGTGATACATGGGGTATTTGTTAGAGCAGAGAAACTATACTGTATGATACTGTAATGGTGAATGCATTACAATAGGCATTTCTCAAACCCATAGAACTTGACAGCAGAAGGAAAACTTAAGGCACACAAATTTTTAAAAGTCAATTAGGAGGAAGGGAATCCCAGAAAGGAATGCAGACTGTGATAAGAGAATTTACCGGTATTGTAAAAACAACCTCACTGAAGAGGGTGAGAGATCCAGGTGTTGACCTAAGTAACTTTGGAAATTAGTATTCTTTAAGACTAAAGGCATTGTAGCACTCTTCCCTCTACTGGATGAAGTTATTGTTTCTCACAGGGTATGCTTTAAAGTTTCTAGTACCACTGTACGTGTGTATTGGAACTGGACAACTAAGTAAATGGATGGTGGATGTTGGCGGCCAGGTTTCTCATGTTTGAGGTGGGAGTTTACAGATAAAAGGGGGGGACTAGAGTAACCCAAGGATTAGAGTTGGAGATATTAATATGAACTCATGATTAGCTTAATACAGGCACAAATGGTTAATTACAGAAATTTTTGTTTGTTAAGTGGTTTATTTTATTATTTAAATATCAACTTTTAAATTCAGGGTACATGTGTAGGTTCGCTGCATGGATATGTTGTGTGATGCTGAGGCTTGGGTTATAATTGATCCTGTCACTCAGGTAGTGAGCATAGTATACAATATGTAGTTTTTCAACCATTCCCACCCCTTACTCTAGTAGTCTCTAATGTCTATTTTTCCCATCTTTATATCCATGTGTACCCAATGTTTAGCTCCCACTTATAAATGAGAACATGTGGTATTTGGTTTTCTGTTTCTCAATTAATTTACTTAGAACAATGGCCTCAAGCTCCATCCATGTTGCTGCAAGGACATGATTTTACTCTTTTTTATGGCTGCCTAGTATTTCATGATATGTATGTACCATATTTTCTTTATCCAGTCCACCACTGATGGGCACCTAGGTTGAGTCTATGTCTTTGCTATTGTGAATACTCCTGCAATAAACATACGGGTGCATGTGTCCTTTTGGTAGGATGATTTATTTTTCTTTGGGTATATACCCAGTAATGAGATTGCTGGGTTGAATGGTAGTTACATTTTTAGTTCTTTGAGAAATCTCCAAACTGCTTTCCACAGTTACTGAACTAATTTACATTCTCACCAGCTGTGTGTAAGCTTTCCCTTTTCTCTGCAGCCTCATCAACATGTTATTTTTTGACATTTTAGTAATAGCCATTCTGACTGTGTGAGATGGTATCTCATTGTGGTTTTAATTTGCATTTCTCCAATGATTAGCAATGTTGAACATTTTTTCATGTATTTGTTGGCCACTCGTATGTCTTCTTCTGAGAAGTATCTGTTCATGTCCTTTGCCCACTTCTTAAGGGGTTACTTATTTTTTCCTTGTTGAATTAAGTTCCGTATAGATTCTGGATAGATCTTCATAGATAGATCTTTATTGGGTGCATAGTTTGTAAATATTTTCTCCCATTGTGTAGGTTGACTTTTTACTCTGTTGATATTTTCTTATGCTGCGCAGGAGCTCTTTAGTTTAATTAGATCCCACTTGTCAATTCTTCTTTTTGTTGCAATTGCTTTTGTGGACTTAGTCATAAATTATTTGCCAAGGCCAGTGTCCAGAAGAGTATTTCCTAGATTTTTTCTTCTAGGATTTTTAAAGTTTTAAGTCTTACACGTAAGTCTTAATCCAATCAACTTTTGAGTTAATTTTTGCATATGGTAAAAGGTAGGGGTCCAGTTTCATTCTTCTGCATATGGCTAGCCAGTTATCCCAGCACCATTTATTGAATAGGGAATCCTTTCCCCATTGTTTATTTTTGTCAACTTTGTTGAAGATCAGATGGCTGGTGAGAATGTAAATTAGTTCAGTAACTGTGAAAAGCAGATATGTGGCTTTATTTCTGAGTTCTCTATGTATTCCATTGACCTATGTGTCTGTGTTTATACTAGTACCATGCTGTTTTGGTTACGGTGGCCTTGAGGTATAGTTTGAAGTCAGGCAACGTGATGTCTGCAGCTTTGTTCTTTTTGCTTAGGATTACTTTGGCTCTTTGGGCTCTTTTTTGGTTCCATGTGAATTTCAGAAGAGTTTTTTTTCTAAGTAATTACAGAAATATTATGTTATAATCTTATGTGTCTCAATGTGACTGGGTCACGGGGTGTCCAGACATTTGGTTAAACATTACTTCTGGGTGTGTCTGTGAGAGTGTTTCTAGATGAGATTAACATGTGAATCAGTAGATGGAGTAAAGCAGATTGTTCTCCCCAGTGTGTGTGGGCCTCATTCAATCTGTTGAAGGCCTGAATAGAAGAAAAGGCTGAATAAGAAAAAATTCTTGTTTTGGCCATTGCACCAATTTTTTGCAAAGCTTGCAACTATTTCAAAGTGTTGGGTTAATTAGGGTTATTCCTTTGGTTAATAAACAAATGTGTTTGTGCTTTTAAAAATAATTATTTCTGACTGACTCTCTTCAGACTGGGACACTAGTCTCCTTCCTTTGGACTCAGACTCAGACTTAGACTGGAATTTACAACATCAGTTCTCCTGGGTTTCCAGCTTGCCAACTTCAGATCTTGGACTTCTCAGTTTCTATAATCATGTGAACCAATTCCTTATAATAATATATTTACCATTGGTTCTGCCTCTCTGAAGAACCCAGACTAATATACTGTGCTTTTTGGCTTTTGGGGGTTTTTTTGAGACAGGGTCTTACTTACTCTGTTGCCCAGGCTGGAGTGCAGTGGCACGACCTCGGCTCACTGCAACCTCCACCTCCTAGGCTCAAGCAATCCTGCCTCAGCCTCCCAAGTAACTTGGACTACAGGCATGCACCTCCACACCCGGCAAATTTTTGTATTTTCTGTAGAGACAGGGTGTTGCCATTTTGCCCAGGCTGGTCTCGAACTCCTAAGTGCAAGTGATCCATCTGCCTTGGCCTCTCAAAGTTCTAGGATTATAGGCATGAGTCACTGTACCTGATCAGTGTATGTATGCGTGGGTTAACATAAAAATGTTTGTGCTATCAGTTGAAAGGGCATAAAAGAAATGACACCTCAGTAGCAACAAGCACACCTAATGCCTAGATCTTGGTTTCTAACACCGTCCTCCAATAAAGAAACCACGAATCTTAGAGAAATAGTTGATTCTAGGACTGGGGAAAGAAATATACAAGATGATCCTGGAACTTCTCATAGTGCCATAAAATAGGGAAGTGTTGAACAACAGCCTATGATGGAGGTGTATCAGAGGAGGACAAGAGCCAATGGAAAGAGCTCCCAATGGCCAAAGCTGGAACAATTTGAACAACAAAACAAATAAGGTATGCCAGATTCTAATCCAAAGTGAAAAAATAAATATTTCTGAGTCCATGCTTACATAAATAAGCAATTGAATTAGAGATACTCCACCCTCAAGGAAGGGGAGCATAACTTCCCACTCTTTAAGTGTCAGCTGCACATAGCAACTTCCTTCCAAACAATACACTACGGAGGAGGCAGGAGAGGATAACTTTACTGTGGAGAAACCTGACACACCACCTCAACCAGGTGATCAAGGCCACTATCAACAGTCATAAATCGTGTTGATAGTATATTATGTACCTTTGACATGATGCAGTGAAGATGGCACTTTGTCTCTGTAGTCTGTCTCCGAGTAACCCATGGCCCCAGTCTTATTATGAGAAAAACAGCAGACAAATTCCCATCGTGAGGCATCCTACAAAATACTTGGCCATTATTCCTCAAAACTCTCTTACTAAATGTGATATGGTATTCTGGATGAAGTCCTGGGACAGAAAAACAACATTAGATAAAAACTAAGGAAATTTGGATAAAGTATGACTCTAGTTAACAATTATGTGTCAATAGTGGTTCCTTAATTATAACAAGAATTTCCCACTAATGTGAGATGTTAAAATAGGGGAAACCATAGAGGATATTTTGAAAATCTCAACTATCTTCTCAACTTTTTCCATAAATCTAAAAAGATAATGTCTCTTTAAAAAAACAAAAACAAAAAAAAAGAACTTAAAGGATATACTTCAGCAAGGAGACAACTGAATTTAGAGGGAAGCTAATGAGCTAGAAAACAAAATATGTCAGTAAATTTAATTATTAACTGAAAGAGATAATTTTTTATTAATAGGCAAAACTATGACTAGAAATAATAATAACTAGATGAGAATGATGTTCAATTAGTGATTAGTTAAAGTCTGTGTCATGTTTGGGAAGAGGATAGAAATACTGAATGACTTAAATCTGTTAGAAAAAAATGAATACTTAAGCATATGTATGCAATTAATTATATAAAAATTCAAGGATAACCACAATAAAATGAAAAATACAGTCTATTTTCCAAATCACTACAGAGGGGAAAAAGGGTATGTAGGGGAAGAACGGATGTGGAAAACATTTTCGGTTCAACAGAATGCAAGAAAAGGAGAAAAAAAAAAAGAACAGAAAACAAAGCACAGAAAAAGTTGGTTAAAAAATATGCAAATATATAGATTGTTACAATAAATGTTGTAGGAGATGCATCTTGCACATACCCTCAAATTCTCTTGGCCTCACCTGTCTCCCAGACACTCAGCCTCTTGCCTTTCTTACAGTTACTGCCAAGTGACAGTCAACTCTGTTGGGTCTGTGGCTGGAGGCCGCTACCCACTGTCTCTCTCTTCTCCCACTCCATTGGCACTTTATGTCACAATGCATGAACCAGGTAACTCAGCCTGAAGTTCAAAAGAGTTACATCCCCAAGGGGCAAAAGGCCCAATTAGAGATAAGAGATAGAACAGAGCCAACAGGTAAATGCCTTCTCTTTGGTTCCCTTCAATGGACTTTTCCAAGGCATGCATATGCCTGTACAGCATGTGTGGAGATGTGCCAAGAGGCCAAGTGAGTATATCTATCAAGCATTGGCATTGTCTCGTGTTGTGCTGTGAAGTCCTTACACATGCTTTCCATTCTCCTTTGCCTCAGTTACCCTTTCTCTCTCTCTTAATGACTCAACATTGCTTCAGGCTCTGTTGCTAAGACAAATGTAAAATAAACAAATAAATTTAAAAGTCCATCTACTAAAATAGATTGGATGATTAGATTTAAATCCAGTAAAACACAGAGACACATCTGAAATAAAATTAATTAGAAATGTTGAAATGAAGACATGGAAAATATACACCATGAAATTACTAACAACAGCAACAAAACTAATGTAGTAATATTAGTATCAGACAAACTAAAATTTAAGGTATTGGGCCGGGCGCGGTGGCTTATGCCTGTAATCCCACCACTTTGGGAGGCCGAGACAGGTGGATCACGAGGTCAGGAGATAGAGACCATCCTGGCTAACACGGTGAAACCCCGTCTCTACTAAATATACAAAAAGTTAGCCAGGCATAGTGGCGGGCGCCTGTAGTCCCAGCTACTCGGGAGGCTGAAGCAGGAGAATGGCGTGAACCCAGGAGGCAGAGCTTGCAGTGAGCCGAGATCGCTCTACTGCACTCTAGCCTGGGCGACAGAGTGAGACACTGTTTCAAAAAAATTAATTAATTAATTAATTATATATATAAAATTATATTATAATTATATATATATTATATATAAAGAATTATATATAAAGAAAAAATCCACCAAGGAAATATATCAATAATGAATTTATATGCACCTAAAAAAATTACCTGAAAACATACAATACAGACACAGACAGGATTAGAAAAAAAAATAACCAATATAAAAACATAATGGGAGATTTCAGCAAACATCTATTAGAAATCATATACCAAGTGGCCAGGTGCAGTGGCTCACGCCTGTAATCCTAGCACTTTAGGAGGCTGAGGCGGGTGGATCACTTGAGGTCAGCAGTTCCAGAGCAGCCATGCCAACATGGTGAAACCCCATCTCTACTAAAAATACAAAAATTAGCCAAGTGAGGTAGTGTACGCCTGTAATCCCAGCTACTCAGGAGTTAGAGGCAGGAGAATCACTTGAACCCAGGAGGCAAAGCTTGCAGTGAGCTGAGATCGTGCCACTGCACTCTAGCCTGGGCAACAGAGTGAGACTCTGTCTAAAAAAAAATTAAAAAGAAACCATATACCAAATAGACAAAATGTTATTAAGGTATAGAATGTTTGAACAACAAAATCAATATATTTTCTAATAAATGCATATAGAGTTTTCAACCAATAAACAGAGAGAACGCATTCTCTTCCAGTTCATATGAATTATTTACAAAATTTGACCACATATAATACTATACACACAGGAAATCTCAACAAAGAAGCAATATCGTATAGATCATTTTCTCCTGTGGCAATAAATCTAAATTAGAAAGCAATCATAAACGTTAAATCCAAACAAAACAGACATACATTGAAATTTGTAAAATGCTTTTCTAAATAATTTACTGTGAAAGAGGACATCACAATAAAAATTATAAGTATTTCACATGAATTGTAATTGAAGTTTGCATATTAAAACTATGTAACTAGTAGAGTACCTGCAAGAGAATTTGTAACTGTAAATGCACCAATTAAAATAAAGTTAGAAAATAAATGTTATATTTAACTGAAGAACCAATAAAAAGATTGTAGTAAACAAAAACAAGACAGAAGACAGTAAATATTAAAAATAAGGGTAGAAATTGATAAAATTAAAAAAACAAGAAAATAACAGAATCAACTAAGGCAAAAGCTATTTCTCTTAAAAAGAAAAACTAATAAAACAGTCTTCCAATAAGACTAAGCAAGGGAACAAACAAAAAAGGCATATAAATACACAAAATTAGATATGAAGAAGGGGATATAACTAAAATAGAGACTTTAATAATCATAATAGAATATGATCAGCTTTATGTTTTAAAATTTGAAAACACAAAGAATTTTACATTTCTAGAAAATAAAAATTACCAAAATTGGCTCAAGAAGAAATAAGAATCTTGAATAAATTAAGCCATTAAAGAAATAACATGGCAAATAAAAGTAAAACCACCTCAACAACAAGATCCACTCTTAAATGGATACTTGATATGTGACAGAGGTTATGTCACAAATCAATAAGGAAGGAATGGCTTCTTCAATAAATGACACTGAGACAACTGACCATACTTATTGAAAAAAATAAAACTAGCTGCTTACATTTTTAATTATATGTGGAAATTAATTCTGGGTAGATTAAAAATCTAAATAGAAAAGGCAAAACTTTAAGACATTTAGAAAACAACATGAAAACATCTTCAGGGTAGAGAATTTCTCAAACAAGACACTATGAGAAAAGGAAAATATTGATAAATTTAACTTTTATTTTAAAACTTTATTCAGCAATAGTTATCATATGCAAAGTAAAAGACAAGCCACAACAGTCTCTTTGGAAAATAAGTTGGCATTCTCTAATAAAGCTGAAGATATGCATATCTGATTAAGAAACTCCTCTCCTAGATATAGTCCCTAGAAAAACTCATGCGTGTGTGTGCCCAGAGACATGTACAGGAATGTTTACAGTGATATTGTTTGACATATTCAAAAACTGGAGGAGTGAAACAAATCAATGGTAGAATTTTTGTGAAACATTCATTTGATAAAATGCCATCAGCAGTGAAAATGAGGAATATACATATATATATATACACGTGTGTGCATATACGTATATACACACATGTATACACATATATGTGATATATACACACACACATTATGTATATACACATATATATGATTCTCAGTCTCACTAGTAAATTGAAGAAATTCAAATTAAAACAACAATGAAACATCATTTTATGGACATCATGCCAGCAAACGTTAAAAGGCTGACAACACCAAGTATTGTTCAGGATATGAAAAAACAGATCTCTAATTATACTTCTGGGAGCGTGCTTTGGGGAGCAATTTAGCCACATTTAACAATATTGAAGAAAAGCATATTCTATGGCCCAACAGGGCAGTTTTGCATTTTGCAGAAAGTCTTTTACAAGAATATTTATCTGTGCCGTTGTTTGTAATAGCTAAAAGTTAGAAATGACTTCAGTGTTCCTAAACAAAAGAAGGAATAAATAAATTGTAGTATAGTAACACAATGCAATGTCACGTAGCAATTAGAATGAACTAGAGCTACAACTATCAAAATGGAAAAGCAAATTCTAGAATATGCATAGTAAGATACCATTTACATAAACTTTGAAAATATGCAGAACAACACCACATATTGTTTATGATGCAAACATATGTAGCAATAGTATGAAACTATGCATGAGAATGAAAAACACTGAGGTGAGGGTGGTGTTTGCCTCAAGAGAGGGAGGAAAAAGAATGAGATCAACTAGGAGCATACACAGCTTCAATTATATCTGAAATATTTTACTTATTTTTAAAAGAACTGAAGCAAAAAGAAAATCTGTCATTTTAATTTACCAGATTAACAAATTAAGGTAGAAAAACCATGCAATCATCTCAATAGATTTAGAAAAAGCATTTGATGAAATTCAGCAACACTAATTCATGATTAAAAAAAAAAAAAAAAAAAAAACCCTTAAACTAAGAAGAGAACCTTAACATGATAAGAATTGCCTGCCAAACACCAACAGCAAATATCACATATGATTGTGAAATGTTAGAAGTATTTCTTTCAAAGTCAAGAACAAACTAGGATGTCTGGAGGTCCTAGACAGTGCAATATGACTAGTGTGCATAGGATTGGAGGAGGAGGGTGGAAGAGGGAAGGAAAATAAAGGTAAGCAACACCGAGACAACTTTTCGTGACTATCAGATTGGCAAAAATTAAAATGACTGATACCACCACAGATTTTGGAGGATGGAAGCATCAGGAACTCTTTCACTGTTGATGGAGCTGTAAACAGGCATAGCACTTTGAAGAGTAAATTGTCAATATCTGGTAAACCTGAAGATGTGCATATAATATTATCCGGCAATTCTGCTTTTAGATATTGTAATCGAGAAAAATTAGGAAGCAATCTAAATGTCCGTGAACAGAGAATAAGTGAGGTGCAGTTCATTCATACAATGAACTACTATATAGCTGTTGAAACAAATGAACTAAGTTTTCCTGCACAGATGTGGTTAAATCTCAAAATGTAACATTAAATGAGAAACATCAGTTACAAAAGGACAAAGTCAGTACAACACAATTAATGTCAGTTTTAAGAACACAAAAAGCAATCCTACCTATTGTTATGGTTATACATATATGCATTAAATGTATAAAAACTGATAAAGAGTGATTTTTAAACACTTTAAGCAAACTTTCTTTGAGGAGGAAAGAAAACATGGGGGCTGTTAGCTGTATCTGTGATTTTTCTTCCTGAGAAAAATAAGAGAAGGCTACAACAAATACAGCAAAATATTAACATCTTAAATCTGGATGGTGCAATATGAGTTTCTATTACATTATTTTTACCTTTACTTCTTTATGTTTGTAATAGAGTAATCCCGCCTTATCCAAGGGGGATACATTCCAAGACCCCCAGCGGATGCCTGAAACCACAATACCAAAGCCCAAAAATATTATGCAAAATTTTTTTCTTTCTTCACAATTTCACAGATAGAAGATTCATCCTTACTATGGATCTTAGCAACCTCAGCATACAATTTTTTTTTTCTTTCCTTATTAAGTCAAGAACTTTCAACTTTTCACTTAAAGAAGTACTTTATGGCTTCTCTTTGGCACATTCAAATTGCCCACATCACGACTCTTGCACTTTGAGGCCATAATTAGTAAAATAAGCGTTACCTGAACCCCAACATTGCTATACACAGTCAATCTGATAAACCAAGACAGCTACTGACTGACTAGCGGGCAGATAGCACATACACACGGATACTCTATACAAAGGGATGACTCCTGCCCGGGACAGAATAAAGCAAGACAACTACTCAGAATGGCATGCAATTTAAACTTAGGAGTTGTTTATTTCTGAGTTTTCCATTTAATATCTTCAGACTGTGGTTGACCTCAGGTAATGGAAACCCTGGAAAATGCAATTGCCAATAAGGGAGGATTCCTATGTTTTATTATCACATGATTAATTTTAAAATGATGGAAGATCATGGCACAGTGGAATCTCAGAACTGGAAGAAAACTCAGAAGTTATCTCATTAGCTGTGTCATTTCTCAAGAGTCCCCCACGCTTGGCTTTCATGACCCAGGTGACGGGGAGCTCACTACCTATTAGGCAACCTCAGTTCTGGTCAGGTTTCCCTGTTAAAACAAATACCCTCGGTCGGGTGTGGTGGCGCATGCCTGTAAACCCAGCACTTTGGGAGGCCGAAGCAGGTGGATTGCCTGAGCCCAAGAGTTCAAGACCAGCCTGGGCAACACAGTGAAATCCTGTCTCTACTAAAAATACAAAAAAATTAGCTGGGCGTGGTGGTGCGTGCCTGTAATCCCAGCTACTGGGGAGGCTGAGGCATGAGAATTGCTTGAACCTGGGAGGTGGAGGTTGCAGTGAGCCGAGATCGCGCCACTGCACTCCAGCCTGAGTGACAGAGCGAAACTTTGTCTCAAAAAAAATACCAGAATCTGTCTCCTTTTATTCCCCTGGCCCAGCATAAGGGCTTTTGGCTTTGCCTTCACAGACCTGACTAGGAGCCGGGAGCCTTAGACTTCGACCCTGGTTGTGTCATGACCTCCTGGATAAAACTTTCCAGTTTCCTTCCCTCATTTCTCCATCTATCAATTACATGATGTGAACGGTCACTCAAGGCTCTAACATCCAACAAGTCTATCAGATTAATGTTCTCCCAAAACTTTGGCACAGCAGGGCCTTCTATAAAAACATAATTTTTAGAAAATAAAATTCATCTCTTTAAAAACAAGCATATTTCTTAAAACAAGGCTTAACCTTCTGTCTTAAAACTTGCCTGGCAAGACTGCGCCATTCAGCAAAACTAGAAATGCACAAACAGAAGGCCTGGCCAGGGCAGCGGAGGGGAGCTGCCGGAGAGACTGAGAGCCAACCTCCCCAGGCTAAGGCTCACAGTTTCCCAGCAGCCACATGCATCCCAGGCCCAGTGTGGCTCAGTGGAGAGTGCTACCTCAATGTCCCTTTGGGGGAAGCCTTGTAGCTGGCCTCCTGGGAAACACTGGGGAAGGAATTCTTCAACCTGCCCCTTCTCCATCTATAGAAGCCCTTCACGTCATTCAAGACCCAAGCTTCTGCCTCTCTGGGCCTGGCCCACGTCTCCTGCAAGAGAATGAACCCTCTTTCCACAAGCCATTCTTTACATTTCTGATAGAAGTGAAATTTTTTCCTTAACAAACTCTCACGTCTTGCTTTCTATGTATTAGGCACTTCTAAGAACTTTGTATATGCTGATTTATCTAGATAGACGCTAGTTGAATCTCCATTTTACGGATGAAAAGCTAAGGCACAGAGCAGCTGAGTCACCTGTCCAAGCTCACACAGCTAGTTTTTAGCAGAGCTAGGGGTTGAATCTGGACAATCTGGTCCCAGAGAATGTGTTTTTCTTCCTACTGTGCTAGGCTCCAACTCATGTTTGAGTTGTTTATACATGTGTCTTATCTCCCCCAGTAATTCATCTGTTTTGTAACCTGCTTTTCTCACTTAATACTTTATCATGTACATCTTTCTATGCCATTGAATATTATTCCACAACATTATTTTTTAATGACTGCCCTAGAAATCCACTATGATATATAACCAGTTCAATTGTCAGACATTTAAGTTGCTTTTGCTTTTTCACTACCATCAACAATGTTTTGGTAAATACACTTATAATTAAATCTCTGCATACATCTCTGTTTCTTTAGGATCTGTTCCAGAAGCAACTGCCGGATCAAAGCATGTGCGAACTCTTAAGGCTTCTGATACATATTGCCAAATTCCCCCTGGAAGGACTCACCAGCAGTGAATGGGAGAACCTGTTCCCCAGGGTCCTGACCCGCCCAACTGTAATCACACAACACAAAGTAAGGGGGATAGGGGAGGGATATTATTGTTTGAATTTGTTTTTTTGTTTATAAGTAAAGAAAAACTTGTTTCTTTCCCTATGATTATTTGTATTTTTTCTTTTATAAATATCCTTTGTTTATTATTCAAATCATCATACGCTTTTCCTTTTTGTTTGCAAGAAGAGAAAGAGAGAAATACTTAGAAGACAAAATCCCATATTTGGGTGGAGCCTTGAAGCCTGGCCACGCGTCCATAGGAGGAAACGTATAAACAAAGTCTTGGATGCAGAAATTCTCAGGGTACAAATGGGGCAGGTGGGGCTTAGAGTCTCTGAGACATTATGTGAATGAAGGATTTGAGGCGAGAGGGAGAAGCCAGAGTCATACCTTGAAGCACTTTGAATGTTAGGTAAGGAGTGTGGACTTCCCCTGAAGGCAACAGGTGACCATGAGGCCAGTTCCAGGTTTTAGAACAATCGTATAGCTGTGATGCAGATTGTGGAGAACACCAGTAAAAGTGAGTGTTGGCCCGATGTGAACATGGATGGGAGTAAACCAGCCCAGCGGTTCTTGGGTGGATCTGGTGGGAAGCAACAAAGACTGAACTGAGGGGTTGGGGAGAGGAAAATGGGGCTGTGAAGTAGGTTCAGTGTTCACTGGTTACCCACTTATCTGAATGCGGTGACATAGAACAACCACACACATGACAGGTTACATGAAGCAGGGTTATGACTTACAGATAGGCAGCAAGGGACGACCGAAGCCTAAGCCTAGGACTCACTGAGAGCCGGTCCCCAGGCTCAGAAAGCTGCCCAGGGTGGAAGGAGTCTTGACTGCATGTGCCCCACTTGCACCGCAGCCCACAGGCCCCAGAAAGCAGCCCAGCCTGGGTCTTATACCCCAGGGAGACGGGAGTCACCAGACAAAAGCACTGAAGAACATCCTGTTTCTAGGGGAGAAAACTGGAACAGAGCCCAGACTCTTCTGGCCAATCCTTTCCCATCTCAGGATGTTACATTCTCAGCACATTCTACAGTTATTCTTGAGAACCGTAAGTGAGAAAGGAAGGAGAACTGGGCTGGTTCCAGGCCACCCAGAGACTTGTCTTGCTGGGACAAGTGGGAAAGCTAGAGGTGGCATCTGCAAGACTTAACAGAACCAGGGTTGAGGGAGAGAGTAACACTTACTCTATCTAGTGTGCTTTGTCAAAGGTCATTATTTGCCTATTTTAATTAAGATGCTCTGTATTGAATAATACCATTTCTATCCATGAGCAAAGACTCTTTATGTTTCCCAGTGGTACACGGCTCAGTCCATCTAATCTAACAAATTGATGCTTTTAACAATGATGTGAACTGATTCCCAAACTACTCTCTGCTGCCAGACCACGGGCTCCTAAGAAGTGCTGGGCCCGGGTGCCGTACAGACATAGTATGAGGCTTGTGTGACCAGGAAACTCTCCTGTTCACAAATAGTTGTTGAAATAAAACAGTAGAGTAGTCAATTAATGCTAGCTGCTGTAACAAGCATCCCCAAATTATCAGTGGCTTAATGCAATAAGAGGTTACTTCATACTTACACAAAATCCAATGCAGACATTCCCTTTGGTCATCTCTCCTGAGGAGCTCAGCTCTGGACGACACCTCGGGAATTTAAGTGGTTTTCATCAGTGCTTTCTCAGAGTCCTTTGCATCAGGTTGAAGAATGAAGGAAGAGATCAAGTATGAAAGATGAATGCCCCTGCTTAACTGCTTCGGTCCAGAGGAGACACATATCACTTCCACTCACATTCCACTGCAAAAGGTAGTCGCATCAATGCAAGCAAGGTTGAGAAACACAGTCCCGGGCTGGGCAGCTTCTTCCCTGAGGCAGCTCTACACTGTGGAAGAGGAGTGCAAGTCTTTGGTGTTTGGCTGTTGTCTCTGCAGTGAACAGAACAGTGAACGGAGCTCACATCCTAGTGGGGACCATAGACAAGAAGCTATGAAAAGAAATGTGCCAGAGAAAGTGCCATTAAGGTGGGTGGGCCTGGAGACGGAGTGTGGTCAGGGAAGGCTTCTTGGAAGAAGGTGGTTCTGAGCTGAGACTTAAAGGGTGCATGGAGTTAATCAGGAAGAGGTGGAAGAGAGTGTTCCAACCAGAGGAGACAGAGTTTGCAAAGGAGACCTGGAAGAAACAAAGATGTATTCTAGAACTGAAAGAAGTCCAGTGAAAACTATGAGGAAGGGGAAGCACGAGGTGGAGCTGGAGATGTAGGCAGGGGCCAGCCCACTCATTCATGCATTCTTTCCCTCTATCAGCAGATACTTACCACATGTCTGGTATAAGCCATTGTTCTAGGCAACGGGGCTAAAGCAGTGGGTGAAATAGACAAAGTCCTAAGGATCATGGACTTTTTGAGCCAGAGTAAGGAAATCCCTTGAGGGGCATTCTGATTTGGGCATCAGAAAGCCAAAACATTTAGGGCAGGGATGGAGGAAGGCTGCAGCCCTGCTGTCTCCCAGTGCTTGCATCCCTAGATGTGTGACGGAACCATTGAGGCCACAGCCTGGAATGGGCCGCTGTGTGTGGATTCAATTTCCGGCATTTTGGGCAGCTGCCCTTTGTTGTGGATGGATTGTTTAGTTGGCCATTTGTTGTAATCATTTCTGATCTTCTGCTTATTGTGTCAAAGATAAACACCGCTTGGCTGATCCCCTGGGAGCGGGACGCCTGTTCCGCAGGGCTTTGTGAGCCATCGCCTCGCACTTGAAACAACCTGTTATTTCCTCCCTTGAAAGAGGCCCATAAAATGATAGATGAATCTCCAGTAACTATAATACCTTCCTAATGGTTAGAGAAACTGGAGCCATATAGCAGGAGCACAGTCTAGAAGAAAAATAGGAGAGTTAGAAAGACAAGCTTTAAAATATAATGGCGTCATAATGGGTAAAATGAAACACATGATGCTATTAGAATTCTGCCCCATGCATCTTTAGCACAGCATTAGCTGGAGAGCCGCCCCCTCTGCCAAGAAACCCTTCTTTCCCCAAGGTGGATGTCATAACAGCATTTGTTGAGTGACTGAACAATGGCAGTGTTTATTGAATGACAAAATCCACAGATACTGTTTACTGTGCAAGTGATGGATCAGTTCCTAAACATAGTACTGGGACCCCTGAAGGTACTGGAGAAATATGTCCTGATTAAACAAACAGATTATTCTAAATGCTCAACACACAGGGAACTCAAAAACTATGGGTATTTACCATGCTGCAGGCCCTATGTCAAGCACTTTGGGAAGAATAACTCACTGACCTCAAAAGCCACACAGCTAATGGGTGAGAGATGGGGTCATTATAACCATAAACATAAAGATAAGAGACACCAAACCCCAAAATATGCATATATGCCAAATAATGTTCAAGGAAAAGAAGAGAAACTAAACTGTTTTCCCCTGACTGCAGCCAACTCCAACATGTCTGATAGTATTGACTGTAAGGTGTCCCTTTGAATTCTGTTTAACTCAATCATAGCAGATTGCATTTCCCCAGAAAAGATGACCACAACAGAGGTGAGACCATCTGTCTCACCTCCCACATGCTCTTCTCCAATATGACCTTGTTACTCTTTTGCCAAAATGTGGAGGGAGGGTAGGCACGGTGGCTCACATCTGTAATCCCAGCGCTTTAGGAGGCTGAGGTGGGAGGATTACTTCAGCACAGGAGTATGAGACCAGCCTGAGCAACATAGTGAGATCCCATCTCTACAAAAAATACAAAAATTAGCTGGACATATGGCGTATGCATGCAGTACACACACACACACACACACACACACACACACACACACACACACACGCAAAGTGGGTGGAGCCTAATTCTCCTCCTCTTGAATGTGAGTGGGCTTGTGCTATGGTTTGAATGTGTCATCTCCAAAATTCAGGTGTTGCCAATGTGATAGTATTGAGAGGGGGGCCTTTAAGAAATGTTTAAGCTGTGCAGTTTTCTCCCACGTGATTAGGTGCCCGTATTAAAGGGCTCAAAGTTGGGGGTTTGTCCCTTTTGCCCTTCGGCCTTCCACCATGTGAGGATACAGTGTTCCTTCCCTCTGGAGCACATGGCATTCAAGACACCATCTTGGTGTGGAGAAAAGGGAACTTTTGTACACTGTCGATGGGAATGTAAATTAGTATAACCACTGTGGAGAACAGTTTGGAGGTTCTTCAAAAAACTGAAAATAGAGCTCCATATGACCCAGCAATCCCACTGCTGGGGAAATACCCCAAAGAAAGGAAATCAGTATATTGAAGAGATACCTGCACTCCCATGTTGCAGCACCGTTCACAATAGTCAGGATTCGAAGCAACCTAAATGCCCAGCAACAGATCAATGGATAAAGAAAATGTGGTGCTTACACACAATGGAGTACTATTCAGCCACAAAAAAGAATGAGACTCTGCCATCTGCAACAACATGGATGAAACCAGAGGTCATTATGTTAAGTGAAATAAGCCAGGCACAGAAAGACACACACTGCATGTTCTAATTTATCTGTGGGACTGAAAAATCAAAACAATTGAGCTCATGGAGAGAGAGAATAGAAAGATGATCACCAGAGGCTGGGAAGGGTAGTGAGAGGACAGATGGGATGGTTAATGGGTTTTAAAAAAACAAAAATAAAAAGAATGAATAAGACCTAGTATTCAATAGTATAACAGGGGGACTATAGTCAATAATAAATTAATTATACAGTTTAAAGTAACTAAAATAGTGTAATTGGATTGCTTGTAACACCAAAGGATAAATGCTTGAGGGGATGCTTACTTAATTTTCCGTGATGTGTTTATTACATGCTACATTCTTGTATCAAAACATTTCATGTGCCCCATAAATATATACAGCTACTATGCACCCACAAAAAATAAAAATGTTTTAAAAAAGACATCATCTTGAAAGCAGAGATAGGATCCTCACCAGACAAGGAATCTACTGGCACCTTGATTTTGGACTTCCCAGCCTCCAAAACTGTGAGAAATAAAGTTCTGCTCTTTCTAAATGACCCAGTCTATGGCATTTTGTTATAACAAAATGCTGGAAGGCTTCACCAGACAGAGAATGAGGGAAGTGATGCTGTCACTAAGTTCATGCAGCCCTGCTTTGTTCACTGGGACATTTGCTCGTGGAGCCCTGAGCCACGGAGTAAGAAGCCCAACTACCCTGAGGCCACCATGCTGTGAGGAAGCGAAGCCACATGGAAAAGCATTTCAACTGCAGTCTAGTCTTTGTGTCATCCCAGCCCATATGTGAGACTTGTGAGCAAATGGGCCTTCAGAGGACTCCAGCTTCAGCCTTTGAATGTTCCCAGCTGATGCTCCAGACATCATGGGGCAGAGCCAATATACCCCTGCAATGCCCCGACCCACAGAATTCATGTGAATTATAAAACCTCCTGCATGACAAAATCTGCTAAATGGGGGGAGAAGGGTAATCTCGTTACCCAGTGTTATGTGTGACACTGAGTTATGTCCCCTCTCCAAATTTATATATTGAAGCCCTGACCCCCAGTACCTCAGAAGGTGACTGTGTTTGGAGAGCCTTTAAAGAGGTGCTTAAAATGAGGTCGTATGGATGCGACCTAATCTAATATGACTGGTATCCCCAAAAGAAGAGGAAATTTGGATACAGACATATCCAGAGGGAAGACCATGTGAGACACAGGGAGAAGGTGGCCATCTACAAGCCAAGGACAGAGGTCCGAGAAGGAACCAACCGTGCCAACACCTCCATCTCAGACTTCCAGCCTCCAGAACTGTGAGAAATAGACTGGTATTGTTTAAGCCACCAGTATGTTGTATCGTGTTACTGCAGCCCGAGCAGACAGATACACACAGGAACAGTAACCAGGACATCAGCTCACACGGGTCCCACTCCAAGCCAGGCCCTGGGCTGGGGGCTGGGGATGCTGCCCTGACCTCAAAGAGCTCTCAGTGAAGAGGGGGAAAGAGACACATAAATGAGCAATTAAAGGGCGTGAGGCCAGAGGATGGTGTCTGGTTGCCAAGAGAAGGAAGGGGCTAAGGAATGCTCCAGGGAGGGGTGATGTTCGAGCTGTACCTTAAAAGGATAATGAAGATTCCCCACACAGAGAAGGGGAAAGGGGATCCCAGGCAGGGGGCTGGCTGAGCAACAGCACAGGAGTGTAAAAGGGTCTAGAGGTGAGAGCCAAGATAAAACAAAAAGCTCCTGGTGGTTCGTGGCAGAGTCCAGGGAGATGTTATTGGCGGGAGGTGAGGGCTGGCTCACAAAGAGCCTTGAACGCCATGATTAGGGGTCTTCTGGGTGTGTTTGCTGGGTCCCCAAAGCTGGAGAGGGCAGCATAAAGCCAGCTGGAGGGTGGTGAAGGGAAACTCGGGCTTGAAATCAATGAAGGCAGGACATAAGCCTCCACCAGGGCCTGTTCCCAGTGACGGGGAAGCAGTGGGAAATCCCAGTCCGGCTCCGGATCAAGCGTTCTGCCCAAGGCTCCCCAGGCTGGCCAGCCGGCCGAGGGGGATCCTGGGGGTGGTGCAGTGGGCAGGCCCGAGCCTCCATGAATATGCATGATCCCGCCCTGGAAGCCCGGCTTCCTGTGGAGCGTTTACCACGCTTTATCTTGACAAGGTGATGTCCTTCAGTGGAGGACATTATATGGCTCTTAGTTCAGCAGTTCTGTCAAGTCCAAGGCAGGCGTTTGATTTCCGCTTCATACATATGCTTAGGTGCTCAGAAAAGGCAACGAGAAGAGGAACGGTGAGGCCAGGGAGGGAGGTGAGCCCCAAGGAGGAAGCCGTGGGCTCTCCTCGGACTGCTTCGCGTTGGGCTCTGACTTACAGCTGACTTTGACCGCGCTGGCCGTGGGCTGCATGTTAACAACCCCAACACTCATCCCAGCAATCTGGGACCAACTGCTGGCCAACTTGTACTGGCCCTGCCACTGGCCCTCTGGGTGACCGCTGGGTGACCATAAAGAAGTGTCTTTCCCTCTCTGGGTCACATCTCCCACCTCTGACAAATGAAAGAATTGCATCAGTGGTCAATTCAAACTTTTTTTTTTTCCCTTCTAAAGCAGCTAAACTCTGACTCTGACTCCAAACAAAATTTGCACAGAGCCTAATAAAACTTCTCCAACTGAAACAAAAGAGTCAGAAATCCTTTCCCTCTCCATGGTCTCTGAGGTTCTCCTAAGATCCCCAGGCTGCACAGAGCTCAGACAAGAACCTCTGTGTTAGGTCTTTTCTGCATGCTCTAGGCCAACATTCTGGGACCTGAAAGCCCCTTGTTAATTTCAAAACGCTCCACTGACCCCGTGCAGGAGGGTAATTGTATTTTTAGTACCCACCCCTACCCCACCACCACCATCAAGAACATTAATGTTTAACAAAAACAACTGTGGATTTGGCAACAGTTCAAGTAAATTTGTATGTTGTTTATTACAGCATATATATCCATTTTAAAATAGCAATTCATGGAAATTAAAGACAAATTTATTCAGCCCACAGCAGCATTTCCCAAAGTGTTTCTCAGAACATGAGCCCTTCTAGGAGAGTAGTTATGAAAGCTTAGTGGGCATTAGAATCATCTGGTGGGCTTGATCAAACCTCAGATCTTCCAGGCCCCACTGGGGGAAGTTCTGATGCAGGATATGAGGGTCAGAGTGGAGAGCAAGAGTCTCACTTTTAGGAAGCCCCTTAGGTGGTTCTGATGTCAGTGCTTTGGGAACTCACACTTTGAGGTATGCTGCCCTAGATACTCTGTTGAAAGAAGAAAAAGGAAGGCACGGTGTGGGGGGTCACGCCTCTAACCCCAGCCCCTTGGAAGGCCAAAGTGGGCGGATCGCTAAAACCCCAAGAGTCGGAGGCAAGCCTCAGCAACATGGCGAGACCCCATCTCCACCATAAAAAATACAGAAATTAGTTGGGCATGGTGGCACGTGCCCTAGTCCCAATTACTCAGGATGCTGAGGTTCGAGGATCACCTGAGCCTGGGAAGTCGGGGCTGCAGTGAGCCATGATTGTGCCACTGCACTCCAGCCTGACCAACAGAGTGAAACTGACTCAAAAAAAAAAAAAAAAAAAGCCAGGGGGAAAAAAGCAGCACTTTTTGGTTAAATAAGGTTAGGAAATTGCAAGCCCTCTGCCCATCTTGAAGCTTTATATTAGAATAATAAAAGATCTAAGGAGTCTAGCAGTTTCTAAACTTCTTTGATCACAGAAGTCTTTTTTTTTTTTCTAAGTACCAACATTTAATTCTGGAATATGTTTTGAGAAGGGCTGGCTTATGGACAAGGGTTGATAATATACATATGAGTTTGGGGTTCTTTACAATAATTTCTTGGCCTACTCAGTAGATGTTAATTCTTTCTTCTCTGTTAGCTTTTATGGCTCCAAACCAAGGGGTTCACAGAGAAAGGAGAAGTCCGCCAGCAAACACCTCATCTCTTTCAAAGAGCAAGGAAATAGCTGGCATTCACAAATCCATCCATATCCTTCATTTGACCTTATAACCCATGAGAGAGGCATGTTACAGAGCCTCTCTCTGGCTTTCTAGTGAGACTGGCTGTATATAATAGTGCTAGAGCATGAGGACTTTGGAGTCCAATGACTTTGGGTTCAAATCCCAGTTTCCACTTAATACCACCTGTGTGACATGAGCAAGACACTGCCACTCTCAGAGCCTCTGCTTCCTTGTTCTTTAAAATGGAGATAATACTTAGCTCATCATTTCATTATGAAGATCAGATGAGAGAACAGAAGCAAAGCATTGGGCACACAGGAAGCCCTCAGGAACAAGGGCGATATGATTACTATTTACAGGATCAACGATAGTATGAGCTTACATCTATGGGCAGATAAAGATGGGATCTGGAAGAGGTGACCCACACCAGCTGGGGATGCCTGGATTAAGGCAGTGGGCAATGAAGTCTCTGTTCTATGTTTCTGCTTTCTTACACTTTCTACTCTAGACCATTCATTCTCAAACTTGGCTTTTAGAATCACCTGCAGACCAGACCAAAGAAATCAGAATCTTCAGAGTCAAACCCAAGCATTAGGATTTTTGAAATTGTTGGCCCTAACTTCTCTTCTGAGTTCAAAGCCTATATATTTATTTCACCACTCTTTTTGGATATCTCCTCCACAACATATCCAAAACTGACCTCCTGCTCTTCATTCCAAATGTGGACCTCTCTCAGTGTTTCTACTTCCAATGAATGGCATCAGCCAGCCAATTCCAATAGCCAAACACTTAGAAGTCTTCCTCTAGCTCTCCCTTTCCATAGCTCCTATTGAGGATTGAATGTTTCAACATCTTCCCATCCTCATTACTATCTACCATTCAGTTCAAGCTACCAGCTTCTTTCACTTGGACCACTGCAACAGCCTCCTGGTTTATACATATGCACTTGGATCTGCCTCCTGCCCATTTTCCTCACCTCAGCCAGAATGACTCTCTCTAAACACAAACCCAATCACAAATCCTCCTACTCCAACTTTTCCCAGCACCTACCTGCCCTTCATTGTACCTGTTGGAGTGAGAGAGTAACATTTGTCTATGTGACTATTTGTTTTTGTTTGTTTGTTTTGAGACAAGATCTTGCTCTGTTGCCCAGGCTGGAGAGCAGTGGCACAAACACGACTCACTGCAGCCTCAACCTCCCAGGCTCAAGCGATTCTCCCACCTCAGCCTCTGGAGTAGCTGGGGATACAGGCAGGCGCCACCACACCTGGCTTATTTATTTATTTATTCATTTTTGTAGATATGGGGTCTCGCTATGCTGCTCAGGCTGGTCTCAAACTCCTAGGCTCAAGCAATCCTCCCGCCTCAGCTTCCCAAAGTGCTGAGATTAGAGGCATGAGCCACCATGCCCAGCCACCATTCCATTGATCCCCACACCCCACCCCTACCAGATTCTAAGTTCCTTGAAGGCAAGGTGTATTTCTGTCTTGCTTTCCATTGTTTTAAGTACATAGAAGGCACTGAATAAATGTTTCAGTACCATTCAAGCAACTCCATTAGAAACCCCTTTCCAGGGAATTTCTTCCTCTGCGTTCTTGCTGGTGGGCTTTAATGAGGGTTCCCAAAGAATGTGGAGTTGTAGGTATGAGTTTTAATTAACTCCAATAGGCATTTAATGTAGATTTAATAAGACAGTTATTGTATGTTAATTAAATGTCAACTGATTGCTAAAAGGTTTTTGCAATTATTGAAGTTTACTAATTATCTAATAGATAAATCAGTTTCCCATGTAAATAACTAGCATCTACATAAGCAATAAATATGCCATTAGATTCCACACATTAACATATTGAAATTAGAGGTTAGCCCCTCAGGGAATTCTAGAAACCGGTGTCCAATCCAGGGAGGGAAGGTACCAATCGTCTCATCGCTGTTATGCCCCATCCGTGGGGAGGCAGCGAGAAACCGAAGATGAACCTGCTCAAAGCCAGGGCTGGTTTTAGGAATGCTTACTTACCAGGCTTTCAAAAGCCTGGAACTGACACCAGAGAGACAGTTCGACTGTACAAGGTCCCTTCATGGCCTTGAGGATCTGTTTTGTCAATTGTAAAAGGGGGGTCTCTAAGGCTCCCCACCCCCTGGAGATCTGTAACCATTGCGTGGCTCATATATGAGCACCACTCATGGTGCTGTACTGTCCCCTCTCCAGGACTCTGCTCCATGACTCATGGCCCAAGCACCGGCTCTTCCACCCATCACTGTGTAACCGTGGGAAAATCACTTCCCTCCCCAAGCCTCAGTTTCCCAATCTGGAAAACCCATCTCCCGTGATTGTACGGATCTTTCATTCAGAAGCAAATAACTATGAGTCTGAGTGAGGAGTGAAAACAGAAGGAGGGAAAGATAATAGAAAGAAATGGGGATGTTTTGAAAGTAAAACTGGAAAATTGTCAACTATCATGTGCTGGATACTGTGCCAGGCATTGCCAGATATTTTTTATTTAATTCTTAACTACTCTCCAGTTTGAGGTGGTTCAGATTATCCCCATCTTAGAGACAGGGAAAGAGACGCAGAGAGGCTAAGAAATTTGCAAAAGTTTATACAGCAAGAGAGTGGTAAAGGCCCAGAGCTCAACTGCAATGCTCAGTGTCCCTCCTGACCTTTGCTCTGCCACCCAGGGTCACAGGAAGTTAAACTGAATCTGTCTAAATGCAGCCCTTCTGAAATGGGAATAAGAGCTAAATCCAAGCCAGCATTTACTACATTCCAGGCAGTATTTCTAAGCACTTTGCATGTATAATTTTTCCTAATTCTTGCAACAATCCTATGAGCTGTTATTTTACAGATTAAAAAAAAAAGGAAGCACAGAGGAATTTAGTAACTTATTCAAGGTCACATAGCTACAAAGGAGCAGAACCTGGAATCTGAACCCAGGCAAGCAGACCCTGTGCTAAGGCGAGGCCACCCTAAACACTTGCAGGGCACAAATGGAGGACCATGTACCACAAGCCCAAACAATGAAAAATTCTAAATATGTTGAATGAAAGACTCTGACAAATATAAATTCACAGGGACCTGCAAGGCCAGACTTGCATTTAGATCCTTGGACTCTGCAAAGCTCCACACTGGCCAGAGCCCTTCTCTGTTCATACAATACCCCAACACCTGCAAGCAGCTGCCTTTTGCCCACGCCTCGTACTGTGGCCTGCGCCAGGCGGATGGACCCAGGGAAGGGGCCCACAGAGGCCCTGGAAGTGGGTGCAGGGGCACTGGGATGGGGAACCCTGGTGTTCCAGGTACCTGGAATATGATCTTCATCTAGAATGAAAAGTCAGATTCCAGGTGAGAGCAACCCCTGAATGCAAGAGTTGCTTACCCAGAAGAGGGGTGGGGCTGAGGAGGGCGAGAGAAGCTCCTTTTAAAGCCCAGAGCTCAGGGCAGGGGCATCTCTTGCCCGAGTCTATGGCGGCGGGGGGGCAGCCCTGCCCTTCACTCCCTGCCATATTGGCCATGCCAAGTGGTGGAGCTAAGATTCAAACCCAAGCAATCTGACTCCAGAGCTTAAGTTCTTAATCATTCTACTCGAAGGCCCTGGAAGTCCTCCCTTGTCTAAGGGATGGGCCAGCAATGGGAGACATCAAGGCAGCCTGCAGCGTGGAGGCACTCTGCTTCCAGAGTGAGACAAAGCCACGCAGACACTTACTAACCCTGATACTGAGCACCTCACTTTAGCTTTCTGAGCTTCAGCTTTGTCACTTGTTAACTAGAGATCATCTTAGCTGCTTAATTTTGAGGAGTTGTTATGGCATAAAATAACAGTGTCTGTAAAACACTGAGTACTGTCCCAGGCACATAGTAAGTTCTCAATAAATGTTAGAGACATAGACAAGTACCTCTGTGCCTACAGCTATTTCTGCCCAAAGTTAGACTGTCAAGGGCCTGTCTCTTCCCAGCTGCAAGTTCTCCAGCTCTGATTTCTGAGATGCCCTTTTTTGTGTCCCCTTTGGGGTTTCCCCGGGACCATCACCTCCCACCTCCTATGCCAGCTCCAAGGGTCCAGCAACCCGAGCCCCTGCAGCCACAGCACAGTCAGGAGTGCCAAGCCTGTGGGCACCTCCTCAGCCTATCTGGGGATCTAGCTCTGAATATTAAAAGTCCCATTTGCAGGAATTCTCTTCCATCCTAAGAAAGTGATGTCTTTGGGGAATCCTCTTCCTTTCAGTGACCAGGAGGCCAGGGGACTTTCAGCCAATAAAGACTCACAGAGCAAATAAAGGGGGACAAACCCCACAAACGGCTCCCAGGACCCCTGGGGTCAGAAGCCAGGCGCTGCATTTATGTGCAAATGGAGGCGGATTAGGGATTAGGGATTATCAGAGTCCCGAATTACATGCAGCTGCCAGATCTCTTTGTCGGAAGGATCAGGGAGATTTCTTGGCCTCCCCCTGGTCTCCCCTCCCCTCCCCTGTGCTGTCAGAGGCAGAAGGCAAGAGGGACTCATGAGGCCCGCTGGGAGAGGGCTGGGGAAGAGGTAGGGAGAGGCAGACCTCAAATCAATAGGCAGCCCACGTGGCCCAGCTGCCGATGGCGATCGATGCATCTTCCTGCTGATTCCTGCACATCCGGCAGGGGTGGGGCCACTTGTGAGCTCAGCACCTCAGCAGCCAGCTCTGGCCTTTTCTGGAAGAGCAGCTGGCCCCAAGAAGGGCGCTGTTCCAGAAACATATCTTCAAGCGTAACCGTCACCATCAAACCTTTCCTTGTATTGACAAATTATATCATCTTCATGTCCACTCCGCAAACTTTGGCAGGGCCCTGCCCAGGGTGCTGCAGCTCAAAGAGAAGGAATGAGAGCTTGGGTCTTCCAGTTCCCATCCAGGGCTCTCTGGGTTTACATTGTGATGTCTGTTCTTTGCAGGCCAGAAATTCAGATAGCATGCTTATTTTTTATTTATGTATTTATTTTTTGTATATCTCTTTACTAAATATGGATACAGAACCAAGAAAAAAAGTACTTAAAATGATTCTCACATGTAGTTATGGTCATCTCCATTTTAAAGCAAAGAGGGCTGAAGTTTACAGGGGTTTAGTAGTTGGCCCAAGGTCACCCAGCATTGATGACAGCATCTGGAAGACAGCCCTTGTCCTGACCCCTATGGCCTCAGGAGTTTGGCAGCCCATGCTAACAAAGCTGAAGGCCACTGAGACGTCAGGACAACTCCCAGGCCTCAGGAGCCTGCCCTAGGGGCACACAGCATCCGGACCCAGTACCCTGGGGTCACTGCTCCCCAGAACAGCTTCTGGGAAGTTGCCCAGTCCTTCACTGGCCGCTATGGTCGAAGCATCTTAGGATGTCCCAGCCCAGAGGATGAGGCGAATGTGGGGATGGGGGTGGGCACAGAGGCCAAAACAGCCCTTGCAAAGCAGACTTGGCTCTCACTGAGAAGATGGGCCCCCTTTCCTGCCCCTCAGGGGCCTGAGATTATAGACCCCAGCCAAGACCTGCAGGAGGCACCACTGCTTAGACTTGGGGGAAATTCACCTGCAAAGTCGCAAGCAGGAAAACAGTTTCAACCAGAGCTTGGCAAACTTTGGCAGTAAAGGCCCAGGTAGGAAATATTTTAGGTGTTTTGAGTCCAATATGGTCTCTGTTCCATACTCTTATTTTTCTTTACAAGTCTTTTAAAAAAATGTAAAAATCATTTTTAGCTCAAGGGCCCGGGCTGCTGGAATTGGACCTAACGCCCCATAGTTTTCCGACCTCTGGTCAGCCTTTCCTCGTCCCCTGGGACTGAGGTGGGGGTCTGGGCTTATATCTCAGCAACTTCTATTTATATCTCAGCGACTTCTGTTTATATCTCCTTGGCCCTACAAATGAAGGAAGGTGTGGGGAAGTGAGTATTTTTAACCGTGTACATTGCTGCCCCAAGTCTAAGGCTAGGGTAGGTGCTGAGCTGGGGCTGGGACTAAGCTGGATGCAGGAGCCAGGGTAGCGAGGTTTCAGTTCCAACCGAGGCTGGGACTGGGGCTAGCTGAGCTGGTGCTGGAGCAGCTGTAATGGAGCCAGACCAGATCCCCACATTCTCCCCTCAGCGAGAATCAATAACTATTTGAATTTCTTTCATCTGAGCAGGGATAGCAACACAGGCAAACACGAAGAGGGGAAAGGCATTGATCTTCCCAGCTGCTGCCAACCCCTCCTTGGTGTTCTCACCGCCCCCATCTTGCCATCTGGCCTTCCCTCCCCCCAGGCCTCTCTGCTCGACATCCACATCCGCTCTCTGTCCCACACTCAGGCACCTGCGGGACCTCAGAGGCAGTGAGCGATGCAAGGATGTTTTGGTCCCCACAGCAACAAAGCCCATCCCGTTGGTGTGGATAAGAGGACCCCACTTTGCAGCTGGGCTCTCCTTGGGGAACCTCCAACTCTTCTCTTGGGGCAGCCTGATTCTTATCCCCTGGGCCGGCTCCCCCACCCTGCCAGCTTCAGAAATCCATTTTCATATTCATGCATCTGAGAGACAAAGCAGGTATTTCATGATTGGCTTCTTGTGCAGACTGTGATTTCAGATTCAGCCAACACTGGCGTGGTTCCCTGAGGTGTTAGATAATGGATTTCATGGGGAGATGCTGGAGGCAGGGTGCGCAGCTAGGAGAATGAGGCACAGGGACGGACGGGAGATGGTGGAGGCCTGAATTGGATATGAAGGAGGAGAGGGGGTGGATTGAAACAGATCTGTGATATGAAAACTAGTAAGATTTAATGACAGGATGAGGGAGAGGGAAGACTCTGGGACAATCCACAGGATTCTGGTTTGGGTGAGCGGTGGCACGTCACTTACTGAGAGAGGTGACCAGGAGGAGAATTGGGTTTGCAGAGGAATATGGTGAGCCTGGTCTTGAATCTGTTGACTTGGAGTCCGGAAATGAAAAAGGCTGGAGGGTTGTTATATGAGTCTAGATCTCAAGGAGCAGCCTGGACTAGAAATAGGAATTTGAGCATCCTCATTTCTACCCCCATCTTCTTGTAAAACCCAGTGACCCTTGCCATCTAGTTATACGGCCCTCTCTTGTTCCAATTCTCTATTGACCACTCTTCCTCACTCACTGAAGGCTTAAGATCCTGCAGCCCAGTTCGGCTTTGGGCAGCTCAGTTAAAAATACTGACTTCCTTACATGCCCTTTCACTTAGAGTGGCCAACTACCCCAGCTCCTTCTTGATGTCCTGACTTCCAGATGGGGAATCCCTCCACACGCTGGCTTTTTAGTTCTTGGCCTCTCCATCTCCCCTTTCCCTCCTCTACGTTTTTCACACCTTGTCACCCCCAGAAACTGTCCCACCTCTGAAATAATCATTAAAAATACCCACTCTCCAATCAAAATCTATTATCATTCTTGTTTCTTTCTACAAGTTCCTGTAAAACTTGTAGAAACCAATGACTCCTCCAAGTCATTGGTCCTTCCACTTTCTATCCTTTTTTTTTTTTTTTTTGGAGACAGAATCTCGCTCTGTCACCCAGGCTGGAGTACAGTGGAGCGATTTCTGCTCACTACAGCCTCCGCTTCCTGGGTTCAAGTGATTCTTGTGCCTCAGCCTCCCCAGTAGCTAGGATTACAGGCTCATGCCACTACACCTGGCTAATTTTTTGCATTTTTAGTAGAGATGGGGTTTCGCCATGTTGCCCAGGCTGGTCTCAAATTCCTGAGGTCAAGCAATCCACCTGCCTTGGCCTCCCAAAGTGCTAGGATTACAGGCATAAGCCACCACACTCAGCCTCCACTTTCTATCCTTAAACTCCCTATGTAGCTTTGAAATTGTCTTTTACTGGAAATCCAACTATGGCAGCTTAACCAAAAAGGAGCCTATTTTTCCTCCCCGAACAAGATGTAGACAGACAACAGCTGCTTAAGGAAGTCATCAAACTCCGCTGGCTTCCTGGTCTGCATGTTTTGAGGGCAGCTTTCATGCCCCTTGTAGTCCCTTGCATTACCAACCCCGGTGCTTGACCCCTCCCTGCGGCCCACCTGTTATCATGTGACTCTGAAGTTCTTCCCACTAAAGGAGACAAATAAATGTCTCCACATCCTGGCTTTGGGTTTCACCATGCTTCGGCCAACAGGATGAAGCAGAAAATGACTGCGTACCAGTTCTAAGCTTAGGCCTTAAGAGACTCTGCATTTCCACTTGTCCACTTGTTCTCTTGGGCTTTTTCCATTGCCCATGAGAAGAACATACCCCAGAAGGAGGATGAGAGATGCCTGGAGCAGCGCCTCCCCAGCTGCCACAGTCTGAAGCAAAGCTGAACAACCCAGCCTGGCCTAGAGCAGTCAAATCACAGCCAACCAGGAGATTCATGGGAAGCTGAGTTTGGGGGTAGTTTGTTTGGTAGCATTATTGTGGCAAGGGTTAACAGATACATGCATGATCTCAAGATGGAAGGTTCCCCTCCAAGCCTTTCATCTCATTCTAGAATAAAGAAGGACAAAGAGAAGAAGGCACATCCCAGATGAGTTTTTCCACTTTAAATAGCCTTCATAGAAGTCTCACTCAGCAGCTTCTGCTGACATCTCATTGGAACTGTTTCCAATGGCCACTCTAAGTGGAAGGGCAAATAGGGAAGTGAGTATTTGTAACTGAGCTGTCCCCAGCCAAAGCAAACATCTTTTTTTTTTTTTTTTTTTTTTGCCTATCACTCTCCCCCATGACTTAATTTTCCTCCTTATCTGGCTTAGATTTCAGAGTTTGTCATTATAGTCCCTTCTTTCAAATCTCAATTCTCTTGCCCATCCTTCTGGCCATAACTGACATAAGAACCCAACTTTGAATAAAACCAACTATCTGTCTTCTCAGCGCTTGACCCAAGAGACTGAATGTGTTGAAGAAATCACACCACTGGGCAACCTGAAGCCATCATGAATCGATGATCACCTACCTCCAAAAGAAAATCTTACTACATTTAAATTCACCCTACACGTTCCACACTCTATCATTTGCCTCTGTTTTCAAACCTCTAATGTCCCCTTCACCCCCTCACTCTCAGCAGATAAACTTTTCTTACAGGTCACAGAGAGACAGAAAGCATCAGATTGGGAATGTCCTCCACTTCTCGCCACCAGATCTTCTAATCCGCCAGCAGTCGCGCTGGACTTACCAACTCCTCCCATCCTCATGACTAAGCCTATATGTCTCTGTACTGAGATCTCCCAAGCCTCCCAACCCCAACTAGACTAGGTTTCCTGGCTTACACACACCTAGTACTACCCAGTACTTCCCCAGTATAGCACTTATTATCATAATTATACATATCTGTATAGTTCTTGCTTATTGTCTCTTTATTCCATTTATGCACTAACAACACGTATGTGTTGCATGTTTACCATTATTTTAGTTGCTGAGGAAGCAGTAATGAACAAAACAAAGTCTCCCGTCTCATGATGTTTACTAATCTGTGAGCTCCAAGAGGGCAAGTACCGTGCTTGTCTTTCTCATCTATATTTTCCCAGTACCCAGTCCAGGATCTGGCATCTTCTGGGAGCCCCATAAATAGTTTTTGAATCAAGGGCTTTGCAGGAAGCTGAGAGTTTAGATGAGCAGATAGTGAGCCCACGCTATAACTCTAGGGAGCACTAACATTGAAGGATAGGAACAAGAAACAATAGTCTACCAATGACAGTAAAAAGGAACAGTCAGAAAGACAGAAGAACTAGTAATATGCAATGCCCAGAAGCCAAGGGGGAAACGAGTTCATGAGAGAAGGAGTCTATTGCAGCAAAAGCAACAGCTATCTCCAGCAGTATAAAACTGGGCTTGTCATAAGGAGAACATTTATTGCCTTTACCAAAGAAAAGTGATGGCAGCCAAAGGCAAATTGTAGTCAGGTAGGGAGTGCCTGGGAGTTCAAGAGGTAGACTCAACGGGTATGAAACAAGGCTGGGCATGGTGGCGCACACCTGTAATCCCAGCACTTTGGGAGGCTGCAGTGGGCAGATTACTTGAGCCCAGGAGTTCGAGACCAACCTGGGCAACATGGTGAAACCTTGTGTCTACAAAAAATACAAAAATTAGCCGGGCATGATGGCATGCACCTGTAGTCCCAGCTATTCAGGAGGCTGAGGTAGGGGGACTGCTTGAGCTCAGGAGGCAGAGGTTGCAATGATCTTAGATTGCACCACTGCACTCCAGCCTGGGTGACAGAGCGAGACTGTATCTCTAAATAAATACATAAATAAACAAACAGGTATGAAACAAGAACTCTTTCAAGAAGTTTGTCTGGTTGTTGAGGGATACTTTGGGAAGAGTATCTCACTCAGACTCATAGGATCATAGGGCTGGAAGAAGTTGGTTAGCAAACAATGAGAAACTACTACATACTAGACATTAATCTCGTACATAATGTAGATAGAACCCCTGCCTATTCGTGGGGAGAGATAGAAAATAAATACATTAGTAAAAAAGATAATTTTAGACACCCGTAAGTGCTGTGAAGAAGATAAAATACGAATAATAAGTTAGAGGGTAACTGGCAGGTCTGCATTAGCTCAGAGGGTCAGAGAAGGCCTCCATGACAGGGTGGCATGTGAGGTAAAACTGGAACAAGACAAAGGAAGCAGACAGTCAGACAGAGGAAAAGCAAATGTAAAGGTCCCAAAGTGGGAATGCATTCAGCATGTTGGAGAAACAGCAGGAAGACTACTATGGCCGAGGTGCAGCAAGTGAGGGGAATGAGGTCAGAGAGGAGGGCAGGGGCCACTTCTTGTAGAACCCCCAAGACTGTGATTAGATGTTTGGATTTTGTTCTAATTGAAATAGAAAGATGACTTCAGCTGCCTGTGGAGGAGGGACCATAGGGACAAAAGCAGAATCAGGGACACCATTGAGGAGGTGGTGGTTGTATCCAGGCAAGAAAGCTGTGACAAACAAAGTTGTAGGAAGTGCTCATATTCTTGATATATTTTGTAGGTTTAATCACCAAGGTTGATAGATTGGATGGAGTTGGGGGCAAAAGAAAAAGATAGGAATCAAGAAATGATTTCTATTCAACATTGTATTGGAAATCCTAGCCAATGCAATTAGGCAAGAAAAAGAAATAAAAAGCACACAGAGAGAAACAAAGAAATATATCTGTCTCTATCTGTGGATGACATGATGGTCTACATAGAAAATCATGCAAATTGTAGATTGTCTACAAATAATCTTTACAAAAGTTATTAAAACAGATAAGATTAGCAAGGTCATAGTATACAAAGTCATATACAAAAATTAAATGGCACAATCAGTTAGCATGTGGTACTTATACAAAGTCATATATAAAAATCAATTCTTGTTCTAGATGCGAGCAATGAACAATTGGAAATTAGAAACTTAAAGGTATCACTTACAATAACACCAAAAAATTTAAAATGTTATTATAACTCTAGCAAAATATTTATGTAAAAATCTACCAAAACTGATAAAATAATTCAAATATAACAAAAGAAATTGAGAGATATATTGTTTACATGGATTGGAAGAATACTTTTAAGATGTCAATCCTCCACAGACTGATCTGTTGATTCAGTTCAGTACCTATCAAAATCCCAGAAGAAACTTTTGTAGAAATCAACAAGTAGATTCTAGACTTTGTATGGAAAAACAAACAAATTATAGTACCCAAAACAACTTTGAAAAAGAAGAACGAAGTCAGAGAAATCACACTACCTGATGTTAAGACTTACTACAAAGCAAGAGTAATCAAGATGTGGTGTTGGCAAAAAGATAGAGAGATCAATAGAATAGAATAGTGTCCAGCAATAGACTCCTATATACATGGTTAATTGATTTTTGACAAAGGTGAGAAGGCAATTCAATGACAAAAGAACAGTCTTTTAAACAATAGTTCTAGAACAATTGTACATAAATATGCAAACAATAGAAAAGAAAATTTAAAAATAAAATTGACCCACACCATGTACCATATATAAAAATTAACACAAAATGGCCAGGCACAGTGACTCATGCCTGTCATCCCAGCACTTTGGGAGGCCAAGACAGGTGAATCACCTGAGGTCAGGAGTTCGAGACCAGCCTGAGCAACATGGAGAAATGCTGTCTCTACTAAAAATACAAAATCAGCTGGGTGTGATGGCACATGCCTGTAATCCCAGCTACTCAGGAGGCTGAGGCAGGAGAATCACTTGAACCCAGGAGATGGAGGTTGCGGTGAGCCGAGATGGTGCCATTGCACTCCAGCATGGGCAACAAGAGTGAAACTCCATCCAGAAAAAAAAAAATTAACACAAAATGGATCATAGGCCTCATAAAACTTTTAGAAAATAAGAAGGGTGGTGGAGGTTTGGACTAGGAAAAGATTTCATAGATATGATACTAAAAATATGATCCATAAAAGAAAAAATTGATAATTGAACTTCAATAAAATTTGAAAGACACTGCTAAGAATGGAAAGGTAAACCATAGCTGGAGGGAAAAATATTTGCAAAGCAGACATCTGATAAAGAATATGTAAAGAATTCTTAAAACTCAGTAATAATAAAAGAAAACAATCCAACTTAAAAATGGGTAAAAGTTTTGAACAGACGCTTCTCCAAATAATATATAGATGCCAAAAACAACAATAGCAACATATAAAAAGATGTTCAACATTATTAGTCATTAGGGAAATGTAAATGTAAATTAAAACCACAAGGAAATACCATCTCACACCCATTGGAATGGCTAAAAAGTTTTTTAAAATAGGCAGTACCAAGTGCTGACAAGAATACAGAGCAACTGGAACTCATATACATTGCTGATGGAATGCAAAATGGTATAATTTGGAAAACAGTTTAGGGCTTTCTTATAAATTTAAACATCATTTTCCTTATGAAGAGCAATCTCACTCCTACGTATATTTACTCAGGAAAAATGAAAACACGTTCACTCAAAAACATCTACACAAATGTTTATAGCAGCTTTGGTCATAACTGCCAAAAAATGGAAACAATTCAGGTGTCCTTCAGTGAGTGAATGGATAAACGATGGTACATCCATAACATGGGATACTATTTAGTGATAAAAAATAAACCTACTGCTGATACATGTAATCCCCAAGGGTGAATCTCCAATGCATTAATCCCAGTGAAAGAAGCCAGATTCAAGAGGCTACATATTGTTTTTATTCAATTTATATTACATTCTGGAGAAGGCAAAACTGTAAGGGAAAAAACAGATCAGTAGCTACTGAGGGTCTGGGGATAAGGGAAGTGAGTGACGATAAAGAGGCTCAAGGGAATTGGGGGAGATGCTAGAAACGTTCTGCCTCTTGTCTACAGTGGTGGTTACATCGATACACATGGGATATGTATGAGACAGATACAATTCACCCAACTGTATCCCTTGAGTAAACTAAGCCAATAAACCTGACTTTTAAGAGATATTTCCAGGTTTTTAGATCATCTCAACCAAGTTCAAACATCCAACAGAAGTTAGTTTTATGAAGCATGGAGGAAGGAAAGGAGATGTGTACGTACATGGGAGAACCAATAGGTGAGTCAACTAGGTCTGACTAGCTGACCAGCTGGCTGGACAGACAGCTGGACCATCATCAGAGTGGAGATATAGACTGGGCTGGACAGGGCAGGAGGCTGCAGGGAACAAGCAGGCAGAGCAACAGCAAAAGCACTCACTGGTCTCAGGGCTATACCATTTCCAGGTGTGCGACCTCGACAAATTCCTTATTTTCTCTCTTGTAAATGGAATAAGAATCATCCTCTATCAGCTAACCACATTTATCCATTTAGCAAACATTCACTTGGCACCAGCTCTGTGCCAGGTATCATTCTAAGTGCTTCACCTATGTGATCCACACAACAACACATCCATATTCCTGTTTTACAGAGGAGAAAACAGATGTACAAACAGGGTGAGTGACTAGCTCAAGGTCACCCAGAGAGTGAGTTGTGGAACTGGGACTGGGGCCAAACAGTATGACTCTAGAGCCTGAGCTCTCAATCCCACACCATAGCCCCAGCCCAATGCAGGGGTCATCACACCCATCAATGTCAGGTTGGACCAGATGAAATTGCTGATATGTGATCACTTCTGACTTACAAAAATGGCATTTTTATCTGGTTCCGCCTAATAATAATACTATTAGTAACCACTGTTTATTGAGTACTTCCTGTGGCCAACATTGTTTCTAGCACTTTGCATACATTATCTTATTTAATGTTCCCCAAAACATTCTGAGATAGGCATTAGCATTCCCATCTTATAGATGGGAGGGCACTGAGCCTCAGAAAAGCAAGCATCCTGGACACATTCAAACAGCAATTGGCAGAAGTAAGACTGAATTCCATCCATGACTTCACAGCCTGGAGCACCTCTGTTCCCTGATGGGGAAAAGCCAGGTGCTGAGTCTTGACCCTTCCATTAAGCCCATTTCACTTCCTGGAAGCCCTGGAAACCACCCTTAGTCCTTCCAACCTTCCTCCACCACGTCCCATTCCCCATAGGGATCAGCAGATAAAGGAGAGAGACCAGCTGGCAGGGAGATGCTGTTGGGCTCCTCCTTTTCACAAATTTAGGAGTTTCTAAACTCTTTGGCACCACTAATATTTCAGGGCCTGCTCAGGTCATTTGTCTCCTTCCTTCCCACTGCTTCCTCCAGGGCTCCATAACCCCCTGCAAGGCCAGACTCCTGTGCCATCCAGGTTATGAAAGGTTTAAACATCTGGGCAGCCCTGCTTCAACCACTGGGGTCCCAAGCCCTGGCCCAGTCCATAGCCCCTGGCTGGCCCCCAGCCCAGCTTTGAATGATGACAAGGAAGGCAGCCTTGGTGACTGCCAGCTTCTGTCCCTCTGTTGGTGCATTGCTGGGGCTCCAGTGACTCAGACCTCCCACATCCAAAGTTGACCTCTGCTCCTGGCCTCTCCAGGCCTCAGCCCAGGCCCAGCTGAGCTTCTGCCCTGGATCAGAGCTGAAGGAAATGGTTGTTGCTGCTATGGCAACGAGGCTTTGTACTGTCTGTCCAGACAAAGAGGGTTTTCTTGTCCCTCTTTGGGTCCCAGGGTGGGGGAGCAGCTGCTGTTGGGCAGAGGCCAGGAGGATGCTCTGTGGTATCTGACAAACCCTGTACCCAGCATTCTGTAAGCACCAACAGCTAAGAAAAGCCCACTCCCTCCTAGCGACTTTGGATGCTCAGGAGCCAGGAAAGACACATTTCCAGTCCTCTACTCTGTCCTATGGCAGATCTCTGAGTAGCATTTTCCATCCAGGACACAGGGATGCCCCCCTTTCCTAAGGTAGATACATAAAAAAGAATGCGGAGGCTATAGAATGTGGCCTCTTTCCCCAGTTCAGAGAATCAAACATGTGTTTGCTTGAAAGTATCCCAGCCCCTTCCATTCGCTATTCAGATAGACACCCTGAGACAGGCAGGAGATCTAGGTCACATAGCCGATTTTCATCAGACTAGACCCGGCAACCAATTCTCCCAGCTCTCACGGCAGCCCCCAGCCCCAGCTCCTCACTACCTCCTGCTGATACGGTTTGGCTGTGGCCCCACCCAAATCTCACCTTGAATTCCCATGTGTTGTGGGAGAGACCCAGTGGGAGGTCACTGAATCATGGGAGCAAGTCTTTCCCCTGCTGTTCTCATGATAGTGAATAAGTCTCACGAGATGTGATGGTTTTAAAAAGAGGAGTCCCCCTGCACAAGTTCTCTCTTTGCCTGCTGCCATCCACGTAAGACATGACTTGCTCCTCCTTCCTCGCCTTCCACCATGATTGTGAGGCCTCCCCAGCGACCTGGAACTGTAAGCCCAATTAAATCTCTTTCTTTTGTAAATTGCCCAGTCTCAGGTATGTCTTTATCAGCAGCGTGAAAACAGACTAATACACCTGCTATGCACAGAAGCCTATGATTCAGGCTTACATGCCCTTCCTTTAACTGTAACAGCAGCCAGGTGGCTCCTGGACTCCCATCCTGACACCAAGGGTCCCTGAGAGGCACACAATCTGGATTTGTAGCTGGATGATGACCTCCAAGCATCAAGCACAGGCTGAGCTTTGGAAGATCATCGGAGTTAGGTAGTAGTGATCCCCAGAGCAGGATAGCCAAGAAGTTCTTAGGTACAAAACAGTCACTGAGGCAGAAGCATCAAAGAGTCAAACTTAGAACGGAGGATGGATGGAGGGATAAGATCCACAGATGGAGTACAAGAGCAACAGGCTTGGCAGAACCAATTCTCCCAGTGTACTGTTTGGCAGTCAGTAAATAACAGAATGTGACAATTAACATATGTTGAATATATGTAAGAATGAATGAATGAATGAATGAAGAAACTGTGAGGCGGGGGGTGCTTAGCTTCTAACTCTTGGCACCAGCAGCAGGCCAAGAGCATTGGACCTGAGGAGGCTCCTGCCCCGCTCCAGGCCTTACCTGGTGGCACCAGCCACCCCCAGCCACTGATGGGTGATGCTGCTTCCACTGACCCCCAGTAGAGAGCACTCTGCAGGGAATACCTGTAAGTGTCTAATTTCAAATGCATGGTCAGGAATTGATCCTCTTCTATGATGTTTCTCTGTTGTTTTTAAGCAAATTGCACAGTCAGAACTTTTCCCGAGCTCTCCTGAAAAGAGCAGACCGCTGTGAAGCAGGAGAACATGGTTTCTGCAGAATCTTGTGTATGCCTCATTGTGGCAGCACTTCCACTCCCTTGCTCCGGGACTTCGGACGATCCTCTGTACTTCTTTTTGCCATCTGTTAACTGCAGGGGTTAGCCAGGAGATCTCTTCACTTTCTTCCAACTCTGAAATTCCATGGGACCAGGATTCCAGCTGCTTTATTTGTCTTAAAATCTAAATGATTTGGGATTGGGGATCCTTAAATTGTTAGTATCAGCTAAGTTTTGGGGGTTATAGGTAGATATGATTGATAGATAAAGGGTGGGGAGGGGATTCTCCATGCCTTTTCCCTTAGAGTCAACAGCCCACTGGATCTGAGATCATATCCTGACTCTACACTGGGAATGACCTTAGGCAACTTATTTTTTGAACCTCTCTGTGCCTCAGTTTCCTCATCTTATAAAATGATGCTAATAAAAGTATCTGTGCCACTGGGAGGTTGTGTTTTCAAAGTAATAAAGTGTATAAAGTTCCCAGCACAGGGCACGAGGGTGCCCCCTTTTCCTAAGGTAGATACATGAAAAAGGATGTAGAGGCTACAGAATACAGCCGCTTTCTCCAATCCAGAGAATCAATGATGTGTTCGCCTGAAAGTATCCCAGCCCCTTCCATTCAATAGTCGGACAGACACCCTGAGACAGGCCGGAATTCTCCTAGGTCACACAACCATCTTTCATCAGGTTAGACCTGGCAACAAATTCTCCCGGCTCTCAGGGCAGCCCCCAGCCCAAGCTGTCTATCTGTACTGTTTGGCAGACAGTAAATAACAGAATGTGACAATTACATATGTTGAATATATGAATGAATGAATGAATGAATGAAAGAATGAAGAAACTGCAAGGTGGGGGGTGCTTTGCTTCCAACTTCCTGCACCTGCAGCTTGCCTCGGGTGTGATTCAGGGCCATAACTTCCACTCCAGAGCTCCCCTGCACGATCAGACTAAAGCTCATCTCTGTGGATTTTGTCTGAAATCCCACTCTCGGTGGCTTCCTCTTCTTCCTTGCTCTGTGTCTGTCTTTTCCTTACTGGCTTCCCCTGGAGCACTCTATCTCAGGGCCTGCTTTGGGATACCCTGACTTAAGACTTGTCTCGGCCAGGGGGATTGCCCACGCCTGTAACCCCAGCACTTTGGGAGGCCAAGGTGGGAGGATCATGAGGTCAGGAGTTCAAGACTAGCCTGACCAACATGGTGAAACCTCATCTCTACTAAAAATATAAAAATTAGACTGGCGTGGTGGCACATGCCTGTAATCTCAGCTGCTCAGAAGGCTGAGGTAGGAGAATCGCTTGAACCCGGGAGGCAGAGGTTGCAGTGAGCTGAGATGGCGCCACTGCAGACTGGGTGACAGAGTGAGACTCCATCTCCAAACAAAAAAAAGAAAGAAAAAAGACTGTCTCAAGGAACTTAGTTGGGAAGGGCATCCTAACGCGATGGCAGAGCAGGGAGAGAGTAGCGCGGAAGCCAGCCCTGGGAAGGAGGAAGACGTTGGTGCATGGGTAGAATGTGTGGGGCTGAAGTCACTGAAGTCCAAGTAGAAAAAAGTAAGCCCTATCCTCTGGCAGCTGTTCATCACCCCATGGGTGAGCCATACCCAGTGACCTTCAGGGCAGTCACATTACCCAAGCTCAGCCAATCATGTTCTCTCTCCTGAGAATTGGGACCTGGAGGTAAAGGGCAGCTAATTAGTCTCCTCACATGTCTGTAACTATAACGTGGGCAAATAAACATCAGACAGGGCTACAGAGGTGGTCAGCCAGAGGCCAGAGCACTGGAGCAGGGGTTCTCAGCAGAAAGCGGATGGAGGCTCAGGTGGCAGGTAAGGGCCTAAATATGTGGACAAGGGCATGTGGGCAGGATCCTGGGCCAGAGAGGGAGGGTTGAGCAGCAGACAGGGAGGCCAGGGAGGACACCCCTGGGATAGGACTGGGAGAAATGCCTGGCTTGTTCAAGAGCCCAGTGACTTGGGTGGGGACACAGGAGCACTTGGGCAGACCCACAGCCACGAGACCATGCAAAGGTCCTGGTGCCCAACCTCTGGATTCTTACAGGCCCCATCCTGGGGCAGAGCCAGGAGCAGAGCTGAGCCTGGGAGTGAGGGCAGAGCAGCCTGTGGGGATGGGGCTCTGGAGCCAGAGCAGGAGGGGAGACTGAGGACCGCCCCACCCCATCCGGGAGAGACAACCTGGCTCTCCAGGGTCCTCAGCCCAACAGCCTCGAATTATCCTGCCATTAGTGGTGATCCATCCCTTCTGAGCACTGTGCCATTTCATCACACCATCTCAGCATCCAACATTAGGAGATAAGTGCGCTCACAACATATGTCATTACTCATTAAGGGACTTTTTCTGGATTATGGCTGGGGCTTAATGACTTGTTAAAGATGTTTAACACTTACAATTTTGTTTTTAATTTAGGAAGCAGCATGATCAAACTGCGCCCTGAGACTCTCTCCTCGATTTGGTGAAATCTGGAGATGGGCCGGCTCAGAGGCTGTCTGTGCAGGGGAGGTGATCCTTAAATTGAATTGCAGCCCTCCGAGGGGTGTTTGCCCCGTCAGCGGCTGCCAGGATCTGACATGTTAATGGGGCTGAGGAAACAATGGGTTTCAGAGGTAATTGCTGAAGCAATGACTTCCAGGCAACATTTGACTTAAAAAAGGAGGGTTGCTGCTGCTATTGCTGCTGCTGCCGCCGCTGGGAAGGGGCGGGCGGGGGCTCTGCTCCAGGCCTGTCTCCAGAATCCCAGCCAGGATTGCCTACCTCAAGAGCTCAGGTGGGTCCGCGCTCCACAGCGGCCCAGGTGCTGACAGACCATTTCCTTTCCTGCCTGCCCTTGGTTTTGCCCATTGTCTACACTGGGAGTTGTTTCTGAGGGGGACTGCCAGGCAGAAAGATTGGAATAGCAAGTTCCTGATTACGAATTTCATAAGAAGATGGACATGAGTCAGAAAGGGCTGTTCACACTTGCCCCTGCCGTGCAGGAGCCAACTCTGTGGGTCGGGGTAAGGCACACTGTCGTGAGGATTCCATGAGTTACTCCCTTCAACTCTTTGAGGTGGGAAATATGATGTCCGTTTTACAGATGAGGAAATTGAGGCCCTGAGAACTGAAGTGCTGGAGCCAGAATCCAAATTTAGGCAACTGATTGCCACTTTCTCTTACCTCCACATTAGATCCATTGTTAGGCAGTCGCTGCTTACTGGTTATGTGGCTCAGCACAAGTCACTTCATCTTCATGTTGGGACAAAGTTTATACCACAAGCTGGTTCTCCTCCCTGTCGGGCTGCATTTGGGCTTCTTGGAGAGTCTGCAGCCTGCCAGGAATGCTGGACTCTCTGATACGGAAGAAGAATCTGAGATCTCTCAAGTGTCTTTGCTCAAGAAGGAAAAATCGGGGAAATCACAAAAGAAACTTTAGTAGGCCAGGCGCGGTGGCTCATGCCTGTAATCCCAGCACTTTGGGGGGCTGAGGCGGGTGGATCATGAGGTCAGGAGATCGAGACCATCCTGGCTAACATGGTGAAACCCCATCTATAAAAATTAGCCAGGCGTAGTGGCGGCCACCTGTAGTCCCAGCTACTCAGGAGGCTGAGGCAGGAGAATGGCGCGAACCTGGGAGGCAGAGCTAGAAGTGAGCAGAGATGGCGCCACTGCACTCCAGCCTGGGCGATAGAGCGAGACTCCGTCTCAAAAAAAAAAAAAAAAAAAGGAAGAAACTTTAGTAAATGTGCGGCTGCCTGCATTAGGAAATAGGTCTGAGGCACGTTCTGGGCATGAGCGAGTTTAATATCAGCCTCGGACGAGGAGGTGAGAAAGAAGAATGGACCCTAAGCCTGGCTTCCTGGAAAGGACATACCAGATGCAAGTGAAGAGAAGCAATAACCAGATGGAAGTCCTGAGTGGAAACAGAGGCTCCTTGGTTACTAGATCATCCATGCCTACATTCATCCACTCAACAAATATTCAGCCAAGTACCTGTCGTGCATGTGGCTCTGTACTGGGCAATGGTAAAAAGACAGAGGCCCTTGAACTTCTGCAGCTCACAGCCACCATCGACCAGTGCTTATTGAGTGTTAACCTCCACCTCGGTCTTCTTCCGGCCCTTGATCCTGAGCCTGCCGGACTCCTCAGCTCTTGTTGCCATGGCCATGAGTCTCACTAGTCACACATACCCTCTCCACCCAGCAAAGAAGAAAGTCACTCTCCATCATATGACTCCCAGGACTCTTAAGGGACTTGTTCTGGATTATGGCTGGGGCTTCATGACTTTTTAAAGATGTTTAACACTTACAGTTTTGAGCTGCACTCTGTACCCTGGCAGCAACTTCCCAGGCCTCAAGACCAGGCCTCAGGAGAAGGGAGGTTGGCTGTTCAGGGCCCTCCACTACAGGGGAGTGACTGGGAGTGTGCAAGTTTGGGAACCAGTTCCAGAAGCCTCTGAGCGCACTGGGCCTCTGCCCTGAGCCCTTCTGTGGATTGGGCTTGGAAGGAGGCCCTGGTGGGCAGGCAAGCCTTTACCCACTGAGGATCAGGGTCTAATAAGATGGCCTAGCTCCCTCACTGTGGAAGCTGCCGGCCCAGCCAGTGTTTGACAAAGCCTTCAGATTTCTCAGGAGACTACTGCTAAAGGAGGGAGACTTTCTATGTCAAGAAGCCCCGACAGTGTTCTCGTGTGGCCGGAAAGTCCTGAGCACCTAGCATGGGTATACAGCAGCCCCAAGGTAGGAAAATCCCAGCAGGGGGTGGGGAGTGGGGGGAAGCCCGACTCACCCCTGTCTGGCTCAGGGACAGAAAAGGCCTTGGAGCCATGGCTAGTGTCCTTCAAATCCTACACCAATGCCTACAAAGAGGAGGGCTCCCTCCACCTCAATGGCTTCATGTGAGTCATAGAGAAGCCACCACAGGGAACCCAAACAGACCAGAGCTTCCTGAGGCAAAGGCAGGGCTGTCCCCATCAGCATGTCACCTCTTCATGCTGATGAGGTGACATGCTGACCCCGCCTCCAACAACACACAGAACCACAGGCACGAGCTTAGCTCCCAGGCCAGTGTGCCTACTTTGCTTTTGTCCTAGAAAGCTTCCCACACACCCCCAACCACTTATCCCTCCAAACTAGGTTGCCGCCTCCTCCATGAAGCCTTTCCAAATGTCCTTTCCTCTGGGTTCTCATAGTACTTTGCCCAAACATCTATTATAGGATGTAACTGTCAGTTCACACACATGTCCCATCTACAAGACTAAAACTCTTTGACAGCAGAGATCTCATGTTGCTCATCTTTTGTCCCAAGCATCAAGCACAAAGTAGTACATCACAAGCATTCAAATATATTTGAAGGAGAGAGAGGGAGGGAGGGAGGGAGGGAAGAAGAAAGAGAAGGAGGGAGGGAGGAAGGAAGAGAAAGGAGGAGGGAGGGAAGGAGAGAGACAGAGGGGGGAAGAAGGGAGGGAGGAAGGAAGGGAGGGAGCGAGAGAGGGAGGGAGAGAGGAAGAGAGAGAAGGAGGGAGGGAGAAAGAGAGAGAAGGAGGGAGGGATGGAGAGAGGCAGAGAGGGAGAAGAAGGGATGGAGGGAGGAAGGGAAGGAGGGGGGAAGCAGATAGATGGAAGGAGAGAGGAAGAGAGAAGGAGTGAGGGAGCGAGAGAGGCAGAGAGAGGGAAGGAGGGCAGGAGGGAGAGAACGAAATAGAAGGAGGAAGGGAGGGAGGGAGGAAGGAGGGAAGGAGGAAGAGAGAAGAGGAGGGAGGGAGGGAGGAAGGGAGGGAGGGAGAAGAGAGCAGAGGAGAGGAGAGGGGAGGGGAGGGGAGGAGAGGAGAGGAGAGGAGAGGAGAGGAGAGGAGAGGAGAGGAGAGGAGAGGAGAGGAGAGGAGAGGAGAGGAGAGGAGAGGAGAGGAGAGGAGAGAGGAGAGACGGGAAGGGAAGGGAAACATAAGCAGTGAATTGTAGCCATCTCCTGCTGTGGAGGTCTGCATTCCATCAGCTCAGGATATAGTCATAACTCGACTAAATTATTTTTTGTGAGGGAGGGAAGAGCCAGGCACATCTGTCACGTTCATGGTTTCTATTCTAGTTCATGGGTGACTCCCATTCAGCCACTCACAGTTTTGCCCATTTTTTCTTTGTTTTTACTTTCAATCTTGATGGAAAAAGAGTAACATTTATACCTTCGTAGAGCAAATAGAACTCTGACTTCTGTTTTGGCGGTTTTTTGCATGTATTGCAATTTAGAGGGGAAAGGCTTATTTAAACTTGCTGTGTTACAACAATAAAGTACCCTCAGAGAAGAACAACACTGTCAGGAGGCACGCCTTCATTAGGAAAACATCACGTCAGCAGTGCCATTGCAAGCTTTTGGATAAGAGTGATTGTGTGTGTTTATACACACACACACACACACACACACACACACACATAAAATTGCCCTTTCCTCATTCTTCCTTACTAACTGTTAAAATCATCTGTTTCACTGTTTATGAAGCAAATTTCTTCTTTTAGTCTATGACTTTCTCTATCATCAGAGTTTCTCCTCTCCAGGAATCATCAGGGCAGGCATGGACCTGAGCTTCCTCACACCCCAGTCTAAAGCTATGTTTACGGCGAACGGGACCTAGGAAACAAATGCTTCCTGGAAAGCGTTCCCACTGGGCCTATGATGGGCAAGGCTGAGGTTCCAGAGGAGGGACATGGAGGCCCCACATACTCTCTTCCCTCCCAACACCATTCCCTTTCCCACAGGGAGCCACAGGTGCTACAACATCAGCAGTGTCTGAAATGAGGCCAGGATCTCTAAAAGCCACTGCAGAAAGGGAGTAGACAGCATTGAAACCTACATGTGCTGGCACTAGAGTGGGATAACAAGACTCATTATTTAATCCTCAAAATAACCCAGTTTTACCGATGAAGACACCAAGGTCATAGAGGTTAAGAAATAAGAACCATTCAGCAAATATGTGACGATATCCACTGTGGACAGGTAGTGCAGCAGGCCTTGGGGATGTCAAAGAAGGAAACAGACAGGCCTCTGTTCCTATTGAGCAGGCATCCTAGCTAGAGGTGAGGGACCACAAAACAATAAACATAATCAATACATAAAACAAAGCAAGTTGGAAGGTGATTCATACAGAGTGTGTACACACACAAGGTAAGGAGACCAGGAAGGGAATGCCTGTCATGGGGTGGGGGAGGGGCATTTGAAGTCCAAGGATCAGGGTGGAGCTCACTGGAAAGGTGACATGGTGGAGGTAAGCATGCGGGCCCCATGGATAGCTGGGGAAGAACCTTCTAGGCAATGGAGCATGGAGTGCAAAAGCCCTGGGACTGAGGTGGTGAATGATGCCGAGAGTCTCTAGAGAGGTGGTGGGGAGATCAAGGGGGGATACCAATCCCGGGGTGGGGGGGTGACCATGGAAGCGTCCACAGCCATTTCAGACTTTGGCTGTTACTCTGAGTGAAGCACAGGAGCCACTGCAAGGTTTTGAGCACAGGGGAGTTATGATGTGAGTCGTATTTTACAGGCTGTCTCTGGCTATTGGTTGAAATACACTGTAGGGGGCAAGGGTGGAAGAAACACCATCAGTTAAGAATGCTGTTGCAATAACTAGGTGAGAGATGACGGTGGCTTGGACCAAGGTGCACCTTGTGATATATAGGCGGAGGGTGTTCCAGGCAGCAGATATGGTGAGAAGTGGTCAGATCCTGAAGATATCAGGAAGGAGGAGCCACTAAGGCTTCCTGATTGATTGGATGTGGCAGATGAGAGAAAGAGGGGGTTCAGGAGGTCCCCAAGCCTTCTTGGCCCGGGCAACTGGAAGGACATGTTCGTTTGAGGTGGCTACAAGATATCTAAGTGGAGACGTTGAGGGGCAGTGAGATATATAAATCTGGGGTTAGGGGAGAGCACCAGGATGGAGATACACATTTGCAAGTCATGAGCCCAAGGCCGTATGTAAAGCCACGAGACTGGATGCAATTATGAGCAGTGAGGGTAATCAGAGACTCAAGGAGGAGCTGGGACTGTGGCCACTCCATGGGTAAGAGGCTGGAGAGAAGAAGGTGAATCAGTAAAGAAGACCCAGAAGGTGTAGCCAGGGAGGTGGGAGAAAAGCCAGAAAACCACAGTATCCAGGAAGCAAAGTGGAAGAAAATGTTTCTAGAAGGAAGAGGAAGTGGTTCACTATGTGCGGTGCTGTGGGTAAGACCTAGCAAGATAGGAGCTGGCCATTGGATTTATGAGCCCTGGGTCCCAGCTGGTAGATGGCAGCTGGGATTCAAATCCAGGTCTCTCCCACAATCAAGCTGCAGGTTTTGCCTATTTCACAGCCTTCGGAAGGGAACCATGCAGAGGACCCTCCATTTTCACTTATTGGATACCCTCGCTGGTGCCTGGAGAGGAGTCTCCCACAGCTTAGCCAGAACCCCAGAAGGCAATTGAACTTATAAAGAGCAGGCTTTGGAATCAAGTGTGCTCCATCCACGTCCTGGCCCTACTACTCACTGGGGCGGGGCCTCAGGCGGGTCTCTGAGTGAAGAGACTTCATCTCTCTGGGCCCCAGTCTCCTCACTGGGAAATGGGAGTGGGTGAGACAGTAGTGCAGAATACTTAATGCAGTGTCCAGGCACATGGTCAACATTTTTTTTTAAAGTAGCCATTACAATGATGAGAGAATCAGAGCAAGAACAATGGAGGAGACACAGGCATCCCACATCATCACTGGGCCTGGGTGACCCCCTCCCATCTCTCCCTCCCGCTTGCTTCCTTCGTCAGCCACAAGTCACTCTTGAGAGCATGTTGGCCATGAGATGTTTCCTGAGGGCCTGTTCTGAACAAAGCATCTACCGCTGAGGCCAGTGGGCAGCAGCACACCAGACCCAGAGGCACACCAGGGCCGTAGGCAGCGCTGCAAGAATTTCTGTTCATAACCATGCCCAGGCTGTTGCTTTAGGAAGGGTAGCAATGAATGGCACTAGTGTGCATTTCTGGAGGGGATGAAGGCAAACGGGGGCTTGGGCTCCTGCCCCGCAGAGGCATGACACATTGAGGTCTCCCCCCAGGATTACCTGGGGCTGTGGGTTAATTGTCTGTGTTTCTGGGGAATGACAGCAAGTGGTATTTCCAGCCTCTGGAAATGGTGCTGTGGACAGGGGTGAATGAAGACGTATGTGTGAGTGCGTGTTCATGCATGTGTGTCTTTACATGTACATCGCGGCGGGTATACAGGTGAGTGGCCGCACATACATGTGGCTGTGTACACTCATGGGGGTGAGCATATATGTGAGCTATGGCTGCACTATGCCAGGCGACTCCTTGCCCAGTGTGGAATCTCACAGAAGTGGTGGGCAAAGGCCCACAGTCTGAGGGTGCCCTTCCAGGGAGGGCAAACTGGAGCATTGTGGTGAAGTGGAGAACATGCCCCAGGGATCCCACTGGCTGAGCTGTCTCTCCACGTCACACTCAGGCATGTGCTGCCACCTCCCCTGGCCTGGGCAGGATTGTCCCACTAGGACAGCCACAAATTGGTAGGAGAGTCCTACCATGGTTTATATGGCCAAGTCCCTAGAAGCCTTTCCTGGGAAAGGTCTCTTAGACCTGGTGATGGCCTCTCAGTCTTCACACTGAGAACTCAGGGTTGGAGGAGTGGGAAGTACTGGGCCACACTCCAATGTCAACTAAGGTCCCTGAGCAAGGACTCCACCCATCTTGACAAGGCTGGGGCTCTCTGCACTTCCCTATGCAATCGACCAAAGTCGCAGCTGCCCACCTTCTGCCCTTGAAATGAATCATTTAACATTCCCCTTTCATTCTGGAACCTCTCAAACAGCCTCATGAGCTGTGAGCATGTCTCCCTAGGTAGAATTTAAGGCAGCTGCAAAATGCCTCGATATTTTCAGAGGCCTTATTGTGCTTAAACTCGTTAGAGAGGCCATGGAGTTAATTAGTATATAGATTTTCCCATAGAAAGCTAATTTTCGGAATGATTTGCAGCCACTGGATCTGTAACAGACTGCGATCCATTTTCTTCTCAACTTTCTGTTTTTCAAAAGAAAAGTCCAAATTGTGGTGACCAGACGACTTCTTCCATGCCTCAGTCCCAGCTCACCCACCCCTTTAGTGGTCTGGAGCCCCTCCAAGGCTGGCTGCTTCCCCATCATCCTGCCCAGCTCACTGGCTCTCCACCATTCATCTGCCTTTCCATAAGCACCAATGCAGGCTGCCTGAGGCTGGCTTGAGCAAGGGGAGCAGAGTGAGTAAGCTGAGGGTGCATCTTTCAGTGGTACAGGGTGCAAGGGTTAAGTGCACGAAACTGGGTCAAATAGGGACAAACCCAAGCGCTCCCTTTCTGGCAAGTTACTTCACCTCTCTGTGCTTCATTTCACCCACCAGTAATATCAGGAGAGTAATCATGACCTCATAAGAAGTGTTATAAGAATCATTATTAATATTTATTTTTTTAAAATGGTAACATGGGCTGGACAGGATGGCTTACGCCTGTAATCCCAGCACTTTGGGAGGCTGAGGCAGGAGGATCGCTTGAGCCCAGGCACTGGAGGCCAGCCTGGGCAACATGGTGAAAATCTCTCTGTACAAAAAATTAGCTGGTGTGGTGGTGTGCACCTATAGTCCTGGCTTCCTGGGAGGCTAAGGTGGGAGGATCACCTGAGCCTGGGGAAATCAAAGCTACAGTGAGCTGTGATCATGCCACTGCACTCCAGCCTGGGCAACAGAGCAAGATTCTGTCTCAAAAAAAAAAAAAAGAGGCAACATGTTTTGGTGCTCGCAGTTTTCTAACTGGACTTCCATTCCGCTGAAATTCCATTCAGCAAACATTTCCTGAGCACGCAAGAGCCAGGCCCTTCACTGGGCAAGCTCCCACCGTGTGCCAAGCCCCATGAGTGCTTCCTTTGTGCCACACCCTAGGCTGGGTGTCACCACATACACCAGCACCTATGCTAGGTAGACACCAACTGTGTGCCAGACCCCAGAATGGCAGGGCTTCTGCCTATTTCATGGGAGGAAACTGAAGCTCAGAGAGGTTAGATAACTTGCCCAACATCACACAGCTAGTGGGTGACACAACAGGGTTTTGAATCCAGGTCTGCCTAATTCTAGAGCTCTAAAGAGATGAAGTAACTTATGGGAAGGGGTAGTTACTATTATTATTATTATGAATACAGCTACTACTGTTACATTTTCCCCAGAATTCTAAGCCTTCCCTTACATTTCATGGGATTCTGCCCTCCTGTGCTCCTAATGGTGGAAAAGTAAGAAAATCAGACTCTCAGCACTGGAAAGTCCCCTAGAGATCACGAAATCCATCTCTCCCCCTTGAACAGGTGGGGAAGTTGAGGCCCAGAGAGGTTCATAGAGCGACCAAGGGCACGCAAGGAGAGAGAGCAGGCCGGGCTCAAGGACTGTTGACCGCTGGCCAACCATCTTCCTCCGCACGGAGCCCGCCGCTTTGCTGTATCAGGAATTCAAGCTCCTCAGAGGGCCTCTCAACATGCGAAGCCAGGGGAAGAGCTGACACCTGACAGCCTAGTGATGGTTTGGATGGTTTCTGAAGCCCTCTGCTGAGTGAAGGCAATATTAGTCATCAGAGATCTGCACGCGCCTGAGCATCCTTGTCAGAAAATGTGATGACTTAGTGGACTGAAAATGTATTTCCCTGCCTTATCACACATCTGGAGTTCCAGCAGAGCAGCCTCTGGGCTGGGGAGGCAGTCAGCCTCAAGAATTTGCACAGATATTGGTGTTTATCAGAAAAAGTCCAAATGGAAGCTGAGTCGGAAAGGTGACGGGAGTAATAGCTTGAGAACATGCCGATGGTGATAAGGAAACAGTATCTGCTCATTACCTTAGAGACCTCGCCCATCACCCCCAACCTGCAGCCCTGTCTGCTCCTGCCTTTGAGAGGGGATCACATTTGCTTTTTCCACCGGGGTGAAGGGAGGGAAAGCACCGCCTACTCTGACTGGGGAGAAGCCAGCTGCTCTCCCAGAACTGGGCTTCCATTCCACTAAAATTCCATTCAGCAAACCATGTCCTGAGCACCCAAGAGCCAGGCCCTGCTCTGGGCAAGCTCCCGCTGTGTGCCATGCCCTAGGCTGGGTGTCACCTGCATACACCAGCACCTATGCTAGGTAGACACCGATGGTGTGCCAGATCCCAGAATGGCAGGGCTTCCGAGGTGCACCAAGTCCTATGTTGTGTGGGTACCTCCCAGCAGGTGCTGTTAATGCCAAGTCCTGGGCATAAAGCTCAGTCAGGTGCCCATAAGGCATTTGTAGTTTGTCCAGGAAGAAAGACATGTGACTCATTAGCTAAAACACCCTCTGAGCTATCCATTGCCAGTTGGTTAATAAAGTCCTGTAGGGGCCAAGATGGGTGAGAGATTTGTTCTGCATAGGGCTCTTGGGTGAGGCTTCCTGAGAAGTCAACTTGAAGGTATAAGCTGGAGTCTTCCAGTCACAGAAAAAGGCAAGAGCATCCCAGGAAGAGGGCACAGCTTCAGCAAGGCAGAGAAGAGTGACAGGACTTGGCACAGTTGGGAAATGGCAGGTTGGCCAGTGTTAGGGAGGAGGAGGGCAAGAGGAGACAGCAGGAGATGAGACCTCAAAGGAAGGACAGAGGCATCTCATGAGGGGTCAGCCATGCTCTGAGGAGCCTTGTGGGTCTGTAGAGAAACCTTAGAGGGAAGCCGCGTGGGTAGACTCTGGGAACTCCACCACATTTCAAGCAGAAGAGCTCCATCTTTATTTCATATATTTGGCACCTGTGTAAGATGACTCTTGAAAATTGGGTTTGGAAGGTAGGAAGGAAGGGGGGAAGGAGGGAAAAAAACACGAAGGAAAGAAAGAGAGGGAGGGAAAAGAGAGGAGGAGGGGAAGAAGGGGAGAGAAAAGGAGTGGAGGGAAAGAAGGGAGAAGGAAAGGAAGGGAAAGGGAGAGGAGGAGAGGGAGGAAGGAAAAGATAAACAAGGTTAAGTCCAAATTCCATAGGTTGCAAAGATAAGGAAACTGAAGTCCCAAGAGATTAGTTGACCAAACTTGGAGTAGAACCCAGATCTTCCCAGGCACTGTTTCAGTGTTTGGCCCCAAGCCTGTTCACGAGTAGAGCCCAAGATAAAGTTCTGCTAAGCACAGACGTCCCACAACCTACTAGAGTGCAACAGTGGCTGCATCTCCCAAGCCACAGAAAGCACCAAACCAATAGACAGAATGTTTCTTATTTACAATATTTCACCAAAAAACTCTCCTAAGCCTTTGTCTTGGCTTTCATCTGCTCTTAGGCAGGCTTGAGGGAGAATATACCCCGATGGTTTACATTTTCCTGGTGTCTGAAGTAGTGACTTCCAGCTGCTCTGTCGTTTCCAGATAAGGAATCTGAGATGCAGAGGGAAGAGGCATTGTGTCCAAGGTCACATGGTGGGCAGTGGCAGGGACAAGGCTAGATGCCAGGTCTGTTGGCCTGGCACCAGGCTGCTCCACTGTGTCTGCCACTGCCAACAAGCCCCAGGAGACACTGTTAAGGCCTACTGGATGCTAGTCACTCAATGTGACTGTGTGGGTACCTTCTTGGTACAATCAGGCCTAGACTAGACACATGAGTGCTCCAGGAAGGTTATATTTTGAACCATCTTCAATCTGATAGACTTAAAGGATTTGCTCATTATTTATTTTGAGGATAAATTGAACCCCGCCTGATGAAAGGTAGAGAAAGCAGACGTGTGGCCTCTCCTAATTTGTGTCATGTTCATTATCCCAGCAATTACACTCCACCCCAAACTTGCATGCCCTCATTTAGCAAAGCAAAAGCCCTGGATTCAGCTAACCCACTCTCCTTAGAGGGAAGTTTAGAAGCCACCTATTTTTCCTTTGGTTTCGGGCAGGGGGAATGGCAGTGCAAGGAGATACCTTATCCCTGCCCCTCACTCCCAAGCAGCTCCTGTTCAGCCATACCCAGTGTCCTCCCTGAGACAAGTTCTAGAAAACATAATTGACCCCATATTATTACATTTCCAGCATTGTTACATGCCCTAGCCTTGGTCAGTGGGAACTACCATGGTGAGGTGGATCAAGTCCCTGACCTCAGGAATGAACATTCATTGAGCACCTACTGTGTGCCAGGCACTGGCTAGTGGCTTTCATATCGTTCATCTCATCAAACTCTCACCATGGCCCCAAGATGTAGGAATTGTCATCCTCATTTCACAGATGAAGAAACTGAGGCTCAGAGAGATGCAGTCACTTGCCTGGGGTCCCACAGCACAGGACCAGGGTTTATTCCCAGTTCTGCATGTCTGTTGCCCACCCTATCTCAGGGCACAGGATTTCTTTCTCCCTCCTCATATGGGCCCCACTTCCTAGATGGTGCAAACAACTCCACAGGAATAAACTGTCTGAGCCTGGTTACTCAGAAAACTAATCCTTTCTCCCACGGTCACTTGGAAACCCTGGGGTAGAGGGGCAGTTCTCTAGCTTGCAGTCCAGGTGGGCTTTCTGTGACCTCTGCCCTGCAAACCCCAACTGCTTAAATAGTACCTTCATTCGCAGAGACTGGCCCCCTTACTCCCTGACTGCTATTTAGCACCAGTTCCCCAAAGGGTTAAAAATGGGAACCAAATAATTTATTTCAAGATCTTCAAAAACAAATTCAAATTTTTTTTAATTATGTCAAATTAAGGCCATTAAAAGTTAAGCTGTGTACCCAGAGCATTTTCCTGGGAAAGGTGCTGTAACATCATTATTTCTCCCCAAAACGCACTTACTGTACATTTCTCAAAGCCATCAGCCTTGATTGAAGGCTAATGAAAAAGCTGTCCTGCGTCAGTTTATTCCTTGTATCCATTAAGAATAATTACGGCTGAACAATTTTTGATGCCTGTAACCTTCGAAAGCGTTGCTAATGGCATTATAAATTGCTCCTTGTCCAATGACTATGGCGAGATGCTTAATTCAAAGGCGCTCTGTCAACAGGACTGATTTGTGTGGCTAATGAGTGCGTTTAAAACAACAGCCTCGGCTCATGCATCCGAATGTCAATAAGAGGACGAGGTTCAATAAGGAGGCTTGTCCGTAATAATTAGCAGGGACAAGCGCTCCAGATCAGGCCCATTGTGGCTTTCACAGCACTGTTCTCAAGACAGCGCTAGCATCCCTGAGGCCTGCCCGGGCACAACTCTTCACTCTTGGACTGGAGTTAGAACCAGGACCCAGAAGACCAGGGCAAGGGACAACGGCAGAGGAGGACATGGTGACCACGGTGTTCAAGACAGTGATAAGAAGAAGCCTAGAAGCATTTATTAAGCACTTCGTCATTAATTCTGCAGACATTTATGGAGCACCTACTGTGTGCAGGTGCTGGGGGAGACAGTGGTAGGATAAACACAGATCCTGGCCTCCCCGTGTTCACCAACTAGTGGGGCCAATGAACTAAGCCATCACCAGTGAGGCTGGCAAGTGTCATGCTGGGAAAGCAGAAGACGCAGCAAAAACAGCAAGCAGGGTGCCCAGACAACCTAGTACCAGGGGAAGTGGTGTTTAAGATGAGACGGAAGCATCACTGAGAGCCAGCCAGGCAAGAGAGCTGCCATCGAGGGAACAAGACAGGATGAGGAAACTAAAGGAAGGCTCACCTGCTGGAATGGTGGGAGGTGACACTGCTGGGGTTGGCAGAGTTGGTGGGGGGATATGGAGCCGTGGCTGCCATGCACATGAGGTGTGGGTGAGGAGATACCTAGGGGACACTGAAGCACTTTAATGTACACCTCTCTCCCCTGTCTCAGAATGCCCTCTCCTATCCCAGCCCTCTAAGTCTCAGTGCCAATGCCATCTCCCCCAGGAAGTCTGCCCTGATTTCTCCTTGCTTTCTTGTTTGGCTACAACCCCTGCTAGCATCAAGGCTGCGCTTGTCAGCACCTCCTTGTGTCCTGCGTGTCATGTAGACAGTCATCTCCTTAAGAATAGAGACTGATGCCTTAGTTTGCTGTTGCCCCACAGAGCCAACCACAAAGTCACACACATAGCTGGCCCTCAGTCGGGGCTTGCGATCTCCCTGTTTAATTTTTCCTGGTATTCCCACTGCTATTGCTATTCCCTTGGTTAGCTTTTTATTGCACAAACATTTGTTACAAATTAGGATAGGGGAAGGAACAGGAGTAGAAGAGGAGATGCAGGAGTTGGAGGAGGTGCTCAGAGATGAGAATGTGAGCCCTGGCCTCCAGGACCCCCCACCTTTGTCCTAGATGTGAACACACACAGCATGTTTGCTGAACAGCACAGCTGGCCAGAGGCTAGGGTCTGAGACCCGTTTGAGGGAGGATTACAAGTGAGGCCTCGAAGGTCCAGTGAAGGCATTTGGCTTTTAATGTACAGCTAAGGAAAGCCAATGCTTGCTTTAGGCTTGAGAGTAACATCATAGGTAATATAAGGAGATGCCTCTGACTGCATGTGAGGACTGGATTGGAAAGAAAAAATCAGAGGGAAAGAAAGGGCTAAGAACTCAGGATCCAACTGCCTGGGTTCAAATCCCTGCTCTGCCATTTACAAGCCATGAGGTTTTCAGCAAAAGTTATTTGCCCTCTGCAGACTCAGTTTCCCTCGATTTAAGATGGCAATAATAAGAGAACCTACCTTACGGAGTTATGGAGAGGGTAAGGTGAGAAAATGTGTGTAAAGGATTTTGCATAGTCCCTAGCACTTAATAAGTACTGTTATTGCTATAGTCATTGTATATCAAGCACTCCAAAAGAAAAAAAATGGAACCTTGTTTTACCAAATGAGGAAACGAAGATGCAAAGAAGTGAAGTAACTGGCACAAGGTCACTTAGCTGGTATGAAGCATGAGAGGTGGCTCCAACCCAGTACACTTTCCTCTACTCCAGGGGCCTCCCCAGCACCGTGAGTGATGGTTTACAGCAGCCGGGCTGTGTGTGCATGTGTATGCATATGTGCGTGCGTGTGTGCATGCGACACGGGTATTTGCAGGAGGAGCAGGGCGTTGCATCAGAACTGGATATGGTGCAGTCACACAGCCCTGCTTCAGAGTGGGGCTCTGTCCCAGGACAACCCTGGGCCTGCTAGGAGGGCTCCAGGTGTTTGCCTGCAGGAGCTGAGGGGAGCAGTCACGTGGGGGCCACTCCCCCGCCCACCCACTGGTGCCCCCTGCCTCCGGGGGTTCTCCAGGTGTGAAGGCAGCAGACAGGTTTCAGAGGATAGGCTGTCATGATCTGTCTTCCCTCTTTGGATGACAAGTCTCAGATTCCTATCTCAGCAGAGAGGTGCTAGTGAAATCCCGGAGGAAATGATAAACGGGGTGCTTGCTCCAATCAATCTCCGAGGAGAGATTTTGTTTGAATGCTTTCCACTTCCTCTCCTACCAAGAGAGTGAGGAAGCTGCTGTTGAGATCCTGTGCTTCAGTCTTCCGTTTTCTCCAGGACGGCGGGTGTTTGAGGCAGCCCAGTCTCTGCCTCAGTAAATGGAGCAGTTTTTAGTCCTTATCATAGAGGACCCCCTTGCAGCCTCTGACGCTTCTCACCTTCCGAAAGCATTCTCCTCCTCTGGCTTCCATGACAACTCTTCTGAGTTTCTTCCAAAATCTCTGGCTGGTCCCTCTTGGTTTCCTAGACAGATATTTCTTCCTTTGTCTTTCTTGGAACTATCCACATTCCTCTTATTTCCAACCTGTGTTCTCTTCCCACTCCAAGCCTTCTCCCTGAGTGAGTTCAGCTTCATTTGTCACCTAAAGGCTATGGCCCCTAATCTCTCACTCTGGCCAGTGCTCTGCTGACTTAGACCTAATGTTGCCAATTGCCCTTTGAATATCTCTATTCAGGTGACTTACAGCGATCGCAGCAAATGTCATCATTCACCATAGTCCTCCCCAGCCAGGTTTCTTCCTGTGTCCTTCAACTCATTAAAATAGTACCATCATCCATCTGATTGACAGATAGATGATATCTGTCTCCTAGAAACTTGACCTAAAGAAGCTTCCCAAAATGCCCCTCCTCCCACAGAAAACTGGGGAGCAAGAATGTTTGGGTTTAGATCCAGGCTCTACCATTTACCGGTTGTGTGACCATAGCATGTCACTTAACTTCTCTGAGCCTCAGTTTCCTCATCTACAAAATGAAGCTAATAGGCCCCACCTCAGGAGTTGCTGTGAACCACAAATGAGTTAATATATGCAGAGTTAAAAGAGAGACCCTTATATCTAATTAGTCACTAATTGGATCAGTTCTAACCCCTAAATGTTTCCTAATCCTCTACTTCTTTCCACCATATTGTCAATACTTATAGTAAGTTCAGGACTTACTGCAAAACCTGCCTAATGATGCTCCCCTCCATCTGTCTTGCTCCCTTCATGAACGGCCAGAGTGAGTCTAGAGGACATATCAGATCATATCCCTTCTGAGGCTCCTCATCACCGTGTGACAAAGTTGAAGATTCTGACCTGGTTTTGTCAAATGGGGCCCTTCAGGGGTTTTACCCCCTGTTTACTTACCCAGTCCCTTCTTTTGCCACCCTCCTCTGAGCTCTGGGCTTGAGCCACATTAAATTACTTGCTCTTTTCCCAAAACATAAGGCCTCTGAGCCTTGCATATGCTGTTCCCACTACCACCACCACCACCATGAACAACAATTTCATCAGAAGCAGTCTTGCTCCTTCTTCAAGTCTGGGTGTAGGCCTTGCTCTCTGGGAGGCCCTCTGTAGTGGATACTGTAGTGTGCTACCCAGATCTCCTCTCAGGACCAAGGTGCTCATTCCCAGCTGCTGGGAGCAGGAGCACTGGCTGCCTCCCTCATGGTTATGCCCCATCCCTGGGGCACCCACATCCAGTGACTGGTTGGTATAGTGTATAGGCCTAGCCCCTTGCCTCAATTCTGGACAACTCTGTCCTTCCCAGCTCCAGGACTCCCTGTGAGACTGGCTGAGGCCTCTGGTGCAACTGCTTAGCAATTAAACCTCTCCTGGGCCAGGGTGCTCCCTCATCTTCTTATGGGCGTGACTTCCCAGAACCCTCTCCTGTAAACCTCCCCCATACAAATCTTCATCTCAGAGTCTGTCTCCAGGAAACCTGACCTAAGATCCTTCTTAAAATGCCCCTCCTCCCTAGGCTGGGCTGGGTTCTCTTACTTACTGTGGCTCCCCACAAAGCAGTCTCCCTCTGCTACCTTTATTAAACTCCTGCAACACTGGATAAAATCAGTGGTTTCCTTGTCCATCCCCCTCATTAAGTGGAAGCTACCTGAGAGGAACCACACTCATTCCTCTCTGTCTCTACAGTGCCTGGCCTGGTGCGTAGAATGGTTTCATGATACTTAGACTCAGAGCTTTGTTTTGTTTTGTTTTGTTTTGTTTTGAGATGGAGTCTTGCTCTGTCACCCAGGCTGGAGTGCAGTGGTGAGATCTCAGCTCACTGCAACAGACTCAGAGATTTTTATGGAGCCATCTCCAGAAAGGATTTTTGATGTGGCTTATACAACAAATCATTTAACATTTTGTTCTTGGTGGTTATCAAATAATAGGTATGATAGCCATCTCAGAGCATCATTCCATCCTTGGACCTGAAGGATGTAGGAGGCTTGAGGATGCTATAAGAGATGGTAAGAGGCTGGTGGCTCACGCCTGTAATCCCAACACTTTGGGAGGCTGAGGTGGGCAGATCACCTAAGGCTGGGAGTTCGAGATCAGCCTGGCCAACATGGTGAGACTCATCTTTACTAAAAATACAAGACATATATATATAGGACTCAAGGCTCAAGTTTCTTCATATATATATATATAAAGAGACTTGAGAAAAGATGGTAGAGACCAGAGAGAGTGAGGGACCAGGAAAAAGATGAGGATTAGTGGACCATGCCTGATAGTCACGTGACTTGGTAATGGAAAATAGCATCTTTCACACTTTGATGCAGCCAGTAGGGTAGCAGAGCAGCCATATAAAATATGCCTCATGCCCTAGCATGGCATATACTGGGTGCTCTCTAACAGTCTATTCAATGGCTGCAGTTGCCCCCCTGATAAAACCTAGACTGCTTAGCAAGTCTCATCATGGCCCTACGCCAGCTAACCCTTGCCCACTTTTCTGGTCTCATTTCTTGCCCTGCCTCCTCACATAACCTCCTGTTCACATGCTCCTGCCTATGCACAGGCAGCTCCTGCCTTTCCCCATTTTTGCCACTCAGGGAATTCCTATGCAACTGAAGCCCTCCCAGATTGCTCCAGGAGGCCATTTCCTTTCCTTCTCTGATTGGTTTTGTATCACTCCGCATTGGGATCACCTGTAATCTTGTCTGTCTCCCCAAGCAAACTGTGAGCTTCCTGCAGGCAGGGAATATGACCAATCTGTCTCTATCTCCAGCACAGCGCTTAACCTAACCCAAAGCATAAGATCACACATTGTTGGCTAAGGAGACGGATGAAGTTTCTCTGCATCTGAGTTGGCTCAGGGCATGCCTTTGGGTATGATCTTCAGCTCCCTGGGACATAGATTGAGAAGAAGCTTAGAGCACTCTGGCACCTCTGGAAAGCATGTAGTTAGAGACCCAGCCACAGTCTCCAGAGAAAGTGCCATGGACTTGGTGAGTAGAGCCACAGGTTTCATCTAGATCTCACTTGGGGGCAGTGGGGACCAACAGCCCTGACACTGCCTTTTAGAGCACCTGCCCCAGCATCATCCCAGCCCACAGTATCTCTACTTCACAGCAACCCTGCAGTCGGGTGTGATGCTAGCCCTATTTGACAGATGGTAACTAAGGCTCCTAAACTCCTTACAGCTCCACCATTCCTTGATTCAATGACTCTTCCCGGATCTTGTCCATCTGTGACTCTGGCCAAGGAGAGCCATGGAACCCAGTGCTGGCCCTAGCTCTAGAGCCCTTTGCTGAGAGCCAACTCCTGCCCAAGAGCGGCAACAGGACTGGGGAACAGAGGAGGCATCTCTTTCCTTTAGAAGGGCTTACCCTGACCCTCCAAAGTTGGCTAGCATTTCAAGACCCTGCCAGCTTACCCTCCAGTTTGGGCAGGACTTAATCCACACTTGGTCTCATAAACCTCCCATGGATTCTGAGGCCAACCTTGAGATGCCATTTACAGGACAACTGATACAGCATGCATGATTGGGCTTTTGGAATTGCAGAGTGTCACAAGGAAGTTATTATTATTATTGCTGCATTGTTATTTTCATATATTTTATTTTGGGGGAAGAGGGTTCCTGGCATCCCTTTGTTCATAGAAATATATTCAAGAGCCATCCTGAATATGGAACATTTCAAATAAACCATTGAATAGAATCTGTGATTACTTTTTAAAATACAGTTTTTTATTCTAGAAATATCTCAGCTGGGTGCAGTAGCTCATGCCTATAGTCCCAGCACTTTGAGAGGCCAAGGAGAACAGATTTCTTGAGCCCAGGAGTTTGAGACCAGAACTAGGCGATATGGTGAGACCCCATCTCTAAAAAAAAGAAAAAAGAAAAATCTCAAACTTGTCAGAGATTAAACAGAAAGATAAATGATCAGGATGATTTTGAAGTTTTTTTTTTTTAGTTTGCAAATGTATTTATATATTTTAACTCACAAATCATCTGTGGGGGCTGGGAGTATTGTATGTGTGTATATGTGCACACATGCACACACAGCCATCTGAATACACATGTATGTAGATACACCTTGGCTGTAATGTCTAAATTTTGAGTTCCCCAAGGGCAGAGACTGTGTCTTCTTTCCTGTCCCTCACACAGAGCCTGGCACATGACTGATGCTCAATAATTACTTGTTGAGTGAAAGAAAGTGAAGACAGTCCGGTCAATAACAAAGAGCTGATGTAGCAACCTTCCCCTGGGCAGCATCTTGATGGGCCGTGACCTTCTGTCAGTTACCAGCAGAGGAATGGGGCAGGAGAAAGGGACTGAATTGCTAATGCTATGAATCTGCAAAGTACCAGGAACTATTTCCCAAGGTTGTCATTGTGCCCACCCCTGCACCCTCATCAGAGGTTGGCTTTCTTCTTCATCCACCACACATCAACATGTGCACACACATGCATGCACACACACACAAACAAACACACACTGTCTCCTCTAAGGGCCCGAATGGCCTCTACCATTCCTGATATTGTTGTCTTCAGTGCTCTGTGTCACCTCTCCTCCCTCTTTGAAGACCTTAGCACCTGGATCTCAGTCTACATCCTAGAGGACCTGTGTTGGGGCTGATGGTCTCTCCAATCCCCTGGACTCTCAGGTGGCCTTAACTGCAGTAGATTGGAAAATACCTCTTCCTTGTGGCTTCTCCCATAAAGATGAGGAGATTAGTTCTTGTCCCCTTCATTTTGGACAGGACTCCATGCTCCCTTTGGCCAATGGAAAGAGGCAGAAGTGATGTTGTGCACATTCTCAATCTGGGCCTAAGCTGCATGACGAGACAGACACACAATGCCTGGTCATCTCCAACACCCAGCCAATGGCCAGTCAACCAACCCCCAGCCATGTGAGTGAGGCTGTCTGAGACCAACCATGCCAGCTGACCTCAGACACATGAGCCAGCCCAGCCAAGATCAGCCAAGCCTGGCCAAGATCAGCAGGACCTCCCAGCTGACTCTAGACATGGGAGCAATAACAAATGGTTGTTTCCAGCCACTAGGTCTCTGGGTGGTTTGTCCCCCTTTAGTGATATCCCTGCACTGTGTCTCAGCTGCCACTCCATGACCCTTTTACAGTCCCTTTTACCTAGAGCCACAACACCCCTGAAATGGGTGACCTATCTATCTACTCTTGGACCTGAGCCCCTGGGCCCTCCAGCCCCTCCACCCTCTTATTTTCACTGCACCTGTCCTTTGATCTCCACAAAACCACCAACTTTTTCTTCCCCTCTGAGTTTTCCCAATCTGCCCTTCCAGGCTTTCCTTTCCTCCCAATTCCACCGAGGTCCCATGGTCTATCCCATCATCCATGCTTTGCCAGTGGCTTTGGTTCCTTTGTCCCTTGTCTTTCCATCACACCCTTAGAAAAAACCCACTCCTGGGTCAACCCAATGGTCCCCTTGTGTGCTGCAGCATCTGTGCTGCTGAAGGAACTCACCCACCCGCAAGTTCATGCTTATCAACAGCAGTCCTCTGCTGCCCACCAGGCCCTCAGAGTTTTCTTGTCACATGGCCCTCTGAGACCTGTCCAGGCCCTCACCTGTCCTCCCTCCTTACTGAATGCCCTGCACATCCCACAAGCAGGCGACCTCCCTTCCTACTTCACAGAGACACAAGGCCATCGACATCCTGCAGCCACCTGTAAATGTGTCTGCCTCCCTATGCCCCCGTTTTCCTCCCACTTTCTACAGTCAGAAAGTCATCCTTCTTTTTGCCCAAGACTTCCTCCTACCTGGACTTCCTACTCCAGAACAGTCAGGCTGCCAGGGTGGTTAGAAGCACAGGATTCAGTGTCAGACGATCTGGGTAGGTAGAAAGTACCCTGCACACATGACCTGGCCTTGCCATGGAAGGGTGACCTGGAGAGCTGAGAGCTGAAGGACCCATTTCTCTTCCAGCATAAGATCTCCTCCTGTCTCTCTGTCTCTTTCTCTCTCTCCCTATCTCCCTTGTCTATATGTCTCTGTGTGTGTCTCTCCCTCCAGATGCTCATCGTGTGTGTGTGTGTGTGTGTGTGTGTGTGTGTGTGTATACATATGTGTGTAGAGAAAGAGAAACACCCACACACACACAGTAGAGTGGAGCCTGGAGGATGAAGAGGGATGATCTTGGAAAGGTGGGGAGGAATCCCGCCAGGGTCTGGTGGGGAGCCTTGAAGGATTTTAAGCCAGGGAAAGACATGGTTCAATTTGCATTTTAGATAAATCGCTGTGAGAGGAGAGTGGAGAATGGGGTGAGCTGGAGACAAAGAAGCCAGCACAGAGCTGTCAGGAGAATGCGCCTGGCCGGAACCCAGGGAGCCTCACTGGAGAGGGGCAGGGGGAGGCAGAGAGAGACAGACATGGAGGAACAGGAAAGACCCACAAAAGAAAGAAAACAGAAAGAGATGGAGGTACAAACCAAGAGAGCATCTCAGAGACACGATGAGAACACAGAGAAGCAGAAACAGAAACAAAATTGGGAGGGGAAGAGAGAGACAGAAATTCCATCCATCCAAGGAAAGTGTGGCAGAGAAACCAGACAGGAGATGCAAGCAGGTGCTGGTGATCTCTGCAGGACCGGCCCTCATGGGACCCCCTCCCTCCACCCTCTCTGCCACCCCTGGAGGTACTGAGCCTGAGGGAGAGAGGCAGAGAAGAGAAAAATTTAAAAAAGAAATAGAGAAGAGGATGGGGTGGGATGGAGGAAGGGTGAGGGAGGGCGACCTCCATGCAGGCCAGGCCCAAGAAGCCCAGTGGCCATAGCCCCAGCCAAGCTCCTTAACAGGCTGGCCTCTGCAGTTCCAGCCTCTACACATCCTGAGACAGATTTATACCTGGAAGTCTATCTGAGTTTATCAAGCAGGGGAGCAAGGCGGAGTTGGATATTTCTCATTTTGGTGGTCCCCAGAGGCCCATGTCTGCATTAGCGAACTGGAGACATCATCGGAGATTCATTCCCCTGCCCTTCCTTATAAAGAAATGGGAAGAAAAAGCTAAAGGAGAGAAATGCTTGCCTCAAAGAACAACACAAAAAGCCAACTAGAATTGGGAGGCCCCATTTGGAACAGGGAGGCCATCTACTCCAGCTGGGGCCAGTGACACGGATACCTGCCCCCAACTCCCACGTGTCCTCCCCAGCATGGCTTTACCTCCTCTGCTCTCCTCCTGCCCAAGAGAGGATAAAGACTCCAGTCTAGGCTCACAGACTCTCTTTGCTCCTCAGAGAGTAGCCATGGAACATTGGGACCTCTCCCAGACGTGCGGAAAATCTGTGCCTCAGAGTGAGGCCAAGTCTGCAGGCCCACCCCACCTTCCAATCATTAGGTGACCCAAGACAGATCACTTAGCCTCTCTGAGTTTACCTTTCTTCATCTCTAAGATTGAACCCCAACCAGGTGCCCGGTGCCAGACTTGAGTGGATCTGGTGAAATCATCTATGTGAAAAAGCCTTCTGTAAACTGAAGAGGGTGGTGCCCGTGTGATCTGTCCAGGCAACGGAGAAGACCATGTAGCACTTCCTCCAGCATAGTGCCTGTCTCCTCTCCAGAAACGTGCCAGGGCATCAGACCTCACACCCTGGCCCCTGGCTCACATCCCCCTTACTCTCTTTGTGCAAGTCTTATCTTTCCACACGGTCAGATTGATGGAGGCTCAAGGCTCAGGAGGCAGGCCCAGGGCCAAGGGAGGAAACATCCACTCAAGCTGCCTGTCACGGCGCTCGTCAAAGAGCTGCCAGGCCAATGCCAGGGCTGGGTCAGGGCAGCTCTGGAGAGAACAGAAAGGGGCTCCTGGGAAGAAACCAAGTGATGGGCGGCTGCCCAGGGCAAGCCTGGGCCATTTCACAAAGGAGAACAAGGCTTGAGACCATCTGCATTTAACTGAGGGTCTCTGGCCAGACCCCAAGCAGCCAAGGAGAAGCAGGCTGATGAGTGGAGGCCCGAGGAGGGGACCCCCGTCAGCTGGGAAGACAGCCTACGCACCTCCAGGGCCATGCCGCACCCACCGCACCAGATTCAACAAAAGGAACCAACCAGCCATGCTTGGGTTGGTGGGGGCGGGGGTGGGACACAAGGCCCGAGACAAGTGTGAGGAGGAGCGGGATTCTGTCCATAAACATCTCAATAGCGTGATTAACTGAGCATCGCAAATTGTAACCCTTTCCTTTAATGCACTTTCCCTGAATTACCACAGGAGCCTGTGGTGGAGGAGCCTGTACAAATTGCTGGAATGGGCAGTTAAGCGGGGAGGTCGGAGGTTAAATGAACACGGTTGTTTATGAAGACACAGCCCGAATCCATTTGCATTTTAATATTCTCTCAGTGAGACGGAAAGCCACTTTGAGGACAGCTTGTTTGGAAATCCCATTAACGGGTTATTTATGGGGCTCGTGGCTGCGTGACCCTTGCCCTTGTTTTGTTAAACATGAACCAGACATGAATCAGACGGGCAGCGGGCTAGCTGCTATTGTTTCCTGTAGCACAAAATGTCATCGGATTCAATTATTCTGAGGCTGACACTTTCTGAATTATCACCCTCATAATGCTCAATTTTCCCTTTTTTCCCCTTTGGTCAACCTGATTATTTCTGTCTTTGTAGAAAGCTGAAATCTTGAAGCAGCCATTTCACCACCACTGGCTGTCAAGGGGGCTGGAGGCACCACCGTTTGGGGCTGGATGAGGCCCCCGAGAGGCTGCCAGCCTTGGGGGATGGATGGCGCAGGTGGTGTTGGGGAGAAATCCACCCCCTGAACAGCTGGCAGCCTCTCCACCCCACTTTTAGGTGTGGGGACAAGCTCCGGGGCCCTGTGTTTCCTTGAGAACTGAATTCATGGGCTCTGTCACCTGGATCTCTGAAAAAGCCTTTTGATCAACATTGAAATTGACTTCTCTGAAAAAATGAACCGGAAACTTATCATAAAGAGGGAGGTGGGCACGGAGAGTCAAGGGATATTCTGGCATGAAAAGTTCAGTGGATTAAAAAGTCTTATTTTAACTCACATGATAAAACAGAGGCAGGGAATACTCCAAAGTGAGGAAACAGCCCAGAGTTTAGTCTCACGCTCAGATGTTTGCCATGTGGAGGCAATTCACTAGTTCTCAGATGGATTTGCCTTAAAATGGATGTCATTTTAAAAGTAAAAAGGGATCCTGATGTCCTGGACCCCAAGTTTGGGCCATGGCCTGGGGCCATCTCTCCTCAGCACATTCTGGCTCCCAGCCTGGGCACATCCAGGGCTAGTAGGGCCACTTCATGGGTGTGGTATCCATGGCTTCTCTCTGGCTCAGGAGACCAGGAGGTGGTCAGTCTGTCTGGCCAGAGCTCGGCCTTGCAGCCCCACAGTCCAGCACCATTCAGCAAGTGTCACTGGCCTACTAGGCCCAAGAGCCAGATCTGGGTGCTGGGAGAGGTGACAGAATCAGACTGACATTGTCACCTTCCCCCTGCCATAGAAGCCATTATTTCAGAACAAGGAAAAGCCTTGAAGGGCATCCCAAAATACCTGGGGATATTGTGACCCAGAGAGAGGGCAGGAGGAGCTCAGGCTGACAATTTGCCAGGCAAAGAACTGGGACTAGAACATAGGGCTTATCTCTTTGGCATGACCCTTCTGTGACACAGAAAGCTGACATGGCACCTGCCCGTCTGGAATAAAAGAAGAGCTTGATGGCCAGGCGTGGTGGCTCACGCCTGTAATCCCAGAATTTTGGGAGGCTAAGGTGGGGTGATCACTTGAGACCAGGAGTTCAAGACCAGCCTGGCCAACATGGCGAAACCCCCTCTCTACTAAAAATATAAAAATTAGCTGGGCGTGGTGGCACATGCCTGTAGCCCCAGCTACTCGGGAGGCTGAGGCAGGGAATCTCTTGAAACTGGGAGGGGGAGGTTGCAGTGAGCCGAGATTGTACCACTGCACTCCAGCCTGGGGAACAAAGCAAGGCTTTGTCTCAAAAAAAAAAAAAAAAAAAAAGAAAAGAAAAGAAAAAGACGTGCTAGAACCCAAGGAAGTGCCTTGGGATGGGGTTTGGGAATCAGAGAGAATACTAGTAACCAGGTAGGATGCGCTAGATCCCGTCACACTGACCACTCCAGGCTGTACCTGCCTGGCTCCCTACAACCTCGCAGAGGGCTATCTCTGGCTGCTGGAGCCCACGTTGCCACCTTCAGGGTAGAGATGAGGGAAGCCAAGAAATGAAAACCAATACATTTATGGAGCAGCCCTCCATGATGCCTTTTAGGATTGGGCGTGATAAACAGCCCAGCTCCCCAGCCCTCGTGGAGGCTAACTCTAAGAAGCATGGTCCCCTCTGCCTCTGGTTGCCCACAGGCGTGGCTGACTTGATGCAGGACTGTTTACTGGCCCCCCCAGTCCCCCAGCCCTGACATCTCACTTCCCTGCTCCCCTCCCTCACTCCCAAATAAGCAATTTGTACTTAAATCACTGTCTAGGGGACATCTGACCTCAGCATTTACACCACTCAAGGCTGTACCCAAAGGGGGCCAACCTGGGGTGGGCATGAGAGGGCTCAGGCCTGAGCGCCCTGCTCCCTCTGCCCAGGTGCAGGGACTGCTGCGAGAGCACCTGCATCTTCTCAGGAACTCTCTTCCTAACACTTGCCGCAAAAGCCTTTCCACCAAGTTTAAAATAGATTTCTCCTTATGAATGGGCCGTCTGAGGAATTCTCCTCCAGTGGTTAATTCAATCTTAATAGAAGCTGATTTTTTTTTTCTCCCAGAAGAGAAGGGAACAATACATCTTTAGAACGGGGTTTATAAGTGTCATGATTTTTCTACTAATTTACGCTGCATTCTCTGCTTTAAAATGTGAAATTACCTCATTGTGTCTCTGAATATCCTCTGTGCTTGGGCCTGAAATTAAGCTTGCCGGAGAGAGGCCTAAATGACCACAATTTGCTGTGTGAAATGCCCTGATTGCAAGAGCAATCCCCAGCAATCCCCAGCTCCAGCGCAGCCCAGCTCACTCAGGCTGATTGGCCTTCCCCACGCAGGAGGCTTTGCCAAATACACCTGGTGCCACCTGCTGCGTGGGGGAGGGGCGGTGGCGGGGAAGTCGCCCGCCTGGGCCGATCCATCTCCAGTCCCCACACAAGCCACCTCCCAGGAACCAAAGAGGATATGCTCCCTGCTCAGCCACCAGGTAAACAGGGTGGCCCCACAGATAAACACAGCCCACGGACCACCAGTCCTCCCCGACCAACATCTCACCTCCAGCACAAGTGTTACTAACCCTCCACAGCCTCTGGATTGCTCCTCGTTCTTCATCAATTGCTCTGTGGTCCCCAGCTTTTTCCACTTCTCCCAGGGCTTAGCCTCTCATGAGAAGATTCTGTGTCACTGGGTGCCAGGCCCAGCCTGGGGTGGGGGTGAGGAGGTCAGACTCCTTGAGTTCGAATCCAAGCACTTACTATGTGACTGTGAGTCACACATCACTTCCCCGTGTCTCAGTTTCCTCCTCTGTAAAATGGAGACAGTAATATGTGCAAAAATAGCATTGTCAGTAGGATGAAGAGAATGCAGTGAAAGTGTCTGGCTGTGCTGGGTACTCAGTCAGTATTAATGGGTCTGTTTCAGGCCACAAACTCAGGTGTGCATAAATTTGAACTTTATTTTTCTATAATGCACACTAATGTCTCCTTTTTCTATAACACACACTAAGTGGATTCATTTCCATGCAATGAAAAACACTTTCATTTGGGAGAAAAGCAAGTTGACCTGGGAGAGTCTAGAAGCTGAAATTAGCTCAACACATGCATCTTCTCTCATGTGCCCAGCGGCAGACATCCCTGCTTTCTACTCTGGGTTTCCAGGTGGGGGTTCAAGACCCCCAACCCTGAGCAATGAGTGGCCCTCAACCCAGCACCAGAGCTCCGCCTGGGCTCATATACTTGGGACCAGCCCCCTCCTCCACCCAACTGTCCCCAAAGGACCAGCAGTTCCTCCTGGGCCTTTTTAACCATTGTGGTTTGGGAACAAAGACAGCCAGTGGCTTCAGCTCCAAGGTCCTACCTGCTTGGCTCCCACCCTCCAAGGTTTCCTGGAGCAGCAGAGAGCAGATTCACTCATTCCAGCTGGTCCCTCAGGCTGAATCCTAGCTTCATAGACTCAGGGAGTGTCCGAGTGGGCGGGGCTCCAGCTAGCGTATTCATTTCCTGGGACTGCCTTAACAAAGCACCACAAACTGAGTGGCTTAAACAACAGAAACATGGGGTCTCACAGTTCTGCAGGCTGGAAACTTGAGATCAAGGCACTGCCAGCGTTGGTTCCTTCTGAGGGCTGTGAGGAAGACTCCGTTCCTTGCCCCTTTCCTAGCTTTAGGTGGTTTGCTAGCAATCTTTGGTAATCCTTGGCTTGTAGACACATCACCACAATCCCTGCCTTTATCTTCACGTAGGGTTCTCCATGTGGTGTGTGTGTACAGGGTATGCGTGTCTATCTACAAATTTCCCCTTTTTATAAGGATGCCAATTACACTGGATTAGGGCCCACCCTAATGACCTCATTTTAACTTGATCACCTCTGTAAGACCCTATTTACAAAAAAGTTCACATTCTGAGATGGGGAGAGAAGTTGGACTTCAACATATGAATTTTAGGGGGACACCATTTAACCCCTAACAGCTAGCCATTCCCTTATTTCACGGATGGGGATGCTGATAGCCAACAGGGAAAGGGTTTGCCCGCCTCCATCAGCAACCTAGTTTCAGAGGTGGGATTCCAACTCAGGACTCTCTTAGCCATGACACATCTCTGACCTCTTGACATTGTAGCCTGGGAGAGGTGGGAGAGGCCTGAAGGAAAAGACTTGGCTGTGACCCAATAGAGCTAACAGTGACAGCATCTCTGACCGGTCCCATCCAGGCCCAGAAGCTGGGCCCACGCACCCCGCTCCAAGCTGAGTGTTCCTAGTGGTCAATCAGGCTGTACCAAAGAGCTTTTTAACAAACATCATTCATCTTATTCCGGTGCCAGCAATGGGACTGGCTCGCACACAGGGAACGCAAATCCTAAATGCAGCATTAAAATGATTTTAATGTTCACCGTCAAGTGCCAAAGCTTGGGGCTCCCATCTCCACCACAGCCCATCTTGACGTGGAAGTTGGGATCCTAAAAGGCAATTTTGTTAATGCTACTGGGAGGAGCATTCAGGTCTGGAAACTCATCCATCATCTTAACACACTTCAGGATGGACTGGGAAGATAAAGCTTTCATTTTCTCTACCAGGCAGAGTCTCTTCAATTAGGCTCTGAGGGATGCAGGGGAGGGTAGGAGCAGGGATGGGCACCCTGAGGGTGGAGGGAAGGGGTGGAAATTCCTTGTGTACAGAACAGCCTGGGGTCAGGGGAGTGGCACAGACCCTTCATCCTATAAAATAAGGAAGCAGGCTGGGTGTAGTGGCTAATGCCTGTAATCCCAACACTTCGAAAGGTTGAGGTAGGAGAATTGCTTGAGGCTGGGAGTTTGTGATCAGCCTGGGCAACACGGCAAGACCCCATCTCTACAAAAAATTTTTTTTAAAAATTAGCCAGGCATGGTGGTATGCATCTATAGTCCCAGGTACTCAGGAAGCTGAGGTGGGAGGATCGCTTGCGCCCAAGAGTTCAAGGTTACAATGAGCTATGATCATGCCACTACACTCCAGCCTAGGTAACAGAGTGAGACCCTGTGTCCTAAAAAAAAAACAAAATAAGCACAGTATAGAAAATGAAGGGCTGGGTCTGCCCCAGCTCTGGTAGGGGAAGCTCAAGGTCTGAATCTCAAAGCAGCCCCTGGGAGAGTGAGCAGAGGGGTCAGAAAACAGCAACCTCAGAAGGGGTCCCGGCTGACCTCTCCATCTGCAGCTAGGAAGGGAAAGGCGACAGCTCCAGGATATGGACAAGAGGCCATGGCTGTGCCACAAAGAGAAGTCACCAGACTCAGAGGCTAACCTAAGTAGACTGCTGGTGGGCCTGGAGCAAGCCAGGAGGACTTCCCCAGAGGAAGGGCTAAGTAAAATGCAAAGTTTGCCTGAATTTGGACTTGGGGCAGGGTATTTGCACTGCCACTTACCTGATATATTGTCACCTGCCACGGCTGGACTTTCCCAGAGTCAATTGATTATTGATCAGGCTGCCAATAAGTCAACTAGGAATTTACTGAGCAATATCCACTAGGTGCTTAATGGGCCTTGCCCTCTACCGATCAGCCAAGAAACATTTATTGAAACTCTGCAGTAACAACAACAACAATAATAATATGACAGCTGCAGCTTATTGAGCACTTACTATTCATTTTAACTGCTTTACATGTACCATTCATTGCTTTTCTTGCCTGCTTCACCTTCCATCTCTCCCTGCCTCCTGCTTTATGCCCCAGTAATACCTGTCTGCCCACATGGTGGTTCATATCTGACACCCATGCTATTTCCCTGTCCAGAGCACCTTGCCCATCCTTCTTCAACTGACTATCCTCTTACTCATTCTACAGATGTCTGCTTAGAGATCACCTCCCTAGGAAGCCCCCCTGAGCTCCAGCTGGAGCTCAGAGTCCTTCCTACATGTTCCGAACTGCTCCCAGCTGAGAAGGCAAATGGAATCATGATATTCCCATGGCTTCATCCATGACAGACATCACTAATAGATCACCACACTGTTTCTGAGAACTCAGGGCTCGGCTAGAATTGCCTGCCATGAATGCACAAAACGGGTGATTAAATCAGAGAGCTGACCTGCAGAGCTTAGCATAACACCTGGGTCATAGTGGCACATGTTCAGTGCTGTTGCATCATTGTGTCCCAACACTGACCCCCACCCCACCAAGGACCCACATTTTGTCACTTTGGTGGGGTAGCGGAGGGGAGAGGAGGCCTAATAGACAAAGAACAGAACAAGAAGAGAAGGGCCCTTTCTAGGGAAGAATGTGAACTAATAAAAGCAGGGGAACAAATGGCCCGTGACTTCTGCCCACAGCTATGGGTGGGTATCTATCTGAGCCTGGGTCAGATCAAACAGTAGAGTCTCTTGGAAGGATGGGAGAGAAGGCCAGACTGGGACATGTGGTTGAGTTTTTGCTTCCTAAACCTAAATAATAACTACCACTCGCAGATGCCTTACCTACCCAGCACTGCACAAACCACTTTACATGCACACACTTCATCTCTTCATCCCCAAAACCACTCCATAGAGTCGATGTGATTATCCCTATTTTACTAGTAAGGGAAACTGAGGCCCCAATGGATTCCTTGTCAAATGTCAGTATGTCCTGCATCAGCAGCTCATGGAGGGTGGCACTGGGATTCAATATGGGGCTTTTGACTCCAAAGCTCTTCTACAGCACACCTTGCCTTTCTGTCCCATGACTGCTCACGTTTGAAATAAAAATTCTGCATGTGTGTGTGTGTATGTGATGGGAGTAACAGGGCTGGGGAGGCTTGGCAGAATTTAAAAACAGATCCTAAAGGTTCACAAGGGCATATGTAAATAAGGAATAAAATTGCTCTAAAAACAAATACAGAAACTAAATAGCATGTGCCTGCCCAACACCTCATTTCTTCCTTTTGTTCAGCCTGCTTTCCTCCCCCAGCCACCTACTCGGTCTGATGGCCCCTTCAGAGTTGCCTAGAAAATGGTAGGAAGGGCAGGAGGCTCCCTCATCCCGGATCCACGCTGTTTCAAGTGACCAGTAACCAGGAGTCTCCTTTTTTCTGAAAACGGAGCGGTTTCCTTGTGTTCTATGTAAATCAGCTGTTTGTAAATGTGCATCATTAATGGAGGAGCTGTCAGGTTGGGCTAGAGGATGGCTGGGATGGAAGAGGACAATAGATTCCACGCTCTGGGGGTCAGGCCTGTAGGGAGGGGACTGTGGGGCTCAGGAGGCTGGGAGAACAGGAGCCAGATGCAGGGGTCGGAGAGCAGGAGTGACAAGGCCCAGGGCTGAGCCTTGCTGAGACCTGGAGCCTCAGGCATCAAGGTGGCAAGGAGCAGGGAGCCTGTAGTGACAGCTGGGCTGGGGGAGTGCCATGTGCTAGGGTGAGGAGGAGAGGCCTTAGGCTCTGGGGCAGCTGGGCCACCCCCTGGGTGCCAGGAAAAGGCCTCGGGGCAGCCTCAGAGCTCCTTCAGCAAGGGTTGTGTGCTAACCGAGGTACTGCAAGTGAGTGAGGGGCCCCATGTGGCCTGCACTGCAGGAAGTGACCTGCTTAGGTTCCACAAAGCAGGATAAGGCTCCGCACAGCCCCTGATGGATACAGTGGCGCTCAGTAAATGGTAGTGTTGATATTTAAGACTTTAATTGCAAGTAAAAATAAGGCCATTCTCATTAGCTTAAGCAGAAAGGAGGAATTTATCATAAGGTCCTGGGGTGTCTCCTGGATGCCAGGGGGAGGATGGAGCTGGGGCTGGCCTCTCTCCGTCCCCTGCAATGCCTCTCAGGTCTCCTCTCCCTGCAAACCAGCTCCTTCCACCTTAGCATGGGGTGAAGTGCCACCCCACCACCCCTGAATTCACAGGTCTGAATTTCTGCCCCTCCACAGCCTCATCAGCTCTCAAGCCCAGTTCCAAATTCCCCGGAGAGACAATCTCGTTGGCCCAGCTTGGGCCGGAGGTCTAATCAGTCTAATCCCAGCTAGGGAAGCGGGCATTGCGTTGCCGTCATTCATTTACTTAATCATTTGTTCATTTAACAAAGATTGATGGAGAACCAGCAATGTGCCATGTCTGCTATAGACGCAGGCAGCCAACAGGAAAAGCCTCTGCCCTCAGGGAGCTTACGTTCTAGTTCAGAGAAGACAGAAAAGAAACAGCTGACAAAATGCACAGGATGTCAGGACAGCAATATGGCAGGGCAAAGAGAGAGATGGGTGGTGACAGGGATGAAATTCCGTAAGGTGGACAAAGAAGGCCTCATAGACAAAGTGACATTTCACAAGAGGCCTGAAGGAAATGAAGGAGACAGGCAGTCCGGATTGTGAGGGAAGAGCCCTCCAAGCAGAGAAAAGCAGGTGCCAAGGCCCTGGGGCAGGAGGCTTGAGAAGGGCTGAGGACAGGCAGGGCTTTCAGTGCTGCTGGAGTAAAGCTCACCATGAGGGAGAGGAAGGAGCAGAGCTCAGAGAGTGGCAGGGCCCAGATAGGGCAAGGTCTGTGGGCCAGTATGGGGTGAGACATCATGAAAGTTCTGAATGGCATAATCTGATTTTCTTTTCACAAGGCGTCTCAGAACCTCCTATGCACGGCCTCAAGTCCTCTGGGCCTCACTCACCATCACTAGTGCGCTTGACCTCTTGTTTTGCCCCAGCTGCTGCCGCAGGGACCAACTCCCCAAGTGAGCCGCATCCCAGCCTCAGCTGCAGGGACCCTACAATTCTGTAGCCTGGGGCCACCTCCAGGTCCGCAGGATCCTCCCTCCACTTCTGCACCCAGAAAAAAGTTACACCAAAAGGCATGTTTTCTGATTTCTTCAGGGTCACTGAAGGGGTGGGTGACACCACCCAGGAGTGCAGGAGAATTGGTGGTCCATGGGGCAAGCCTTTATAGGAGATGGAAGGAAATCTGAGGATAAATTCTCTTTACAACCCACCCCCATCACCACATTTTCAGGTCTATTCAGATACAGCGTGGATGGCACAGTCCAGTTTCATGCTGCTAATAAAGACATACCTGAAACCGGGTAATTTATAAAGGAAAGAGGTTTAATTGAATCACAGTTCAGCATGGCTGGAGAGGCCTCAGGAAACTTACAATCATGGCAGGAGGGGAAGCAAACACATCCTTCTTCACATGGCAGCAGCAAGGAGAACTGCCGAGCAAAAAGGGGAAAAGCCCTTATAAAACCATCAGATCTCATTAGAACTCACTCACTATCATGTGAAGAGCAGCATGAGGGTAACAGCCCCCATGATTCAATTACCTCCCACCAGGTTTCTCTCATGACATGTGGGAATTATAGGAACTACAATTCAAGATGAGATTTTGGTGGGAACACAGCCAAACCATATCAGATGGTCCTGAAAGCAAGAAGATATACCTGGGACCAAGCCATCAGCTACACTTGTTACAAAACTGTGTATCAACAAAGCTCAGCATTACGGTTCCTTTGGTTCGCTCTCCTTCTCTCCCTGCCTCACTCCCCACTGCCCTCAATCTTGCAACCAAGAGTCTGCACTTCTCATTAATGTGATTACATGAGTTTCTGCCTCAGGCTCTGTCTTCTGGGAGGACTAAGGCGGTTGGTACTAGGCATGGCCCTCAGGATGGGATTTAGGAATCGGATTGCCTACCCATGTGAAGACAATAGGGACCCCATTGCTGCTGGTAAATGGAGTGGTGACCTCTGGAATGCAGGGCTTCACCAATGCTAAACTTTCACCTATAGTTAGTGAGATGCGGTACAAGGAAGAAGGCGAGAAGCTTCGGTGCTTGATCAGTCTGGAGGAAATTATAAGGACTGTGGTGGGGGGTGGCTGTTTTTGACAGCCTCGAAAGCCTTGCAAAATAAAATGGGGGGTCCGGGGAGGCTAATTGCCAGCTGAAGGCATGCCTTGGAAGGCAGAGGATCCCATGGCATCTTTAAAGGAGACTCATCTCCTCCTGCCACAAAGCAGACTCTGCTGAAAATTGGGCTCAGGATTTGATTATTAAGGGAGAGACCTGCAAAGGAGATGAATGCATAGTCTCACTGGTGACCTTCAGGTCTGTAACACGTAAGACGTGGAACCCTGACAGAATGGAGGAGAATATTTGTATAGATAAGCCTGAAAATCTTGAACCGCAAATTCCCCTGGAGCCCTCTGTACCAGAAGAAGCAACCCCTCCCCTTTTCTGGTAGAAAACAACCTGCTCTCACCTGGAGACCATGCAATGCCACCACCCACAGCAGAGTGAGCTGGAAAGGTAAGGTGGTGTTCTGAAAGTGGGATGCTTGAGATTGTGGAGGGGATACAGTTAGTGTTAGTGATAAGCACTGGTGTGTGACCTTAAGAGTGACAAGTGGAACTAGGTGGAATGAAAGGGGCCAAGGAAGTGAGAAGCAAGGCTCGGAGAAGGATCGTCTCTATGTATGATCACCAAGAAAGATCGTCTCTATGCATGATCACCAAGAAGGATCGTCTCTATGGAAATCACCAAGAACTGAGACAGGGCAGTGTTGCAGAAAGAGTGCTCAGCATTTAAATATCTTCAGGGAACAGTAGAGGGGAGTGACTAGGGCTCTATATATGACTGCAACTAGGAGTATCAAAGAGGTGTGGTCTGACGGCACTACTTCAAAGCCACAGTTTCGCGGGGATGCACAGGAACAAATGATCTGACAGTGGCAACAAGGAGCAGGGAGGACACCTACCCCACCTGCCAGTGGTTCAGGGGCTGCGGGAATATGAACAGTCACCACTTGAGAGGGATTCAGGAAAGGCAGCGTCCTTGAAGGGGAGCTAAGTTTTCTCTAGTGTAAGAAGGAGAAGGGGAATGTTCAGGGACAAGGATGAGGTTATAGGATAGTTTTCTGGTAACTAACCATAGGAAGCCCAGTGGAAGGATTTGGGGAGTAGGAAAACAAGAGAGTTAGGTCATGTTAGGGGATGTACAGAGCCAGATGAAGATCAGAGGGCAGGGGATGAGGAGTAAGCTAGGAGTGTGGGGATTTCACAATGACTAATTTCAAAAAGGGTAAAAGGCATAACGAGATTTGTCTGGATAGCCTCCAAGGCGGATGGTTGTGGTAAGGCTGTAAGTGTTGGGAAAAGAAAGAAGGGGACCTTGAGGAACATGGAGTTCTGGAGTCCTCCCATTTTTGAGACAGGGTCTTGCTTTGTCATCCAGGCGGGAGTGCAGTGGTACAGTCACGGCTCACTGCAGCCTCGGCCCCATGGTCTCCAGTGATCCTCCTGCCTCAGCCTCCCTGGTAGCTGGGACCACAGGCGTGCACCACCACACCCAGCTACTTTTTTTTTTTTTTTTTGGTAGAGATGGGGGTCTCTCTATGTTGCCCAGGCTGGTCTCAAACTCCTGGGCTCAAGCGATCCTCCCACCTCACCTCCCAAAGTGCTGAGATTACAGGTGTGAGCCACTGCACTTAGCCTGGGGGCCTCCTCTTTACTCTTGCCAAACGCATACAGACCTGACTGCTGGGGCCCAACCCTGAGGATCAGAAAGAAGAGAGGTCAGATTCTAGAGAAGGCATGGATAGTCATTGACTGGAGAGACACCCCAAAAGGTTGAAATCTGAGTCCAATTCCTCACTCTGCCTTAGCTGAGTGATCTTGGGCAAGTCCCTGAGCCTCTCTGAGCCTGTTTCCTCATCTATAAAATGAAGAGGTAATACTTCCATCATGGGATTATTGGGAGGAGTCTATAAGATGGGCAGTAAAGAGTACTGAGCACAGAGCCTAGCTCATCCCAAGCCCTTAGGAAGATGTCACTCTTTGTTTGAAGAGACTGCGCACTTAAACCATGCAATCTGGTGTGGAATCTTGACTGCAAATCTCAGAAGGTCTCCCCAGTTCTGATCCCTCTTTCCTCAGCAATGTCTGTTGGAGTTCTTTGGACTGAATATTTATTTTTAAAATGGCTAGACTGGGAATGAATGAAACCATCATGGAATGAACCACATAGTTTTCTAAAATGTTAACTTTGGTATACACATAGACATGGCACACTCCAAATACCCTACAGAATGGGTCTGATGTCTATACCTGGGCTGCCACACTGAGGTTGTTGTAAACCTCCAAGATAGAAGTAACTGAGGTCCCTGCCCCAGCACCTGAGAGTGCTCCTTTGTGTCTAGCATGGATTCATTCTAGACCCATCACTTCCTTCTATCAAGGCATGTGTAATCATTTAATAATTTTTTGAGTGCCTATTGTGTGCCATGACTTGTATCAGACAGTTCATTCAAGAAAACAGAAACTGGAATTCCTAGGAGACAGGTACTTAAAAAAAAAACTTTGAAAGGGCTGGAAGGACATACGTTAATGAAACTCACCACTATATCTTAAGAAGTTGCATGAAATAAGGAAAATGGCCAAAATGGTTGTTTCTACTTCCAGGGCTAAGAAGGATACTTTCAGGGAAACCCCAGAGCCCACTGCAAACATGTCATATTTACCAAAACCCATGCATCAGCCCATTGCTTCTGGAAGAACAGTAATATAGATTCTGCTTCTCTTCCACCTTCCAAATCTTATGTGTGCCATCAGCAGAATCAAAATAAGAATTCTGGAAAACGTAATTTCCAAGTGTCTAGCCCTTATGATACAAGAATGTGCAAAGAAGAGGGGAAATGGTGCTGAGCTGCTACCCAACAGTCCAGCATAGGTCTATGCTAGGTGTGGGGCTATGATGGAAAACAGACAAAGCTCTCACCCTCTTGGAGCTTATATTCCATGAGGAAGCCAGATGAGAAAATGAATTTAGCACAGATAATGTCATTAATGAATGTTATGAAGACAAATCTGGGTAAGGAAAGAAAGGGACAGATTAGGATGTCCTTTTAGTTAGGGTGGTCAGAGACTTGAATAAAGTAAGGAAGCCATGTGGACATACAGGGGCATAATGTCCCCCTTCTGAGGGGACAGCAGGTTCAAAAGCACTGAGTCAGGAGGATGCTTGATCTGTTCAAGTAACAGCAAGACCATTGTGGACAGAGCAGAGGAAGAGAGGGGCACAGTGGTGGGAACTGAGATCAGAGAAATGGGCAGAGTGGGATGGCACAGGGCCTTATGGGTGCTTTTCTCAAAGTGTGATATGAAAGCATTTGAGCAAAAGAGTAATATGATCTGACTAAGTTTGTTTTTTGTTTTGGGGGTTTTTTTGAGGCAGAGTCTTGCTCTATTGCCAGGCTGGAGTGCAGTGGCACGATCTCAGCCCATTGCAACCTCCACCTCCCGGGTTCAAGCGATTCTCCTGCCTCAGCCTCCCGAGTAGCTGGGACTACAGGAGCGCAGCATCCCCAGCTAATGTTTGTATTTTCAGTAGCGACAGGGTTTCACCATGTTGGCCAGGATGGTCTCAATCTCTTGACCTCGTGATCCACCTGCCTTGGCCTCCCAAAGTGCTAGGATTATAGACATGAGCCACCGCGCCCAGCCCTGACTTAAGTTTTAACAGAATCACTCTGCTGTATGGGAACTGGGGAGGGTGAAATGGGAGAAGTGAAGCATGGGGCCCGATGAGAAGGCTACTGCAATAGTCCAGAAGAGAAATGTTGGGCACAGCTGGTGGGAGCGGGGTAGACCAAGGTGGTGGTAGAAGAAGTGGTGAGGAAAGGTCAGATTCAGAATCTGTTTCAAAACAGAACTGGCAGGACTTGATGAATGGGAGGTGGACTGTGAAAGAAACATGGGAGTCAAGGATGACTCCAAAACTTTTGGCCTGAGCAACCAAGAGGTTGATGATACCATTGACTGAGGTGGGAAGAAGCAATGGAGGACAAGGGAGACAAATTAAATATTTGACTCCTGACATGTTCAGTTTAATATCATTTTTATATATCCAAGTGGAGATATGGGGTAGAAAATTAGATATACAGGTACATAATTCAGGGAACAATTCAGATCCAAGGACAGACATTTGGAAACCATCAGCCAGCAAATGATGTCTAAAGCCATGGGACAGGAGGAAATCACCCAGGGAGTGAATGCCAACAGGAGAGAGTTCTGGAGGCCAGATGTCTGAAATGAGTCTTCCAGAGCTAAAATCCAGGTATCAGCGAGGTTCCCTCAGCAGACTCCAGAGGAAAAGCCACTCCCTGCCTTTTCCAGCCTCTAGTGGCTGCTGGCATCTCCTGGCATTCCTTGGCTTGTGGCTGCATCATTACAATTTCTGCTGCTGTCATCACGTGGACTTCTCTTCCATAGTCAAATCTTCCTCTGCCTCCCTCTGACAAGGATGCTTGTGTTGATGTTGAGCCCTCCCAGATAATCTAGGATAATCTCCCCATCTCGAGACCCTTATCTGCAAAATCCCTTCCGCCTTATAAGGGAACATTCACGGGTTCCAAGGTGACGGAGGTTAGAGCAGGTAGGACCTTAGCCTTGGTCAGGGTTAACACTAGCCGCTGCATCACTAAGTCCTCCAAAATCACAGAGGCTTAACAGGGAATCTCTGCTCACTTCCCAGCTTAGAAACTCTCAGGTCCTCCAGGCCTCCAAGTGCTTCGCGGGGTCTCTCATATTCATTTGACAAATAGAGGAAAGAAACAGCAGGGATCTCTCCAGAAATTTTAGGCCCCAGGCCTGGAAGCCTTGGACATCATTTCTATCTACTTTCCAGTACCCCGAGCTAGTCATATGCCCCCTCATAGATACAAGAACGAAAAGAAATATAGTCTTCCTTTGTGCCCATGAGAAAAATGACCTGGCTTGGTAAACCTATAGCCTTTTCTTTGCCACAGCCCTGTAGGACATTGTAAGAATTTCAACTTTTACTTAAGGGAAATGGGAACCCTCAGAAAATGTTGAGCAGAGGAGTGACACGCTTTGACTTAGTTTTTTGAAAAAACACACTGCCATGGAAATGTTCCCTATCTTGATTGTGGTGGTGTGAACTTGACGGTTTACATTAGTCAAAACTCATTAAATTGTACACTTCAAACTGGTGAATTTTATTGTATGTAAATTACACCTCAATACAGCTGATTTTTTAAGAAAAGGACCACACAGACTGCTATTTTGAGAATAAATGGGGTTGGGGTGCAAGAATAAAATCAGTGGGACTAGTTGGCAGGCTATCGCAATAATCTTGGCCCAAGGTGGTAGCCGTGGGAGTGGCAGGAAGGATGGGTTTGGAGTATGGTTTGCAGGTAGAAGCAAACAGGATTTGCTGATATACAGATATGGGGAAGAGGGTTAAGGCACAGGCTGTAGGCTGAGGCTTCCCAGGACTGAATTGTGGCTCTACCACTTATGATCTTGGGCAAATGGCTTAATATCACTAAGCCTATCCAGTACCCTGAGCTAGTCATATGCCCCGTCTAGATACATAGATACAGATTTTTCTGTGAAATAAGGATAATAGAAACAACTTCATAGCGTTGTTGGGAGGTTAAAAGGAGATAATGTATGAAAAATACTGAGCAGAGGCCCCGGCATAAAATGAGGACTTGGTACATTTCAGTAGAGGCGATAGCTACCCTGGACTGAGTGATTACAACAAGCCAAGCCATGTGTACATTCTTTACATTTCTCTTCCCATGATGTGATGGCCAAAGAGCTGGTCTCCGTGTTTTTCTGGTCCTGAACTGCAGTGACCACAGCTGGAGACTTTAGTGACCAGAACCTGGGGTCAGAGTTCCCAGCTCAGACCTCACAAGGTCTCTTTCAGAGAAAGAACCCCCAGAGAGCAGACCTGCTAACACGAGAGGCAGAATTCAGGCCTGCCACCCCACAGGGAGGGCCAGAGCACTTCCTTGTAGGAAAAACACAATTTTACAACAAACTCTTACAGATTTTCTTTGGTTTTGTTTTGTTTTGTTTTTGAGACACAGTCTTGCTCTGTCGACCAGGCTGGAGTGCAATGGTGCAATCTCGGCTCACTGCAACCTCTGCCTCCCGAGTTCAAGTCATTCTCCTGCCTCAGCCTCCTGAGGTGCCACCAATCCCAGCTAATTTTTGTATTTTTAGTAGAGACAGGGTTTCACCATGTTGGTCAGGCTGATCTTGAACTCCTGACCTCGTGATCTGCTCACCTCAGCCTCCCAAAGTGCTGGGATTACAGGCATGAGCCACCACGCCTGGCCAATGTTTTTTTTAAAAAAGAAACAAACTACAGGAGGCAGTGGGAACTTGTCACTTCAATTGCTTGAACAAGACCCTCTCTCTCTTTGTTTCTTAGCAATTCTTAGATTCTCTGGGAATCGCTAAGGGAGAGGCAGGAATTAGCATTCTCTGAGCGCCAGCTAAGTTCCAGAACCTAAATAAGATGCTTTCACAAATCACAGGCAACCTCAGAAGAGCCCTACGTGATAAATAATCACAATTCCCATTGTCTGGCAAGGAAGCCAAAGTTCAGAGAGGGTAGGTGACTTGCCCAAGATCACATAGCTGGTAGGCTATAAGGGTGGAATTTGCCATTTTACGGGGAGCCGTGATTTACTCAAAGTGATGCAATAAAATGGCAAGTCAGTACAGGGGTTGGGAGCACAGGCCCTGGAACCACATTGCCTAGGTTTGCAGCCCAGCTCCACCTCTGACTGATTGCAGGGACCTGTGCAAGTTACTTAACCCCCATGTGCCTCAGTTCCTTCATATGTAAAATGGGAATAATAATATTGGTTCCTAATTGTTATGGATTAATTTTATGTGTCAGCTTGACTGGGTTAAGGAAGAACCAGACAGCTGGTAAAACCTTCTTTCTGGGTGTGTCTGTGAGGGTGTTTCTGGAACAGATTAGATTTGAATCAATGGTCTGAGTATAGAAGATCCACCCTCACCAATGTGGGTGGACAGCCCAATGAGGGCCCAAACAGAACACAAATGGGCAGAGGAAGGGGAAATTTGCTCTCTCACTTTACATTCTCCTGCCTTTGGATGTCAGAACCCCAGTTTCTCAGGCCTTCAGACTCTGGGACTTACACAAGCATGCGCATGCACACACATACACACACACACACATTCTCACACACACACATACACACACACAGACACACACATATACACACACACACAGACGCATACATGCATATACATACACACACATATACACACAGACACACACACATATACACACACAGACACACACATATACACAGACACACACACACATACACACACACACGGACACACACACATACATACATATACATACACACAAACACACACACAGTCACATACACACAGACACACACACAGACACACACATACACAGACACACATATGTATACACATACACATACACACACAGACATACACACACAGAGACACACACATATACATATACATTCACACACATACACACACATATACACACATGTACACATACATATACATACACACACATATATATACATATACATACACACACACACACAGATACACACACACACACAGACACACACACATACACACACGTACACACACACAGACACATACACACACATACACACACACACACACACACACTAGTGGTTCTCAGGCATTCAGCCTCAGACTGAGAGTTATATTGAAACCGCCTTTGCAAAATTATGACCAAGACAGTGAAAGAGATCTGACCTAACCGACTTCATCTTGGTTCTAACCTTTAAGCTGTCCTTGTTCCTTTCTGGGTGTAGGCTGAACTAACTTTGGGAGGAACATAGTTTATAGTTTAAAACAAAGATGATAACAGCCCTTTTCCAAAACAAACCTCCTTCTTGCCTGGGGACTAGACTGCCTTTGTAGGACTAACAAATTAGCCACAAGATTAGAAATTATGGTTTAGGAGTCATGCAGCTGGAGGCCAAGATTCTGACCCTCCCTAAACTGCTCCTAAGATCAGTGCTTGAGATACTTTGCAGACCCTGCAGTTGATGGATCAGCTGGCACCACCCAGATAGATAAGCTGGCTCATCTGCTCTTGTGGTCTACACCCAGGAACCAACTCAACGCAAGAGGACAGCTTCCGTTCCCTTTAATTTCATCTCCTACCTAACCAATCAGCACTCCTGGCTCACTGGCTTCCCCCCACCTACAAAGCTGTCCTTAAAAACTCTGATCCCTGAATGCTCGAGGAGACTGATTTGAGTAATAGTAAAACTCCAAACTCCTGCGCAGCCAGCTCTGCGTGAATTACTCTATCTCTATTGCAATCCTGCCTTGGGAAATCGGTTGTGCCTAGGCAATGGGCAAGGTAAACCCACTGGGTGGTTACCACTGGCTCCCCTGTTTCTCAGGCCTTCCGACTTGGACTGAATGCACCACCAGCTTTCCTGGTACTCCAGCTTGCAAACAGCAGATCATGGGATCTCTTGGCCTCCATAATCATGTGAGGCAATGCCCATAATAAATATCCTCTTATACACCTCTGTATATGGCCTATTGGTCCTGTTTCTCTGGAGAACCCTAACTAGTACACTACTTGTATTATTTCGTTCTCATGCTCCTGATAAAAACATAGCAGAGACTGGGTAATTTATAAGGAAAAAGAGGTCTAATGGACTTACAGTTCCACATGGCTGGGGAGGCCTCACAATCATGGTGGAAGGTGAAAGGCATATCTCACATGGCAGCAGACAAGAGAAGAGAGCCTGTGCAGGGAAACGTCCTTTTATAAAACCATCAGATCTCATGAAACTTATTCACTATCATAAGAACAGCATGGGAAAGACCCACCCCTCCCCCACCTGCCATGATTCAGTTACCTCCCACAGGGTCCCTCCCACAACACGTGGGAATTCAAGATGAGATTTGGGTGGGGACACAGCCAAACCATATCATTACTTTTCAGCATCATTGTTAGGATTAAAGGAGTTAAAACATAAATAAAGAGCTAAGAAAGGCATGTGGCATATAGTGAGATTTATGTAAGACTTAACTCATTATTATTGATTATGGCAGGCCCTCATGCCAGTGCTCAGCCCAGCACAATAACTTAAGGAACAAGAAGAGAATCATAAAATTTCTCATTGGAAGAGCCTTAGAATAGGGGTTAGTAAATTATGCCCCCTGCACCATATCTGGCCATTCATCTGCTTTTATAAATAAAGTTTTATTGAGACACTGCAAGAGTCATTTGTTTGTGTATTGCCTGTGTCTGCTTTTGCCCTATAACAGTAGCGTTGAGTAGCTGGGACTGAGACTGTGTGGCCTGCAAAGTCTAAAACACTTAATTTCTGGTCCTTTATAGAAGAAGTTTGCTGGTGCCCCTAGGAGATAGCTAGTCCAATGCCTTATTACCTCTATCATTGCCACAGCTGGACTTGATGGAATAACTCCAGAGATGGAGAGTGTTCTCTCTTCCAAGATAGCCCAGCCATGTTTCAGTCAACTCTAACGTTTAGAAGATTCTTCTTTAAGTTGATAAAATCTACCTCCCTGTAACTTAAAATCATAGGACATTATGAGATCCAACCTTTCACAACGGGAGCAGGGAAACTTGCCTAAGGCACTCGGTAACAGACTTCAGAGCTAGGATTTCAACTCACTCCTCACCGTTAGACTATAGATTCCTCACGTCACAGAGGTAAGCCTGGAAGCCAGTTCTCAGTCACTAAAAAAAAAGTTACTCCATGTACTGCTTCCCAAGACAGAGAAGTATGTAATATATTTAAGAAAAACCTTTACCCTCCAAAACTATTTTAAGTTTACAGTTTCAGTGTTCATAGGAGTAAAACTTCTGCTATTGGTAATCTCTTAAGAATGACTCATTTTTTTTTTTGTAAAATAAAAGACTTTCTTTTTAAAAGGATGGAGGGGGCAGATAATAGAGTAATTGACAGCCGGGGCTGAGAGGTCAGACAGACCTGGTTTTCCATCCTGGCTCCACCACATAATAAACATGAGAAGGTAGATTCTCTGAGCCTCAGTTTTGTCATCTGTAAATGGGAGCCACAGTGGTACCGATCTTCACCGGACTATTGTGACGGTGTGACGATATAACACAGGTAATGCACCTAGCACAGTCCTGGCACTACACATCTGCTCCATAGGTATCTGCCCTTATTATAACTGAACATGTACTACGTGGCTTTCTCCTGCCTTCCTTCTCCCTTCCTTCCCTTCCCCAAGCTGGCATAAAAATTATTTTCCGTTTCCTTGCCTCCAATTAGATATTGATTAGAGTATCTGATTGAGAATGGGCACTTAATAAAAGTAAATAAGTTCTGACATTTTATTTTTACTCTTGAATAAAAATGCTCACCATCCTCCTGAAAATGAGCCGTCACATTTTATTTAACAGCAGAAAAGATTTGTACATTTGGCCCTGCAGGAGCTGAGGAATCTATTTTCATTATAACAAACATTGATTTTGCATTAAAAAGTCTCATTATTTGAGATAATGACTGCTGGGCTCCTTAGTTATTCTTTTGGTTCCTAAATCATTAAAACTCTAACATTTAAAGAGCAAGTGGGACCACAGTGACTCCCAAATTATTGCCAATGAGTCGCTCCCTGGGTGACCTAGTCACGGACAAGATTCAGGAGCAGGGCAGGCCCCAAAGCACACGTGGTGAAGTCCAGTTCTTTCTTTTGCAGTTTCAGAATTCTAAATTCCAAATGGACTTGTTTTTCTTTTATGACCATTTTACAAAATGAAAAGAGAAGGGGAAAAAAACCTCTAGTCTCTGTGTTTACGTGCAATCAGTTCTTTGAACAAATTCTAATCTTAAAAGAACTGGAAAGGAAGAAAGCAGCGCTCATCCCCAGGACTGGGAGTTGGTGGCATATTGGGTGATCATGGCGGTGGCAGAGGTGCCTGGTAGGCCTACCTTCCACCAGCAGCAGATGAATTATTGACTTCAAGAATATTCCTCAGTGGATGGTTTTCCACTGTTACACTCTCTCTGATCCAGGGCATTTATGCTGCCTGAGACCCGCTGGACCCCTCATTGGCAAGCCACGTGTGACATAACTGAGTTTTGCAGAATTTCAACCACATGCACCAATTTGGATAATGTATTCTTTCAGATGCCAGGACTGAGCTTTAAACAAAACATAATCCTGCCTGCATATCAATTTCCCAGGACTGTGAGAAGGAAAAGGAAAAAAAAAAAAAAAAAAAAAAAAACCCAGAACCACGATGCTTTCAGCCGCAGCATTTCCATTTGGGGGTTAGCAGTGGGGACGTCCGAACAGTATGCACAGTCTCCTGGTTCATTAGGAGGAACACAAGGAAGGAAGGGGGGAAAGGTGGGGAGTGAATCATAAAATATGAAAGGGCTTCCCTGGAAATTGGCATCAATGTGATTTATTCAATCCAGACCTATGCTCGACTATTTAAAAATAATTGAATAGTTAATACCCACTGCCACTTGCAAGTGGTGGGAACACGGGCCGGGAGTGCAATGAAGGAAGGTGCTGGGAGGAATTTGAGATGTCCCAGATTTCAGCCCTACCCAGCCTTCTGAAAGAGGAAAAAGAACTCTCCCTAGACCCCGCCCTAACCACCAGTCACTTCTTGTGGGATGCTCCTCATTCCATTCCTGTCCACGCAGACGTGAGTTTCTGTAGAGTTGTAACCACCATATGTAAGCAATTTTGCATCCTACCGTCTATATTTGGCATTGTGTTCGAAGCATTTTCTCTTTGTAAAAATCATTGGTTTTAAAAACATTACATAAGCAATATATGCTTATGGTAACAAATGCAAACTATGCAGAAATATATGATATAAAAAAGGGAACATTGCCCCTCCCCAATAGACATCCATTCCCTAAGATTGCCACTATTAACAGTTTAAGGCTCATCCTCCAGACATTTTTCTGTATCTATAAACACACACACACATACACATACATGTATACTTTAAGACATTTTTACCAAAAAAAAAAAAAAACAAATTCTGTTTTGCAAGTTTTTTCTGTAAAAATGTTGTGAAAATATTTCAAGTCAGTATATATGGAGACCCACTTCTACCTTTTGGTCTACTTCATACATTCCACTGCTTATTTCACTTACCCCTCCATTGCCAGGTGATTAGAATATTTCCAATGTTTATCGCACCGTGCCACCATACATCCCTATACATACATCTGTGCAAATGTTTCTGGAGAATTGATTCCCAGAAGTGAGAGTGCAGATCTGAGCATGTGACCTACAAATGTTTTCCATGTTGTTTCAGGCATCCCAATGATCACTTTTAATATCTGCAGAACCACCTTTTGAATCCAACTTAGCTGACTCGCATAGCGGAAGGGAAAACAAATCTGTTTAAAGCTCTCCTTTCTGCAACGTCCTTCCTATAGAAAAAGGAAAATAACTTGGTGAGCCCCTGAGGGTGTGAAATGTAAAGTGTCCACCCCAGGACGTGGTCTGGAAAGAGACGGCACAACTAAGAGACGGTTGAATTGTGTGTAGAATGTGGAGTTTCCCAAAAGATGTGGGAGAAATGGATGTGTGGGGAGTTTATGGAAAGAGAATACCAGCAATATGGCAGAAAACTTAGGGTGCTATGAAATAATTCCAACAGCAGGAACTTTCCCAGCATGGGTTTGGGCTGAGGGGTTTTTATACAGGCCCGGATATACAATCGTCACTTAAAAATTGTGATTTGAACTGTGCATAATCAGTGGTATTCCAATGGGGGATGAAGAACCAACTCTAGGGAAGGGCCCGAAAGACCTTGATGTGCAGCATTTGCTGATTTCCATGATCTAAATACCCCTCCCACGGCGCGAGTCTGCTGGAGGGTACAGAATGCCCCACCACTGTCCTGTAAACCATCGACAAAAGTCTACTCCACCCAACCTCCCTGGGCCAGTGGACTCCCGGAGCAGAGGAAATCAGGCAGGGTCCAGCTTGGAGTGAAGAGATCAGCAAGTGAGGACAGGTGCTACAGGATCCAGAGGGAGCTGGGCAGCCGGCTGCAGTGAAGACTGAAAAAAGGATGGGAAGCCTCCCTTGAGAATACTTAGGGGCTTCCACTGTGTGGAAAGGGCTTGAGTTCCTCTTTTAAATGTAAAGGAATGACCCCAAAGGCCTGGAAAATGTGGGGACCCCTGGTGCCCCGTTTGGGGTGACGCTAGTGTTGCACACTTGAGCCTCTTGCACTAGTGGCTATTTCAGCTAACACTGGGATGAACTCTTTAGCATTCGTCCAAGACTTTGCAAGCTAACCCTCAGTTCCTTTTCCACCCTACCCTTCCTCTTCCCACCTGCACACTCTCTGTTCCATGACACCACAGTCCTTGCCAGTCCCCTAATACACGCTGCATGCACCCAACTGCAGTCTTTGCCCAGCCCTTCCCTCTTCCTAAACTGCCCTTTCCTTCCATTTGGGCTAACCACTGCTATATCCATTCCTCAAGGCCCAATTCAAATACTCCCTCCCCAACAAGCCTTCTCAGGCAGAATCTGTCTCCCTCTCCCCTGAAGTCCCACAGTCTTTTGTTTAAATGGGTTCCATACCATTAGCCCAGAGAGCTCCACTGAGGAGGAGACCTCACTGTCTCCCTGTCCTCAGACAGCACAGTGGTTTCCACAAAGCTGATCTTGAGTCACCATCTAAGAAGCTTGTTATGTACTCTGAGCCCTACCTCAGCATCTGACAACATCTATGTGATGGACCCTGAAAGGTAAAAAGAATTGTTCTTATCACAGAGGGAAAGAAGCTGGGCTCAGAGAGGCTTGGCACCTTGCTTTGTCATCCAGCAGCAATGCTAGAGCTCGGGTCTTGCCCTTAAAGTTCAGCCTTGCATTCTGTCTGTCCGAAGGAGGAGAGATCTGCAAATGATCTATCCCGAGTGCTTCCGACCTGGGGCCTCAACCTCCTGGGGATTTGCAGGTTTATTTAGAGGAAACCTCGTGTTCATTTGCACACAAAGGACAGATGAGAAAATCCATGTCTCTTTGCCTCTTTTTTGTTTTGTTTTTGTAGTTTTGGGGTTTGGGGTTGTGTTGTTGTTGTTTGTTTGTTGTTTTTGTTTTTTACATTGAAAGAGGAACCACTGAGGAGTCCATCCCAGGTTTTACTGATGACAAACCTGAGGCTCAGAGAGGGTCAAGGACTTGGTCAAAGTCACACAGTGAATGTGGAGGCTTTGTCCTGTATCAACATGGCAAAGCTGGAACTACATGTCCTAGAATTTCCTTCCCTGCACAGCTCTGGGTTAGGGGTGGCCACAAGAGAAATTTGTGTGAGATTTGGAAGGTGGAAGTGGAGCAGCAGCTTCGTTTGCACTCAAGGTCCATGTGGGTTTGGGTGATTCTCAGCTCATGCATGTGCAGCCCACCTGCTGGCTCACCTTATTGGCTTAGGATCTTGGGGTAGCAACCCCAGATCGATCTCCTCTTTCAGCTTCTCCAAACTCTGGGCCAGGCTTGTGTGCGGCTTTGTGGAAAAGCGGGCTAGTTCTTCTGCAGATCACCCATATCATCAGTTGGAGGCTTAGAGGCAGTGGGAGGCCACCCAGGTCCCAGTGAGAAGCAGATGCTGTCCCAGCAAGCCCTCGACTGGTGATGCTTTTCCTTTTGTGTTCAGGCCATTCTTTTGGGTTCTGCCTTGTCCTTGCTCACTTCCTCTTCCTGTCCATCTTCTCTTGCTGACCATCGGCCCTGCTGACTCCAAGTCTGGAGCAGACAGGTGGATACAGGCTGACACCACTGCCTACCAGCTCCCATGATCAGGAAAGGCCTTGCCCTGAGCATAAAGCCCTCGGATCACACACGTTCTGCTTCTCTGATAGAACTCTGATAGAACAGTGAGCTCATGCAGAATTAACAGCCTGGGGCTCCTGCCCCTGTTCCCAGACTCCTTACCACTCTCAGGAGCTAGGATGATGGCCTGAGCCCGAGGCCCCAGGCCCCAGGCCCTCCCCAGCGAGACCACTGCCTCCATCAAAGGGCTGAGGCTCTCAGATCTCCCCCAACCCAGTGGCCAAGGGAGAGAGATGTCTGGCCTGTCCCCCACCTCATCAACATGGTCCTGCAGGCTCCAGGGATCCCAGTCCTTTCTCTCTTCATATAGCCCCCAGCAGACTGCGGGGCAGACATCTCATCCTGGCTCCACATCTTCCCCCACCAGGCTGGGGTTTTTGAAGGCTATTTATTTCTCCTGGTCCCCAAGCCCATAACCTCAGAGCTGCCTTGGATGCCTGCTGTCCCAGGCACTCTATAAATAATCAGACAGTAAAGATGTCACACCACCAGCTTGGGTCACTGCCCAAGCAAGCCTGCGGCTGGCCCTTCCTCACGGGCACCTCCACCCGCACGCTGAGCTGGGACTTATTACCGCTCGCCCCATATAGGGTTCCTGCAGTCGGGCAGGACAGTCTCCACCCTGCAGCACTGAGCAGGGATTTCAGGATCAACTGTTTTCTCCTGTCCTCACCAGGCCCTTCCTTTCTCTGGAAAGCCCCAGGTAGCCCCGGAGACTCTCCCTTTTTGGAAGCTACTTCGAAGGAAAAGGTGATGGTAACACTGTGGAAATAGATGGATCTGGATTCCAGTGTCTCGACTGCCACTTGCTAATTCTGGGACCTTGGAGAAGTCTCATAACCTCTCTGGGTTTTAGGTACCTCATTTATAAAATGCGGATATTAAGATGAACCTCATAGGAATGTTGTGAGGATTCAATAAGGTGCTAGATGAAAGCACATAGCCCAGGCTCTGGGCATGTTATAATATACTTTACAAATGGGCACCATCTTGTTATTATTCTTATTTGTTTTTTATCACTATGGCCACCAAATTGCATGCTCCATGAGGATGAGGACTGTGCCCGACTTGTTTTCTCACTCCCTAGGACAGTGCCTATCACATAATAGCACTGAATACCTACTTGTTAAGTGAATGAAGGACTATAATGATGCTGACTGATTAGGGCCAGTGTATGTTTAAAGTAGCCAAGACTGGAGAACATTTGGAGATTTCAGTAGGTGAGGTTGCTAGAACATTTTTTGTCAAGTGTGACCATCTGTGTTCTCTTAAAGTTTTTCTTTTACCACCTGCGGACGACTACCCCACAGGCAGTGACTGCACTGGAATTCACCCATGGGGCGAGGACTTCCACACCTGCCAGCAGTGCAGAGCCAAGCAACACCTTGCTCCGGGTGCTGCACCTATAATTAGGGCAACTTTGACCCCCAGCCCAGCACTCCTTCACAGCAGAATGCAAACAGGGTCCAGTCCAATCAAAAGGTACGCCCTATTAATATCACCCATGTAACAGAGGAGGAAACTGAGGCACAGAAGGGTTACATAAACTTGTCTAAGGTCACATGGCTAGTTAGCACTGGAAGTAGGATTCAAACCCACCTATTGCTTATCATAGACAGATCATATGCAGATCTTATATACTGTGTAAGGTAGCTATTAATATCTTCATATACAGATAAGGAAGTTGAGGCTCAAGGAGGGTTAGTAACTTGCCCAAAGCCACACAGCTACTACAGTTATCTTATATAGCATATGAGCATTTGATTCCAAAATTGGTACATCAGGAAAAAGTTGCATAGAGTTCAAATTGCTCTTCAGTTCCCTGAAATCGGCTCCTTGGTTTTCTTTTTATATAGCCTAGTACAGTAATTTTTACCTAAACACCTTTGAGTTTGAGAGCAGATGAGCTGAACTGAAAGAAGGACAAGAAGGAAAGTCTAGGCCAGGTGCGGTGGTTCATGCCTGTAATCTCAGGACTTTGGGAGACCGAAGCAGGCAGATCACCGAAGCAGGTCGAGAGTTCGAGACCAGTCTGACCAACGTGGAGAAACCCTGTCTCAACTAAAAATACAAAATTAGCCTGGTGTGGTGCCACATGCCTGTAATCCCAGCTACTCAGGAGGCTGAGGCAGGAGGATTGCTTGAACCTGGGAGGCGGAGGTTGCAATGAGCCAAGATCACGCCATTGCACTCCAGCCTGGTGACAGAGCGAGACTCCATCTCAAAAAAAAAAAAGGAAGAAAGCCTGGGAGAAGGCATCAGGACATCAGGACACAACATCATTCAGCTGCTTCCCCCTTTTCTATCATGATTAGCCCCCTGGCACACATGAAGCAGGGGAGGCGATGTGAAGCATTCCTACCAGGCTCACTCAATTGAAATTTAATGTTAGTGCCCACTGGTCTTAATAGATATGAATAGATGTCATTGCTAAGCCAATTAAATGTGTAACATATTTAAAAGCACCTGCACAGTGATGGGCCTAGAGTAGGTGCTCAATATATGTGTGCAAAATTTGAATCTACAATCGTTCATTCGTTCAGTATGTATCGAATTTCTACTAGGGGCCAGGCCCCAGGGGAACAGCAGAGAACAAGACGGACAAGATACCTGTCCTTATGGAGCCAACATTCCAGTCGAGGAAACACACAATGAGCAAGGAAACTACTAGGTATACAATAAAATGTCAGGTAGTGATGGGAAGAAAAATAAAATGGATGGGGGAAAGAGAGTAGTGGGGGCGGCTCTTAGATAGGGCAGGGAGGGCCTCTCTGAGGAGGTGGCATCAGAACCAAGAACTAGTCTGGCCCGGACAAACCGCCCACACCATTGTCTGAAAAGTACAAAACCTGGTCACCTGCTCCCTGCCTTTCCAAATTCACATTTTATTTTGTGGTCTCCACTGAACAACCATCACTGCCATGCCCTTAGGCGTTGGGCTCATGACCTCTTACAGTGGGACGGTAGGGGTAAGGAGGGGCTGCTAATGTGACTCCTCTGTAAAAGGCAAATCAGGCTCATGCCCATCCGCCTGACACCAGGGCCCCAGGTCTCTGTACCACAACATGGCTTTGGTGCTAGAAAAAATCCAGCTGTAGCTGTGGAGACAAGACACAGCAATGACTTGAACCAGAGTATTGATTCTAGAATCTCATGATGCCTCTGATCTACAGGGTTCTGGACCCAGGAAGGGTCCTCAGACACACCTAGCACTTCACATTCACTAAGTCATGCATGATCATCATCTCATCTGATTAATTCCCTTACTCTATAGGTAGGCAGACTGAGGTCCAGAGGCCATGAGACTCCACAAACCACAGGGCATCAGTGGTGACTGAGATAAGAACTCAGCTCTCCCAGCTCCCAGTCTGGTGCTCTTTATACCAAAAGTCCACCTTCCAGTTCACGGGTAATGCAAAACTTTTGTTTGGTCTCGGGTCGTTTCAACAGTAGATGCACTTGTCTCTGTGCAGGACCTGCCTCCCAGAGGAATAAGGTAGAGGCGAGAAGAGGGTGCGGACGGACCAAGGGCTGAAGATGTCCTGGGGATGGGGTGGCGATGGTGAGTGTGCCTGCTGAGCCCAGGAGATGGACCACAGCACCGGGCACTCGGGTGGGGTCCAGAGGGGAGGAGCCACCTGCAGGACAGCAAAGCTGAAGAGGGGACAACATAAAGCCACTTCTGTCTTTACCTCGCATTGCCTTTGCACCACGTGCATCTGAGTGCGGTGCAAAGCTTCTCACGTTTTATTCCTAAGTCTGAAACTGCGTAGGGGGAGGAGGGAGAGGAGAGTTCTTTCATTCTCTAAGGGCCTCCCGTGTGCCCTATGCTGGGAACTTCTCCTTTCTCATTTTATTTCCTTCACGCAGCAACCTTGTAAGACGGCGATTCTCATGCCTGTATTACAGATGGGGCCTGAAGCTCAGTGTGGGGGCAGCTTGCGTAGCAGCCCCCTCCACCCTCTCGCCCCAGGCCACCACTCAGAGGTGCAAAGGAGATTCCAGCCAAGGTCTGCAGAGCAGAAGCCTGTGCTCTCTGAGGCCTGGTCTCCCACGTGGCCAGCAGGAGGGCTCCTCCGGAAGGGTTTCCAGGGAGGCCATGCGGGCTGTCTAGATTGATAGCGAGCTCCCCACATCCTATAACCCCCTCCCTGCCAGGCCTGTGCCCGTCGCTCTGGCTGCAGGCGGGGAGCAAGGCTGGGCGCTAATTTACACTTGTTTAACTACAGCTGCCGCCCTCCCGCCATGTGTCTATCCGCCATTTATTGCGCTTTCCAAAGCCCTGCCCGGCACTCAGGGGCATTTCCTGCCTGCGCTAATGGAGGAGAATAGACGCATTATATGTGAATAATGGATTATGATGATACAATTTGGGTCTCTTAGCTCTCACCGAGCCTAGGCTGGCCTTGCATTATTGATAACTTACACACACCTTCCCGAGCGTGTTTATGTAAATATTTAATAGGGAAAGCAAGTTAACCCATTGGTTTCAGCCATTTCCATAGCACTAGAAGTAAGGGCCATAAGGGGTGACTTCGGGGGTGCCCAGCAGGAGTTAGGTCTCTTTGGAAAAACCGGGAAGTTGCCAAGACGCTCGCTTGGTCACAAGGAGTGTATGGTCTTGAGGTTTGGGGTTTTCCAAGAGCTGAAACAAAAGGGTAGGGCTGCCTCACTGTGGGAGATCACTTCCAGTCAAGAAGACGAGTTGCCCAACACAGGCAGAGCACGGCGAGGATGTTGGGATGATGGGTGCAGATTACTGGAACGCAGCTGTGGTGGGTGTCACCACTGAATAAATCGAACCGTTGCTTCCTATCTCACATGGCCGATTTCCTGCGCGTCCCCATGGCTTCCACATTTCACACTCCATTGCGTGTTGGAAGGCAATGCTTTAGAGACTGCCTGGGTTTCACCCTGGGCTCCACCATATGCCCACTGGATGGCAAGTTAGTTAATCTCTCTGTGCACTGGTTGTCACATCTGTAAAATGGGAAACTAATTTATTTGTCTCATAGGTACCCATTGTTGGTGCAAGAATTCAGTGAGATAATACATCTGAAGTCCTTTTACAGTACTAGGCAATACTACCTATTACCATATAAGCTGCCACTGGAAAGATGCACACACTTTCACATGGGTCTTCATGCCACAGCACACATTAGCCGGCAGTGTTTCTGAGTGGTGTAGAACATAGTTGTGCATCCCAGACACAGTGAAATATGGTTATTTTGCTAATATCCTGTTTCTGGCAATTAAACTACTATGTCTCCTTTGGGAAATCACGAGGGTGGGTGTGTGCCCCATCTGCTTATGCAGAGGGTGGAGGACCAGGCAGAATCGGGAGGTCTGAGCTGGCCTCCCTCTGCACCCCGCCCCAGGCACCTGCCTCCTCTCCAGCTTATCTCCCCCATCCCCTTCCCAGGTTGCCATTGACAACCTGCCATTCTCAGAGCATGCTTCTGAGCTGCCAAGTCTTCACACCTGCTGGCTCCTCCACCTGAATGCCCTTCTCTCCATCCTCTTCCTGGAAACCCCAACTGATTCAGGATACAGTTCAGTCATCACCTCCTTCATCCAGTCTTCTCTACTTCTTTGTCTTAACATTGAAATGGCCAGCATGTTCTTCTACCTGCCCGCTAGACATGCAGGCCTAAGGTCCCGGGAGGCAGATGCCGACAGATGCATCTCAGTATGCCCGGCACCTCCACCCCACAGGGGCTGTGCTGGTTGCTGTTGGAATGCTGCAGGGCACAAAACGGATAATGCTGGAGGGAGAAGACAGACAGCAAACACAAGGCTCAAGAAACTCTAGTATGTAAGAAGAGGACACACATGATGGAAGAGGGAAGCCGCCATGCAGAGTGCCTGGTGCACTTTTAAATGGGAGAGTCAAGGTAAGCTTCACTGCAAAGGTGACCTCTGAGCAGAGGTCTGAGGGAGGTGAGGAATGAGAAGAGTGAACAGCCAGTATGAAGATCCAAGGTGGGAGTGTACTCCCGGTGTGTTCAAGGGAAGCACCGAGATGGGCGTGGCTGGCACAGAGTAAGAGAGGGAGGTCTTAGCAAGTGGGAGGTTCTGGTAGTGCAAGGCCTTGTGGCCTTGGCAAAGACTTTGCCTCTTGGAGGATTATAAGCAAGGTGTGACTGGGTCTAGTGTTTGTATTTTAAAGGGATCATCCCGGCAGCTATGTAGAGCATTACTATAGGGGTTAAGTACCGCAGCAGGGACAGCAATTAGTAGGCTACTGCAAGAGTCCAGGTAAGATATGATGGTGCCTTGTGCTAGGGTGGGAGCGGGGGAGGTGGTGGGAGATGGCCAGTTGCTGAGGTTCTAACAGAGGTGGAAGACGGAGCTGTCCGGGTTTCCTGACGGTTTAGGTATTTGAAGTGAAAGAAAGAGCAGAATCAAGGACGACTCCAAGGTGTCACCAGAAGGATGGAGCCGTCATTAACCAAGTGGGGAAGACTGTAGGGGTGGTGGGGAACATGTTTGCAGAGGGAAAGATGAGGAATTCCGTTTGGGATGCATTATTTGACATATTAGATCTGAGATATCAAACATCTAAGGGGACAGTTTGAATGGGCAACTGCTTGTAGGAGTCTGGAATTCTGGGAAGAGGATCGAGGCTAGCATTAGAAATATGAAAGCCATCAGCATACAGATGGATGAGCTCAGAAGTGAGAGAGTGTAAGGAAGAAAAAGCCACCGAGGCCTGAGCCCAGTGTGCTGCAAGGAGTAAGGTGGGGAGGGAGGAGAACCAGCAAAGGATGCAGGAAGAAGCGCCCATGGCAAAGGCGAAAACCCACTTGTTGAAGCTTCAGTGCGTTGGCGCTGTAATAAACAATTGTAATAAAATAGCCGCCATTAATTGAGTACTTACTCTTTGTTAGACACTTCACATATAGTTTTCCCTTTGATGCCAAGATTTGGCAGTTCTCGTTCCCATTTTACAGATAAGGAAACTGAGGCTCAGAAAGGTAAAGCTGCCTGACCAAGGTTTCACAGCTAGTTATGGCAGTGCAGCAAAAAACCCAAGCTTCAAGTCAGCCCAACTAACATTTTTTGACCATCTGCTGAGAGCTGAGTGCTCTTGATAGACATTATCCTATTTAACACTCTCAATACCCTTGCAAAAATACGTGTCATTTCTACCCATTTTACAGATGAGGAAACTGAGGCTTGGAGTCTCATTAAGCAACCTAACCAAAAGTTACCCAAGGAAAAATTGGCTGGCGGAGATTTGAATCCTGGTCTCCTGCCTTCCTTTAGACACTTGGGGTGCTCCCGAGTCTGCATTTGGAGAAGGGAATAGCATTAAGGTATCAGCTGAAGCTTCTCAGCTTGAAATTCTAGTCCTCTTCCAGGGGCCAGATGTTAGGCTGGTGTCATGGGGCTCTCTGCTGAGTCCTAGGCTGGGAACAGAGAGGGAGGGGACTCTGTTACCAAATCCCAGACCGGGCACTCCCAGGGAGTCCCTTCCTCCCCACCTGCCTGGCATCTGGCCTCCGCCAGCTCCTGCCTGGCTGCCAGATGTACCAGCTGTGGCTCCTCTCCACGGAGAGTCTCATTTATTAATTAACGTGGACGCCAAGGGGGCAACTTCTCAGACCCAGCCTCAGAGCAGATCTTGGCACATTTTTCAGACTTTGTTTAATAATTTATCATCTTTTAATCATAAAAATAATTAGCACAAGAGCGATAATCTGTGCTCTGCCGAGAGCAGACCAACGGAGGAATTTTCAGACAGTTCCAGAACCCAGAAAGCAGAGCTTTGGCAGCGAGGAGAGGAAGGTTGGCTCCAGGCCGGGTGTCCTCTCCAGGACTGGCCCCCGGGAGTCAGATGTCAAAGATGCCGTCTGGCTTTTGGGGGAACTCGAGGACCACGCTGCTTTCCCAGGAATTTGAGGCTCCTGCTCCTAACTTTGACTTGGCTCACTGGATAGCTCTCTGGGACGTTCCTTCTCTCTCTGGGTCTTAATTTTCCCACCTGTAAAATGGGAGTTCAATTAGACAATGAGCAAGGACACTTTTGTTTAAGGCGCCACGATCCAATGAGATAGCAAATGAGAAGCAGTGGCTGTGGCAGTAAAGACAGTGAGCTGGAGTGCCCATGAGAGCCATGAAGCCTTCCGCAGTCCCCGCCGCCTCCCACCCCTGTCGGCTTCTGCATCCCCAGGTGCTCAAAAAGCCCTGGGACAGACTCAGCTCCATCAGGCATAAGCCATGTGGCCTGGGGCAAGTCCATCCCCTCTCTGAGCCTGAGTTTACTCAGCTGAAAAGAAAGAGTGATCGCTCACAGCTCTCCCAGAGAAGATCCAAGGGAGAGGATGATGGGGTTGCCCCTTGGAGACATTGATCTCATTCTGCCCCACATTTAACTGCCACTCCCTGTCCAGACTTTGGGTTCTAGAGGGCGGGGCAGGACTGCCTCATCCTCTGTGCCTAATAGCCCTGGTAGTGACCAAATGAGCTAAATGTTCTGCCAATTCCAGCAACCTGTCTTGAGATTGTTCAACCTGTACAGGCAGACACATCCTCCTCGCAGGGTGGCAGCAAGGTCCGGTGACTCTGGATAAAACCACAGCAGTTCAAGAAAGCGACTCCGCCTCTTCTTGTGGGGTCTTGTGCAAGCTGCTTTGCCTCCAGCTGCCTCAGCCTCTTCATGTGAAATTGGGGATATCTGTCTTAGATTGGAGGTCCCCAGAAGCAGACACAGAGACAAGAATTCGAGATCAAGTCATTTATTTAAGAAGAGATCCTGGAAGCTCCAACAGGGAGTGGAGAGGTGAGACTGGGAAGGAGAGGAGAGCAATGAAAGGCGGGTGAATTAGCTGCTGACCACACTGGACCCAGGCCCACTGGGGCCATCTCAAGGGTTGGCAAACTATAGCCCACAGGCCAAATCAGGCCTGCCTCCTGATTTTGTAAATAAAGTTTTATTGGAACACAGCCATGCCCACTCATGTCTGTATTATCTATGGCTGCTTTTCTGCCGCAATGACAGAGTTAAATGCTTACAACAGACACCATATGGTCCTCCAAGCCTAAAATATTGACTCTCTGGCCCTTTGCCAACAAACTTCCCCAGCCCCTGGTCTAGAACGTAGTGTAGAACTGACCTCAGAGCTGTCTCCTTTGAAGGACAGGAAGCTGGGCTTTTTATGCTTCCACCCCAGTCCATTGCTGACTGTTCCTAGGGGCCCTAACACCTACTCCCCTAAACATACACTTCCAGTGCCAGGGAAGCACACTCTGGCAGCCAGAGGAACCCCAAGGAAGAGTCGTGGCAGGTACGGGGCAGTGAGCACCCAGGAGAAGTTGGAGACCAGGGCCGCAGCTGCAAGATCTCACTAAACTGTTAAGAGGACTAGATCAGATCATGTTTGCAAGTACCAAGAACAGGGAGTGCTCCCTAATACTCCACACCTTCCATCATTACCACCAGCCCCTAACCAAAGTCTTTCCTGGCTGGCTCATTCCCAAATGATCTGCGTTCACCTCCTCGCTGGGCCTCTGCCTGCCTATCTTTCTTAGGTGCTGCTGATTTCTGAGCTCCAGGTGACTCTGGTCCTGGGAAGAGGGTTCCTCTCCAGGCTCCAGCTCTGGTCACAACTGCACTCGCATTGTCCTCTCCCTGGCTCCGGCGGGCAGCCCTGCCTTTCCTGCTGCATTCTCAAGTGACTCCTGTCTCCTGCCTCCTGGGACTCCATAAGCCCACCCACCTGGGCTCTGTCCTCCCTGGCCTGAATTCTGGACCTGCTTGAGGTGGGCAGGGGTCACTGCCCTCTGGTCTCCGTCCCAGCAGGCAAGTCTTCTCTCCTCTCCCTGGTCAGTTATGTCACCCCTCGACCCCACCACCACTCTTAGTCGATTCTGCTCTTGCTCTCCTGTGCCAGCCAGAGGCTGTCAGCACCACCTGGGCCCGGCCCTCACCTTTTACCCACCCCTCCTGGCGAGTATTGCAGGCAGTCGGCTCTGGGCTGCTTTCAGAGAAGGACGTGGGCAAATAGATTTGACCAGAAGGCAGTTCGCATGATCAGGGCTCAGTCTGGGGTCATGGTCAGGGCTCAGTCTGCTCAGCCTAAGACCAAGGTCAGGGCTCAGTTGAGCAGAGGCCAGAGTCACGGCTCAGTCTGGGTTCCAGTTCAGGATTCAGATTGAGGCTGGAATCAAGGCAAAGCCTGAGGTCAAGGTCAGGGCTATACTTGGGCCGAGGCCCAGGGATCAGTCTAACCAAGGAGCACAGCACACCCAACTGGTTTATCTAACCGCTCAGCCCAGGCTATAGCTCCTGCCCCTTGGCTCGCCCCTCTGGCCCTCCCTGGGAACCTCTACCCATCCCTCCCTACTGGGGTGCCTGCATTTCCATTCATGTGTGCGCCCTCCTGGCCAGGCGGTGAGGATTCCCAGGTCCATCTGTCTGCTGAGCTGTCGTGGGAACCAAGCTCAGTGAATGGGCCCAAGCCTGTCTCCCTCCGGAGCCTGCCTCCAGACTGTTGGCGTTCACGGCTCTGCCTCGCAGCCTCCGAGCTGGGCTCGTGCTGCTGAGTCCAAACGCCGTCCACTGCTCAGTTCCAGCCAGCCACCAAGCACTCCCCAGATGGGCAGGGACCGCGCCATGCCTGCCTGCCTCCTGCCTCAGGCACTGCTCGCTCCCTGCCAGAGGCCCAGGGGAGGTGCCCAGTCCCCAGACTCACAGCCCTGGGGGCCATGCAGGGCCGGGGGAGGGCAGGGAACCCACCTCCACCAGCTCCAGGGCCCTGAACACCATCCAATCAGTGATTGCCTCCAGCCTGGCCACTGGCCCTGGTGAGGCCTGGCCTCCCTCCAAGTGCCTGTCGGCCTGTGTCCTCTAACCACACAACTGCGCAGAGGTCTTGGGGAAGCCAAGGTGATCCATACAATGTGACCCCCAGGGACTCTGTCTGAGAAGCTCCAGGCAGCATAGAGTCCAGAATCAGGCAGCCCTGGGCTTGCATGCCGCTGCTGCCACTTCAAGCTGTGGGACCCTTGATGAGTTACTCTGTGCCTCAGTTTCCTCATTTATAAATGGGAGCTTCTAGGTTGTAGTGAGGGCTATTAGAAGGTGTAAATCCCCTGCAGGGGCAGGAGCTTGCAGTCTCCATCTATTGTCTTTGTCTGCCTGGCACCCCTGCCCCCTTCTGGTTGTGACACCCCCTCCCTGTGCCAAGCTGATGCTTCTCCACAACCTGTGGGTCTGGTGGGGCAGCCAGTCCTGGGAGCTGGCCCCCATGGCCATGGAACAGGCACAAGCTGGCTCACAGACAGAAGCAGAGCAGAGACGGAGAGAGGTTGCATGAATGGTTGGTCTATTGACATCACCTGGACCCCCAGAACCTTAGGGCCAGGCCCTCCCAAAGCTCCCAAGAACAAAGCTAATACCTCCCTTTTAGCTAAAGCTGTTGGACATGGGCTCCTATCTCTGGTGACCTGGTGACAGGGTTCAGAAACAGACAGGAAGCACATATTATGGTCAAGAGCCTAGACTCTAAGCCACAATCTTGGGGTTCAAGTCCCAACTCTGCCACTTCTTAGCAGTATCACCTTAGACGAGTTACCCAAGCTCATGGGATGGCAGTTTCCTCATCTGTAAAATGGGAATGACACTAGTATCCACTTCCAGGGTGGTTATGAGGATTCTTTTAATTAATACATGGAAGACACTTAGAACAATACTTGGCTCATAGTAAGTACAGTATATAAGTAAGTATGGTGTATAAGCATCTGCTAGTATTTTTATTTTTTTTAATCATCCCCTGCTCAGTTGTCCAGCCTAGAGGATAAGATGGGATACTCGACAAATATTTATGGGGTCCCTACTGTGTGCTCCACTCTGTGATGCACTGGCCATAAGGCTGCTGTGGGCTCCATCCTCCAGGGGCTCACTGCTGGTAAGGCTGGGTGGCAGAGGAACTGCTACTCCAGGGCCGCCAAGATGAAGCTGCACCCATGGCACCCACGGCACCCACAGCACCCACTGCACAGTCAGCTACTTTCTAGTAAGCCTGTGGGGTGGCCAGCCAGGGTTTGGGCCAGGGCTCCCAGTACTCATTTGGTCCCTGGAATCTTTATCTGATGCTGGGGAATTCTTTCTAAGTAACTGGGGCCCCCAAGACCCTGCTGACCAGTATCCTTGAGAAACCCCCTCATTTTCCCCAAACCTGACATCCCCAGCTCTCACTCAGGACCATGGAGAACAGGGGATCGTGGACACATTGAGAAAATCATGCAGAGATCTGGGAGAGAGGGTATGGGCTACAGCAACGAGTGGCCAGAAGAGTTTCACGGGGACCCCAAAGGACAGAAAGTGACTTTGTTGTCCAAACAAGAACATTAAGAGAGGAGGAAAGAGGCAAACTAGGGCAGACTCTTAAGTTCGTGTAATTAAGCACTCCTACCCTAGGCCACATTAAGAGTGGGTTGTACCCTCTGATAGAGATTCAGCTGAATGGACAGAAAACCTGGGTCAGACAGTCAGCGGCTTCCTTGACAGCCAGATATCCCAACCTGAGCCATCTGGGAGGCAGAGGGGCTCAGACCAGTGGACAGAGAAAGGCAGGTTGAGCGTGTCCAGGAAGTGTCAGGGTCTGCACACTACTGCCAACCTAGTATGGGCAGCAGTTCCAAGTTTTGGTTAATTAAACTTTGCAATATAATTTTTGCAAAAGTATATGAAAATTGTGTAATAATCGTTATTAACAGTGACATTTGTATCACAGTGAGAGGCTACATGGCATGAGGGTTAAAAGTGGAGCTTCAAAATGCCTGGGTTTGACCAGTTTCACTACTTAATGGTTATTTCGCCTTGAAAAAAAGCACTTCCCCTCTCTATGCAGCAGTTTCCTCATCTGTCAAGTGGAAATAATGAAATAACATAATAGTATTCACCTCATAGAGTTGTGAAGAGAATTACATTCTAAGACTTACATGGGAAGTCTTAGAAGAGAAACTGGCACATAGTAATAAATGTGTATTACTTGTTATTGAGCACTTACTATATATCAGGTACTGTGCTAAACACTTTATTTGCATCATTTAATTTAATCCTCACAACCATCTAGGAGATAGGTGCTCTTTTAGCCCCCATTTCACTGATGAGAAAACCAAGGCACAGAGTAAGAGCTTTCGCCTGGGCTCCCGTGGCTCTTAAATGGCTAGCTAAAATTCAGGTTCAAGATTGTCTGAATCCAGTTTAAACTCTCAATCAGGGATCACATACAAAAATGGGGATGATAGAAATGAGATCCAGCAGAAAACAAAAAATCGAGCTAGTTGTGTACAGTAGAGACATGGGGGGTGTGGTGAACTGAAACCCTCGTGCCCTGTCTAAATGGTCTAAATGGAGCAGACCGCTCAGTGCCAGCTGACCAATGCCCTGAAGGGCTCCAAGGGCTGGCATTGTGACTGGGCCCCAAGCTGAGTGAACCAAGTCCCCTGACCATAGAGCCTGGAGGCAACCATCTTCAGGAGACCATTGAAGCCAGCCTCCCATGCTCATAGCCCCACATCAATGCTCAGAGTGTGAGTCTGTGGGTCATTAGTCTTCCTCCACACCCACCAGCCTCATAATGCTGTTGCGTTATGTCCTTGTCCCGCTTCTCCAGTCCCTCCCTCAACCCCTAAACTCTATCTGGAGCTGGAAATCCAGAGAGCTTCCCTAAGGGTTCCCTCCATCTCCTGCCTTAACTGGAACCAGGCTCTTTCTCAAAGACACCTCCTCCTCTGCAGCCCCCCAGAGATGTTGCTGTCTGCTCATTTACCCTGTAAGAATCAGAGGTGGGGTTGGTATCCATCTTACACTCCATTGCTCCTCTTCGGCCTAGAAAATAGCACACCTTTGAGGGCCATGCCATTCAGCTCTGCTACCCTTTCCCCTTGCCTCATTGTGGTAGACATTGTTGTTGATATCACGATCAGCCCCCAGAAGCCTTTGGCACCTGGCTGAGGTCTTCTTTTTCACTTTAAGCTTTTATTTCATGCTTTTGGCTTTTTTACCCTGTGCCTTTATCTTGGGTGAATTTGACATCCACAGGAACCATCCATGCAGCACGCAGGCTTCTCAGGTCCTCAGTCTCATCTCCAATAATCCTCTCTCCCACATTCCCCAGCTACTCATTCCCTGTCTCATCACAAGCCTTGCCATGACCCCAAACTGTAGCCCCCAGCATAACTAACTCAAGCATCCTGCTCTCTGACCAGCCTACTCTACTTCTTTACAAGCTTGCATCATGGGCCTTCTTTAGCTTTCTCAAGACTTTCATCAACCTCTTCATCTTTCTCTCAGCCTATCAGCTGTCTTCCTCTGCTTCTCCTTTTATCCTGGCATAGATTCTGTGGTCCATCATTTTACTAACACTCCTACAAATACTCCAAATTCTCCCCCACCACTTTCTCTTCTCTACCTGTTTATCAAAACCCCAATCTTCAATGAACCCAAATCTTTGCTGTCTCGTGCTGCACACAAACCTACAAAATTCATGATCACTGGCTTCCTGTGATTCTCCAACGTTTTTTCATCAGCTTCCTCTTTTGCCTTCCATGACTTTCAAACATTCCCAGACTCTTCAAACCTCATATGCTTTACTCCTTCCCTCTCACTCTCATCAGGTGACCTCACCCCTTCCCGGAGAAAATGGAATTGATCAGAAAGGAACTCTCCTACAAAACTACCTACATCAGTGCCCATTCTCTCTCCCACCGCTGCATGAGAAGAGGGGTCCTTCCTCCATGCTCCTCCTGTGTTTTGAACCCCATTGTCTCCCACCCCACATTATTCATTATTTCTTCTCTCTCTTCTGTATCCATCCACTTCATCTTAAAAGGATCTTTCTTGTTGACATTTAAACACTTATGTCTCTCCCATCTTAGGATAAACCCTCCTTGGCTACAGGTGTCTAGTTATAGGTCTCTCTCCTCTCCTTCACTGCCAAACTGCCTGAAAGAGTTGTCACTATGTAATCCCTTGGTATAAGTTATTGGCTGGGACTATGGGCCCTGGAGCCAGACTGTCTGCTTTTGAATTCCAGTTCCATTTCTCACCAGCTGTGTGACATCAGGCAAATCACCTAACCTCTCTGAGCCTCTGTTTCCTCTTGTCTATAAAATGGAAACACATGTACCTACCTCAAAGAATCATTGTGAGGGTTAAAGGAGTTAATACACATAGAGCACTTGGAACAGGGCCTGCCCATAGTAAGTGTTCATTTCCTATTTGCCATTGTTTGCTATTATTATTATTGCTCTGATTGCTTCCTCTCCTCCCTGCTCCTTCCTCCACCCAATAATCTGATTTCTGCCCTTTATTCTGCCAAACAGCTCTGGCTAAAGGTACTAGTGTTCTTCTAATCTCTTAATCCAAAGGATACTTTCCAATCCTTTTCTTATTCGACATCTCAGCGAGTTGACCATTCCTTCCTACTTTAAACATTCTCTCCCTTCTACCTCTCTGAGGGTTCCTTTCCAGTTTCCTTTGAAGTTTCATCCTCCTGTCCCAGACATGGATTTGGGTGGCATTGCCATGAGTAACTCCCTACCCTCCTTAAGACAGGGTCTCCCCAATTGATATTGACAACCCAAGGCTCTCCTCTGACCTCAAGACAAAATCCTACTCAACACTTAGCGTTCCCAACCACTCTTGAAATCAAATACAACCAAAATGAACTCATGACCTCCCTCCCACTCCGTTTTCCCAAAACAAACCTGGTCCTCTTTCAGATGTCACCACCATCTATCCGGTTTTGCAAGTCAGAAACCTGGAAGCTATCATTTTTCTCTCCTGCTTCTTCATCCCCTCCAATCATTCCCCAAGTAATTATTACCTCCTAAAGAGCCCTCACCATTTCTACTGCCTCCTCTCTAATTCAAGCCAATCTCATCTCTTCCCGCTACTTGCTGACTAACTGGTCTCAATGCCAGATCCCTCTACCAATACTAATTTCCACACAGCACCCAAACTGATCTTTTCAAAAGACAGACCCAGTTTATCTTCACCTCACAGCCCTGTTCTCTTCCAGGTTGACTTCTTGGGCTCCAGGTATTGGAAAAATGGCTGCCACAGCTCTGAGCCTCACATCCTTTGCCTTTGAGTCCAACAGTCTCTTATCCAGAATTTCCTTCAAAGTCCCATAGCATCTCCATGGCTGTGATCAAACCATGTGCCTATCCTCAAACCAATTATTGTGGCCCAGGGGGTGCAAAGTTGTGAGTGACTTAGCATGGGTTGTGTGCTCACTGCTGAAGTTGAGGAATAAACTCCCAACTACATCACATGTACTAAAAAATTGGGGAGGGCTGTTTCTGCAAGGAGAGCCAATGGCTGCCAAAAACAGATGGTGTCCACTACAGTTGCCAGTACAAACATGAGTCGTGGTATATCAGTATTTCTCTGACTGTGTTCAGCTGAATACTAAACTCAAAATCCTCTTGAGTGGGGACCAGAGGATAAAAAATATTTTTGGGTAAGTAAATTTGAGAAAACTTGAATTTTATTCCCCTGCCCTTACAGATGCACAGTACATGTTAGCATATTAGGAGCACTGAAATCTCCTGCAGCTAAGAAACCTGTCTGGCTTTCTTTAACCCAGCATTTCCTAAACATATTTGAGTGTATATCCCTTCTATAGTTACTATGTGTCCCCCAAAGTTCATGATTTGGAAACTTAATCTCTAATGCAACAGTGTTAGGAGGTGGGGCCTAATAAGACTTGATTAGATCATTATCATGAGAGTGGTTTTGTTATAAAAATGAGTCTGCCCCCTCTTGCTCTCTTGCTTTCAAACTCTCTGGCCCTTCCACCTTCTGCCATGGGATGACACAGCACAAAAGCCCTTGCCAGATCCTGGTGCCATGCTCTTGGATTTCCCAGCCTCCAGAACTGTGAGCCAAATAAACTTTTGTTGTTCATAAATAACCAGTCTCAGTCTGCTATTCTGATCTTGGTGCCATATTCTTGGATTTCCCAGCCTCCAGAACTGTGAGCCAAATAAATTTTGTTGTTCATAAATAACCAGTCTCAGTCTGCTATTCTGCAACACAAAGCAACCCCTTTCCCTTACATTCCCCTATAGGGATGTTTTTCAACATACTTTGAAAAACCTCCCTGGATGAGAAGACTTCAAAAAGTTTGTGGAAACATGAAATTAAAAGATAAAAATAAAAACTATAAACTTTATTTCTCAACATAACCTTCATCAAGGTCAAGTTTCTTTTGTAAGCAATGATACAAGCCATTTAGTCCAGCTCTAAAGAACTACAGGTCCTGGGAATTTGACCATGTCAATACAGTCTTTTTTACATTATTAACTGAAGAAAAATGGGCACCCTTTACAGATTTTTTTAAGATTGGGAAACTAAAAGCAGCCAGAAGAAGCCAAATCAGGACTGTAAGGTGGAAGCCTAATGATTTCCCATTGAAACTCTTGCAAAATTGCCTCTGTTTGACAAAAGGAATGAGCAGGAATGTTCTTATAGTGGGGGAGGACTCTCTGGTGAAGCTTTCCCAGGTGTTTTTCTGCTAAAGCTTTGGCTATCTTTCTCAAAACATTCTCATAATAAGCAGATGTTATCATTATTTGGCCCTTCAGAAAATCAACAAGCAAAATGATTTGAGCATCACAAAAAAAAAGAAATGTTGCCATGACCTTGCTCTTAACTGGTCCACTTTTGCTTTGGCTGGACCACTTCCACCTCTTGGTAGCCATTGCTTTGATTGTGCTTTGTCTTCAGGATTGTACTGATAAAGCCATGTTTCATGTCCTTTACAATTCTTCAAAGAAGAGCTTCAAGATCTTCATCCCATTTGTTTAAAATTCCCGTTGAAAACTCTGCTCTTGTCTGTAGCTCATCTGGATACAATGGTTTTGGCACTCACCAAGTGGAATATTTGCTCAACTTAAATGTTTTAGTCAGAATTGTGTAAGCTGAACTAATTAAGATGTCTATGGTGTTGGCTATTGTTTCTGCTGTTAATCACTGGTCCTCTTCAATTAGGGCATAAACAAGATTAATGTTTTCCTCACAAATTGATGTGGATGGTCTGCAGCTGAGGGCTTCATCTTCAACATCATCTCATCCCTTCTTAAAACCACTTACCCATTTGTAAGCTGTTGATTTCTCTGGGGCATTGTCTCCATAAACTTTTTGTAAAGCATTAATGATTTCACCGTTCTTCCACCCAAGCTTCACCATAAATTTGATGTTTGTTCTTGCTTCAATTTTAGCAAAATTCGTGTTGCTTTGATAGGGGCTCTTTTCAAACTGATGTCTTATCCTTCTTAGTGCCTCAAAATAGATCCTGTTCAGACATGTTATAACAAGTTAGTGCGGGTTTATTTTGGTGCAAAAAGATTTTGAAATCCATCTATAGTTTTTTCATTTTTATCCTTTTTCATTTTTTTTTTTAAGATAAGGTCTCACTCTGTCACCCAGACTAGAGTGTAGTGGCACAGTCACGGCCCACTGCAGCCTTAACCTTCCAGACTCAGGTAATCCTCCCACCTCAGCCTCCCGAGCAACTGAAACTATAGGCTCCCACCACCACAGTGAGCTAATTTTTCTATTTTTTGTAGAGACGGTGTTTTACCATGTTACCCAGACTGGTCTTAAACTCCTGGGCTCAAGCGATCCACCCACCTTAGCCTCCCAAAGCGCTAGGATTAAAGGTGTGAGCTGCTGCACCTGGCCTAGTTTTTTCTCACTACATATTTTCATGAAGTTTTTGAAGACATCTCATATTGAGTTACTCTGTGTGCTTTTAGGGTTCTCTCTTCATTCACTTTCAGCTGCTGCTCTGGGTGTTTTTACTTCTAGAAGCCACTCTCCACCTCTTTTTTCTACTTCTAAATCCTCTGTAGGCTATACAAACACTAATGAAGACTGTTAAAAACTATTCATAACGTAAGAGAAAGGGACTCTGAGCAACGTTCTGGTGCATCCTCCTGTGAGTAAAGTGTGGAGATGCTAGAGCATTTTGTCTCTGTGGTTCTAATTATTTTAGGTCTCAATCTTGGCTGGAGAGGAGCTGTCAGAGAGCTGAGTTTTGAGACATGCTATTCGATACTGACCCCTCTTCGTAAGAAAGTCTTGAGGGTCCAGGCAACAGGAGAGTGCTACAGAACAGGAGAAGGCAGGGGTAGTCTGTGTACCTCCAGGGAGTTCCTATCATGGAACACCACTAGAACAACAGCAGGACAGCCCAGGCAGGCTGAACTCTGAACTCTGAAAATGCATTTCAACAAGAGGGCCTTTAGTCACACTCAGGAGAGATTTTATATGGAAAAGTGGACACAGCAGCCAACATGAGGAACAATTGTAAGGCAGAGACCAATAGTGATTCTAGGATCGTGTGTGAGCTTGCTAGCATGCATGCAAATATAGACATAGATGAAAGGTTGCCTTTCCGGAACATAGGGACACACAGAGACAGGGCTATGTGCACAAGAGAAAGGGAGAAAGAGACTTTGACCGGATCTGACCCAAGGAAAGATACTTAGATAAATCCAAGGTATAGAGCTGTAGTGATGACGTTCTCTGAAGCCTGAATCAGGAGCCGTGGACATCACTGTGGTCTGATATGTGGGTTTCTTCCCAATCTGTCTCATGAACCTCTGACACATAATCTGCCCCACGGGCTGGCCTGTGGTCTGACTTGTGGTCTGCCAGCGTGTTCTGTCACAGCTCTGCAGGGAGACTGAGTGTCCAAAACTGGGCCGGGTACAGGGCACGCTATCCAGGCTGGAATGCTCAGCTCTCCTGCAGTCTGTCTAGACCCCCTTTCAGAGGAGAGGCGTTGGAGGTCCCTGTGAGTTATGACTTTTATTATGCAGAAAACAGGTACATTAACTTCAGGTCTTTGAAAAATGTGATCCTGTAATCAGAGTGTGTGTCTGTCCTGATGCACAGTGGCACCAGGCCAGAGAAGTGCAGGGATGAAATAAACATTTAGAAAGACAACTGCATTTGCAGATCTAAGAATTGAGTTATATTCATCTCTGACAGCTTCCTGAATCACAGCCCACGTCTCCGCTTGGCAAAACTGGGACCTGGCCCTTTAACTGGACTCCATTTCACATAATTAAAGACTCACAAAATTAAATGGCCTGAATGGAAAGTGGCTTTCAGTGGACTAAATGCCGGGAGCAATCTCCTCGCCAGAGTGGAGAAGTGACACTAGCTTGCAGATCAATATCATCTCTGTTATTAATATCAAAAGCACATTACTTTGTTTTTGCCTGGCTCTCCTCCAAGCCTCCGGCCCTGCCGCGGAGCAGCCATTTGCTTGGGCCATAATTTACTTTGGTGAGTTTTTAAGGTATTGTTTTGTCAGGACCAATCACCGTGACGTTATAAATGGCTGGGAGGACTTGCACTCTCCCTCAGTGACATATGCAGCGAAATTAATTTTTAAAAGTTTCACGTCAATTACTCCTGTCCTTGAGTTATGCAAGGGGACAAAGGAGCAGAGACGTAAGGACGTGAGTGATCTCAAACAGATGAGGTAACGACACACAGGAGCTGAGGCTGAAGACCAGAGCAGACATTACACTATCTTTAATTGATGCATTGAATTAAACAATGCTAAAGCCAAATAAATATTGGCCACTTAGCAAAAGAACCATTGATTTTTATGATGGACAACAATGCCATCCTCCACTTTGCTGGTGGAGGGTTTCAAGCCGGGGTCTTATCCGGTCCAAAACAGCCACTTCACTGGATTACACAGCAAGATGCCACCGCTCTTTGGTGGGACTGTGCAAAGTGAGTCTAACTGTTTTCACTGTTTCTTGCTCGACCGAGCCCATGTTCCCTCTCTCATTCACTTTTTTTTTTGAGACTGGGTCTCACTCTGTCACCCAGGCTGGAGTGTAGTGGCTCAATCTCAGCTCACTGCAACCTCCACCTACTGGGTTCAGGTGATTCTCCTGACTCAGTGTCCTGAGCAGCTGGGATTACAGGTGTGAGCCACTGTGCCTGGCTAATTTTTGTATTCTTTTTTTTTTTTTTTTTTTTTTTTTTTTTAGTAAAGATGAGGTTTCACCATGTTGGCCAGGCTGATCTCAAACTCCCAATCTCAGGTGATCCACCCGTCTCGGCCTCCCAAAGTGCTGGGATTACAGGCGTGAGCCACCGCGCCTGGCCTTTAAGGAGACCTCAGGCTGGGTCTTGCCTCACTCTGCTTCAGTATTGGCAGCGAGGGCAGAGGCACTGAACATCCTTTTTCCCGAGATCTCCAGGTATGTCTCATCTTCCTCCTATGCCACCTCCCCCAGCAGGCTGTCCCTGAAACCAAAGAAGTGGCTTGCCTTCAGCCCTGAGTACAAAGGGTGCCTCTTCCTGCTCTGCCTAAAAATCAGGGCAGTGAGGAAGACACAGGAAGGGGGACCCAAAAAGATTCATGTTGGAGAGAGAAAGAGATCTACAACTTACAAGCTCCCAGGATGTGCCCAGCGCCATATCAGACACCGTACAACATTATCTTCATTAATTCCCCCAGAAACTTGAAACGTGCACATTAGGGAGGCAAACTTGAAGATGGATATTAACTTCCAGGAGTGAGCATCTAAAGCCTGAAGACCAGGAATCAGACTCTGTCAACCTCACAGACCCCAGGTGCCTGTGTGTCTCTACCCAAAAACATCCAGCCCCTTTCCGCTGGAATGCAGGTTCCATGAGGACAGAACCTTATTTTGTTCTCCTATATTCCCAGTGCTAACTGGCACTTGCACGTGCTATGCTCTTAGTACCTATCCATGGAATGAACAGATATTACAAGAGAATCCCTGAGATGTGAAGATTAACATCATCAATGGAGAGGAGCAGGTTGCCATTTGGCACCTAATCACACAGAGGCACCTGCCAGGATGGCTTCAACCTGGAGGGGTGAAGGAAGGAAGCTGCCAAGCAGCCACTGTGCTCAGGCCAGGTACACACATTGACTATCTGCGCTGGGGGTTAAGAACAACAGTGTCTAGCATAGCCTTGAAACCTCCCATCACATCAGGCTCTGAGATGTCAGAGCAAAGCAATCATGGATTTAACCAGAGTTGGGACAAGGTCCTTTTTCTTGATTCTCTACTCTGATGTCAAAGGCCAAGATAGGATGAGGGCAGTGGGAGGGCAGTGGGGAGTCAGTAACACTTGCCTGCACTTCGGCAGTCAGATACGGCCACTAGTCTTTGGAGAGCTTTCTTACAAAAAAATATATTATGATTCCCATTTTACAGGTAAGGAAACTGAGGCTCAAAGAAGCTAAACAACTTATCCGGGGTCTTAGTGTCTTTGCCAAACAGTCAAGTGAAAACTGCACATTTCAGTGATCCAGTTGTTTCCCCTGTATCTCATCACTGGGCATCCCAGTGCCATGTTCATAGGACTGCCTGGTGTGAGGACATTCACAGCGCAGTACCCAGGCTGAGTGTGAAGTAGATCCCTCCCAGCACAGTGAAATCAACTGGCAGGCCTCAGGCCCAGCCATACACTGTCATGGTGGGAGGAGGCGCAGTTGAGTTCGGTGGAGGGAATCCTGGCCTGTACATGCCAAGGTTCGCTCATGCCTCCATCAACAAGCATCTGCTGCTGCAGGCAGATGCCACGCTAGGGCAGCCCAGGCAAATGAGGATCCCGTTACCTTCCTTGCCCTCACCAAGCTTACAGTTGGTAGAGAATGAGACCCCACCTTGTTTCAAAATTTTTTAATTTTTACTTGCATAGACCATGAACAAGGAAGACAGCTTTCAAATATTCCTAGCTTACTAAGAAGCTGCACAGTTCTTCTATATCAGTAGCTGAATTAGAAAAATATCAGAGAGCGTACACAGCATCCTGTGACAAACACAGGTTTACAACTGCACGTGAACAAACACCAGGATTTACAGGGATACAGGAAGATTTTAACAAATGTATTGTTTCCAACACGAGTATTTACAAGAAGTATTATAACAAGCGTATTCTCTTTTTCACAAACATTCCTAGTCTCAAGGTAGCAAGGGAACAGTCCTTGAGAAAGAACTATTCAAATTTTGACGATCACAGGCTATTACCGCTTTTAGTAAACACTTGGAAACTCAGCATCCAGATGCCAAGATTTCTAGTAAGTGTGAATTCAAACTAAATGCTGTGGTAAGTAGTATGTTACCGTACTTCTAATCTTATTATTTGTTTACACAGAGGGTGCTTGCTAACCTCGCATTTCTGTCAATGACTTGGGCACTCAGTGAGTTCGTGTCGACCCAGAAAGCATTTGTTCAGTTGGCAGGCACCCAGGCTGGGCCCAGCTGTGCGCAGGTCCTGGGCTCTCACAGCCAAGTCAACTGCAATCCTGATGTCTGAGGAGCTCCTGGTCCAGTCGGGGGAGGGACCCAGAAACAGGCTGAGTCTGCTCACGGCTGGAATTGGGTAATGGCAATGAGAACATGAACTTACCCTTACTCTGGGTGAGGGGGAGGGCCCATCAGGAAAGTGCCTGGGGGCGGAGTCCTGAAGAGTGAACAGGAATGTTCTAGAAAGTAAGCAGAAAAGCATACCTGGCAGAGGGTTTTGCAGGTTAAAGGACCTAGAGGTACGGCAGGGTGCGGTGCACCTGGAGGAGAGTTTGGCATGGGTTAGGATTTGTGGCTGTCAGAATTCTCGATAACCTGTTCTCAACGTGGAAAGCAGAGTGATCCTTTACAGGGCAAACCAGACCACATTTCTCCCCGATCCAAGCCTCCCAGAGCTATGGTTACACTTAGGGTAAAATCTAAAGTCTGACCATGGGCTGCGAGCCCCTGCAGGATCTGATCCCTACCCACCTCTGCCCCTGCTCTCCAAGCTCCAGCCTTATTTCTCTTCCTTGAGTTGGTAAAGTCCATTCCAACCGTGAGACCTTGGAACTTGTAGCTCCCTTGGTGTGGAATATTCTTCTTCTAGATCTTCCTCTGAGTGGCTTCTTCTCATTTAAATCTTGGTTCGAACATCCCCTCTATGGAGTGGATTTCCCTACTTGCTAGCAAAACAGCCCCTCTCGCATCCCCCAGTCACTTCCAATCACACCCACTTGCTTTAGTAACATCAAAGCTCATGCCACTCCCTACAATCTTCTTGTTGATGCATTTGTTCATGATAACCTCCATGCGGACAACAACCTGCCCTGCTGTGTTCACAACCCCTACGACAAAACCCAGAACATACCAGATGCTCAGAAAGTATTTGTTGAATGAATGAGTGAAGAGCCTGGAGGTCTTTGGGCTTCTCCCAAGTCTTAGAACATTTGAGAAGCGGAGAAAGCAGAGGAGGAGGCTCCTTCCCCTGCCATGCCCAGGCTGTGGGAGGAGGGGAAAGGCCCTAACAAATGGATGGAGGGACAGAATCGAGTTTGAAAGCACTGGATCAAGTCCAAGAGGGCCAATTCATCCATCACAGGCCAGGAGCAGGCAGCACTGGGCTTCCCTGATACTCACAGGAGGTGAATGGGCCTGGGCCTGGAAAAAAGAGTGGGGAGTGAGGGCAGAGCTGATGAAAACTCAGGAAGCAGCCCAGCCCACAGCCTATGGGTCCCTCTCCCACCTTGAGCATCTTTGCACCTCAGGGAGGTGGAGATTGAGACTAAGACCAGAGGGAATCCAAGACTGCATCTGGCCAGGCTCAATAGTCACATCCTTCAATCAGCCTTGCTCTTTTTTGCCTTCCTGCTCTGCCTAGAACATGATCCCCTATCATTTATCTGACAAATCCCTACTCATCCTTCAAATGTCAGCTTAGAAGCCACTTTCTCTAGGAAGCCTGCCCTGACAGTTCTCCGCTCCTCGCTGCCTTTGCCAGGCTGGGTTTGGAGATCCTCCCTCATTATAGCAGTCACCACCCTTTATCATAATTACCTGCCTCTGGAATCACGAGAATCTGGGCTTAAGTTTCAGCTCATGGAATTGCTGCTCTTTGAGTCTCAGTTTCCACATCTATACAATGGAGAAAATAATAAACATCATGCAAGTACATTGTGAGCATGATTTGGGACAGTATGTGTAGCTGGTGAGTAATAGGTATTTAATCAATATTAGACATGGTAATGATGAAGAAGAAAAATTCCTGAATCTACCTCCAAATGCCTAACAGGTGGTCAGCTGGGCTGAGGTGGGAAAAAACCCATTGGACTTGGAATCCAAATCGTGGCTCAGTCATTATAGTTGTGATTTTGGCAGACGTTATGCTCCCTCTCAGCTTCCTATTCCTCTTCCGTAAGATGGAATTCCCAAACCATCCTCACAGGATTGCTGTGAGGGTTGGATTTATTTAATCATCTTTCTTTTCTTTCCCTTTTTTTTTTTTTTTTTTTTTTTTTGAAATGGGATCTCGCTCTCTTACCCAGACTAGAGTACAGTGGCACAATCACAGCTCACTCCAGCCTCAAATTCCTGCGCTCAAGCAATCCTCCCACCTCAGCCTCCTGAGTAGCTGGAACTACACGTGTACACCACCATCCCTGGGTCCAATCGTTTTTCAAATATATATAGACTAATATGTGTCTAGTACTAGCTTAGACTTAAGGTGATTGAGGTCTGATTCTTGTACTCACAGGGGATGAGGGTCATAAGGCAGTGACAGCAGTGTCATTCAGGTATGCAGGCCTGCTTGCATTCAGCAGTTCGTGTTGAGTGCCTACTACGTGCCAGTGTGGAAGAAGAATAGAAAAGACTCCTGCCCTAATAATATTAATAGCAGCAGCTAATATTCATTGAACATTGACTGCATGGTTCAGTTCTTTAGGCTTCCTAAAACACAGACACAATTAACAGCTACCTCAGAGAGTGGCAGGCAAGATTATATGAATTAATGCATGTGACGCTCCGAGCAGAGGTCCTGGCACCTCGTAAGTGGTCAATAAATGGGAGCCCTAATTCTATTTATTAGCTCACTAGGTAGCAGCCTTGTGTTTAGAGCTTTACATGTTTTATCTCATTTAATCATTTAATCCAGGGTGATAAGTACTAAGATACAACACGTGAAATCGCCTATAAACTTAAAAGCCTTTCCACATGTGAGTGCTTGTTAATGTTTCAGAGGGGACAGCAGAGGACCATAGAATGGGATGGAGCAGTCAGCATGCGAAGAGATCAGCCAGAAAAGCTTCTGGAAGGTGAGCCTGGGGATGAGGCAGGGATCTGGAGCCACCAGGGCTGAACAACAGAGGGCAGGAGGAACAGCCTCTCTCCTGCAAACCAGGGCGTTTCTGCTGCAGAAGGCCAGATTCAAACAGGGCAATTTAAAAACATGTAAAAGGCATAAAGCGAGAGCAGCTGTGCACAGCTGCCGCCGAACGCTCCATCGCTGCCTCGCTGTGGACTCTAAATGACAATAAACCTTCCACCCCTTATAAATTAAGCAGACTTTCAAAAAAACCATATCTCCTCCTGCAACTTTTTATGGCTGTTTGGCAACTTTAATCATTTTGCAAAATGCAATTCCTGGCCATAAATTCTCTCCCAAGTACAGATTTAGGGAGATCTAGAGGACTGCGGCGGGTTGATAGGTAAGTTTTAATCTGACAAGGCCAAAAAGTCTATTAGATTTATGGGGAGGCAGCAGATACCTTGTAATTACACCAGGCTCGACCTCCGGGGAATCTTGAATTCAAGGGGGGTGGTGGGGAGAAAGTGGGAGGGAAGTGGCTGGGGCGGTGGCAAGGGCTGGAACCCCTCAGTCGGTCAGTCCCTGGCCCCAGCCTTTTGGTCACAGCCCATGGTGATTTCCTAGCGAAGGCTCAAAGACCTTGGGTTCCAAGTCACTGAAGCCTGTGACTGATACACATGCACACACACGCACACATCCACAGTGCCTGTCAAAAGAAGCTGAGCTCTTGTGAAGGAGGTCACATATCCCTGTGCAGGGTAAAGAGTGAGTGAGAAGGCAGTGGATTGCATTCAATTACACATCCAACAAGAATTGATTCCACATGCATGCTGTGGCACACACTGTATGGGACACTAGGGACAGAGCCAGGGACAGTGCATGGGTTATGCCCTGCACAGAGTACCCGACTAAGAGGGCATTTGGCATATGGCCCAGTACAAGCAACTTTAGCCTGGAGGCAGGAGAGCCTTTCCTGACCTGGCTGCCCAGGAATGCGCCTCTGACTACCCTGCCCTAAGGTGCTAGCCTCTCTGCAACCCCAGCTTCAGCTCACAAGGTGGTCATAGTCTAACAGGATCCCGAGGAGCAAACTGGCAGTCTGCAGGCTGAATTTGGCCAACATCATGCTTTAAAATTTTGGCATGTGGAAGGGCTTTTCCTTTGTCACCATGCTACCACTACTTACTACCCTACACTCAGAGGATTAATTTGCATTTGCTCCTGGCCCCTAATGTGAGTTTGAAACCCCTGGAAGAGGGCTAAAGTAGTGATGGGATAAGTAAAGGATGTTGTAGAGCCCCAGACCCCCTGTGGAAGTGTGCTGGGTGGAAGAATGGCCCCTGAAAAGGTCCACATCCTAAACCCGCAAAACTGAGAATGTTATGTTATGTGGCAAATGAGAAATTAAGGTTGCAGACAGAATTAAGCATACTAATCAGCTGACTTTAAAATAGGGAGATTATCCTGGATGATCTGAGAGGTCCCAATGTAATCACATGGGTCATTAAAAGTAGAATCAGAGGGCAGAAGAAGGGCCAGTGTCAAAGTGACGTGATGTGAGCAAGACTTGACTGTCCGTTGCTGACTGTGCAGAGGCAGGAAGGTGCCACAAGCCAAGGAATGCAGGCAGCCTCCAGAAAGTGGAGAGGAAAAAAAGGCACATTCTCCCCTCAATTTTTTTTTAATTGAGGCAGAGTCTCTCTCTGACGCCCAGGCTGAAGTACCATGGCACGATCTCAGCTCACTGCAACCTCCGCCTCCCAGGTTCAATCAATTCTCCTGCCTCAGCCTCCCAAGTAGCAGGGATTACAGGTGTGCACCACCACACCAAGCTAATTTTTGTATTTTTAGTAGAGACAGGGTTTCACCATGTTGGACAGGCTGATATCTCAAACTCCTGACCTCAGATGATCCTCCCACCTTGGCCTCCCAAAGTGTTGGGATTACAGGCCTGAGCCATTTTTCCCGGCTGTCCCTTGGATCTTCTAGAAGGAAACACAGCCCTGCTGACACCTTGATTTTAGCCCACTGAGACCCATCTCAGACTTCTGCCTCCTGGGACTGTAAGATAATAAATTTGTTCTGTCTTAAGCCACTAAATTTGTGGTGATTTGTTACAGTAGCAAGAAGAAACAAGTGACATTTAAGTGGAGGCCAGAGAGGTGAATAGATTTGGGATGGAGGTATTTCAGATGAGGGGGAGAACACACGACCTCATTCCTCCATGCTCCCTTTTTGCTCTCCAATGCTCTGGGCTTGGCTCTGGTGATCCTGGGGATGTGAACGGTTTGCAGGTGTGGTCACAACAGGGGTACAGGGAGCACACAGAGACTACCAAAGGAGACCAAGTCACAAATGGGTTACTTTGGAGCGATATTTATTAGACCTTGTACCAAACCTGTACTCAGTATCTTACGTGTTTTATTTTCACAAGCAGCCCTGGGAGGCTGGATTGCATGGTGGCTAACAGTCTGGGCCCTGGTGCCAGAGCATCTGATTCAAGTCCAAACTCTACCTGCTACTAAGTATACGGCTGTTACTTAAGCTCTTGGGCTGCCATTTCTTCATCAGTACAGTGGCAATAATTATGGCACATCATGGGGTTGTTTGGAAGATTAAATGAGGTAGGATACAGCACCTAGAACATTGCCCAATGCTGAGTAGTTACAGGCTATCATCTTCAGATATGGTAGACAGGCCTGAACACTATGACTCCAGCCCTCCTGGTGTTCATGCTTCTAACAGGATATGGCAAAGGTAATGGGCAGTCTCTCCCATTATTACATCCCATTCCCAAGACCATCTTAGCAGGCTGGAGATAGAGGCTCTCCCTGCTGGCTGGATGACATAAGCAGCAATGTTGGAGGAGCCCACATGGCAAGGAACTGTGGAACTAGGAGTTGCAGGCTACCTCCTGCAACCAGCAGGAGCCAGAGCCTTCAGTCCTACAACTGCAGGGAAGTGAATCCTGCCAACAATCTGAGTGAGCTTGGAAGCAGATCCTTCCCCAGTCAGTCCTCCAGATGAGAATGCATCTTGGTTGACACCTTTACTGTAGCTCTGTGAGACTGTCAGAAGAGGATCTAATCAAGCCTTGCCCAAACCCCTAACTCACAGAAACTATGAGATGTGTGTTGTTTGAAGCCACTACGTTTGTGGTAATTCGTTCAAATTTATGCAAAAATGTACAATTAATACATCAGTTAAGTACTATAATTTTTCCCATTTGACAAATGGGAACCCGGCATTTGGAAAAGGTAGGTTCCTTGCCCAAGGTCACAGAGCTAGTTAGAGGCACAGCTAAAACTCAAGTCCAGGACTGTCCAGTTCCAGGACCCTTGCTCTGAATTACCACACCAATCTGTCCTGCTCCCTCCAAGGTAGCCATCTCCTTTGGCACAAGCCCCTTCAGGCTCCTTCATCCCTTTCTTGACTTTCTCTTCTTCCCTCTTCTTTCCATCCTCCTCCAGTCCCTTGTCCTTCTCCCTTAACTTCCTTTCTCCCCTCTCCCCTCCTCCTCTTCCCATGCCCACTTCACCACCATAGGGTAGTTGCTTTGTAACAGTCCCTACCTTCCCAAACCTCTCCCTGCAGGGTCACTAGGGCATCCCTTCCAGGCTCACCCCTGCAGACACAGTCGAGGAATTGACAGCAGCTTCAACCCAGCTGGCCAGGAACTAGGTGCCATGCTGCTCTCCCCTGACCCCTGAGCCTGAGTTCTTCTCCCAAGGAACCAGAGTCAGAACTCCCCAAGGCAGGGCTCCTAGGCTCAGGGACAGCCCCCCAGCCTGGCCCCAACCCACACCTGCAGCTCAGCAGACAGACGATAAGAACCTCCAGGCCCTTCTACTCTAGCCCTTCTGCAGGTCTCTGGCCCCACCTCCCTTTGCATGAAAGAAAGAGAGGGTTCTTTAAAAATGGAACAGAATAAAATATAGATAAGCATTAGTCAAATGAAATTAATGCTTCCAATATTGTTTTAGGCTTGCACATATGCATCAAGCATTTATGAAATCGCAGTTTATCACGTGAGAATATTGCAGTTATATATTAGCTTACTGTCTGGTGGCCACTCCACGGCTCTCTCTGGACCCTAGATCGCCCTTCACAGGCAAAGTCAGCCTTGCCGACATCTATCGCCTTCCTCTGCCGACAAGTCCCCAGATGCTGATAAAAGGCCTTGCCCCCAACAACATATGAATATTTAAATGACAGTTAATTATTCAGCATATAATGATGTTATTAGCATCCACTTCATTGCTGGCTGTGGGCCCAGCCAATTCTTGTCCCACGCTGAGGGGTGCCGAGGAAAAGCCTAAATCAGGCAAGCCCTATGTCTGCTGCATCTGCAGGGATGCATTGTTATTTGGGGGAGATGTCAATTCACAAAAATGATCACTGAGGATCTCCACCCCCGACCTGTTCCATGTCAAGCCATGTGGACATAGATCACAGGAGGAGTGTTCTAAATCTTCCCCTCTGGGGAGGAGATTTAGCCAACATAGCTCCTGCTCACAAAGTGCTTACAGTCTCATGGGAGCTCACATTCACCCTGCCAAGCACTTCACAGGAGCATCATTAGTTTCACAAAACAACCTTACAAAGTGAGGGCTTTTCTTGCCCCTCTTTTGTTAGATAGAAGAAAACTGAGGCCAGGTGCGGTGGCTCACACCTATAACACAAGCACTTTGGGAAGCTGAGATGGAGAGATCGCTCGAGCTCAGGAGTTCGAGACCAGCCGGGGCAACGTGGCAAAACCCTATGTCTACAAAAAATACAAAAATTAGCCAGGTATGGTGGCACGCACCTATAGTCCCAGCTACTTGGGAGGCTGAGGAGGGAAGACCGCTTGTGCCCGTGAGGCAGAGGTTACAGTGAGCCAAGATTGCCCCACTGCACTCCAGCATGGGTGACAGAGTGAGACCCTATCTCAAAAAAAAAAAAAAAAAAGGAAAAGAAATAAGAAAACAGAAGCTTAGAAGTAAAGTGCCGTGCACAAGGTCATGAGGTACATGAGGGAAGCGGGATTCTAACACAGAGAGCCTTGCTCAGAGCTCTTGCTCTACTAGCCACGAGCAAAACTTGTGCTCCCAGACAATGGGAAAAAGGGCAGCAACACACACACAAGCCAAAGGCTCTGAGATCCAGAAGTGAGGATGCATTCAGATGGAGATACAGCGGAAAAGGCTTCTAGAAAAAGGTAGCATTGGAGTTGGACCTGGAAGAATAAATAAGTAAGCACAGGATGCGGTAGTGGAGAGGGCACCCCAGTCAAAGAGAACAGCTCACACAAAGGCACTGCAGAAGAAAGGTGATTTGAAAATGGCGAGATTCCAGATAAACTGCAGCACAAGCTCTGTGTGGGGTGCACAATGGGAAGATAGTTTGGAAACAGGTGACAGAGGGTATAGAGGGTACGACTGTATCCTGAGAGCACTATGGAGTCTGGAAAGATTGCGGTAGACTGCAAAATGGTACAAATTTCCCCTTGCCGTAAAGACATGGAATCTGTTTGCCCTCCCCAGTCTCCCCACTACATCTGGACATAAGCATGTCGGCCATGTGACTTGCTTTGCAGAAGGGGACATTCGCACATGCAGCACAAAGGTTTGAAAAGTGTTCTTGCTGTTCTTGAAGTCTGAGACCACCATGGAAACAAGCCTAAGAGGCCACATGGAGGAGAAATGAGGTGTCCCAGAGGAGCCCAGCCCAAATTACTGGCAACCTGCCAACAACCCAATATGTCAGCGAGTCCATCCTGGGTCATCCAGCCACCAGTGGTCCCCAGCTGACCTGCCAGCAGACACATGATAGAGCCCAGCAGAGGTCAGTGGAGTTGGCCCAGCTGACCGAGTAGGATCACAAGCCGAACAGAGTAATGGTTGTTTTAAGGCATTCAATTTTGGAGTCGTTTGTTACGTAGCAACAGCTAAGTGATACAAAGGTTTAAAGAGGAGTGGCCTGACCAGGGGTGTTTTAGAAAGAGTGCTCTGGCCACGGGGTGGAAGATAGATTAGAAATGGTGCAACTGGCAGCTGGAGACCCTCGAGGAGGCTGATATCAGAGTCCCGAGTGAGAAGATGAAGGTGAAATCAAGGCGACGGGAATGGATGAAGTGAAGGTCCTCCCAGTGTCTCCCAGAGAGGCACTATGATGTCACTGAAGCAAGTCTTTGGGCCAAGCCTGGTGGATCACTTGAGCCTAGGAGCCCGAGACCAGTGTGGCCAACATGGTAGAAACTCCGTCTCTACCAAAAATACAAAAATTAGGTGGGTGTGTTGGTGCATGCCTGTAATCCCAGCTCCTTTAGTGGCTGAGGCAGGAGAATCGCTTGAACCCAGGAGGTAGAAATTGCAGAGATCGTGGCCACTGCACTCCAACCTGGGCAATTGATACAGTGAGACTCCGTCTCAATTTTAAAAAAAAAAGAAAGAAAGAAAGTCTTTGGGGAACTTCTACAGACACACATGCACCCTACACCCCACACCCTGTGTTACCGTGGGGGACCCCACACTTTGAAAGCCAGTGCCCTCCTGCCTGTGCTGTTCCCTCTCTGCCCACCTCCACCTCCATCAGCTCACTCCCGCACCCCTACACTGAGCACTCCGCTTCCAGCTTCCTTTCCACTCTGAGAAAAGATTGCCTTGCGCACAGTTTTCACTGCCTAAGGAGTCTAGGCTCTCACCTGTGTTCCACTCCCAGCTCTAACTCCACCTGTGACATGAGGAAGGCCTCTGCCCCCCATCAGGCCCCAGTTTCCTCAGATGCCTTCTGCTTAAACACTGGGCTCGTGGCCTGGCCCTTTGGCTTCCCCAGATTAGAAGGCCTCCTCAGGTCTCACTGCCACACTGTGTTCCACCTACACTTGAATTCTTGGGAGAGGTAGAAGAGATACCCACTCACCCACCCTACTCTGGTTCTGGTGGTATCATGGGGGACTAAAAGAGACAGCCACTGACCTAAAGCATCTTCTCAGATTCCAGCCCTTCAGAGCCACCACTCAGGGCCTACTGAGGACATGATCATGCCAGGCTGACCCAGCACGATGGAACCTGGGCTCCAGACTAGAGCATCCACTGGACATGCAGACCCAAAAAGGACATCCAGGGAGAGGGGCTGGACCGGGAGAAAGACGATCTGAATACGAAGCTAGCTCTACCCCTCAACTGACCTTGGAAACTTAAGTGAGCCACCTGACCTCCCAGAGCTCCCTGTGTAATGAAAGCATCACAGCTTTCACACCTGCCCCGTCCCTGGACCCCAACGGTTACTTAACAAGTGTTCATTTTCTTCCCTGCCCCTGCCACCTCCGTGCCTCAGCTCTTCATCTATAAACTGAGGAGGCCAATCTCCTCTTCTCCAAATTGTTTTGTAAGTCCATATAAGAAGCTCTGCAAAGCACTTGGCATATGATAGGTAATCATCAAACCTTATTTCATGCTTTCAAGTTGAACGCCAAGAAAAGTTCAAAAGAACTAGGATACATTCCTGATGTGTTACAATGTGATGTGCACAGTACTAGGGACATATTCTTGTAAACAGTTTAATTTGAATCTAATTAAGCATCTAGGATGAACACCCAGCTTACAGGAAAAAATGAAGATGGAGAAACAAGTTAAATGACATCACATAGAAACAATCAGACAAATACAGTGTGTAGAGATTTCTACTATACAAGGAAACTGGCCTAGACTCTTCAAAAAACTAATGTGATAAGAGAAAAAAAAAGTTAAAAGGGCTATTCTAGATTTTATTTACTTTTTTTCCTCCTAGATACACAGTATCTTACTCGGTTGCCCAGTCTGGAGTGCAAGGGCACAATCAGAGCTCATTGCAGCCTCTAACTCCTAGGCTCAAGCAATCCTCCTGCCTCAATCTCCTGAGTAGTTGGGACTACAGGTGTGTGCCACTACGCCTGACTTTAGAGATGGGGGTCTCACTATGTTGCCCAGGCTGGTCTCAGGGACTCCTGGCCTCAAGCAATCCTCCCACCTCAGCCTCCCAAAGTGCTGGGATTCTAGATTTTAAAAGACAAAATGCAAAGCATAAAATCATATGCCACAATTGAGTTCTAGTTCAATTTTTAAAAAAAAGCTATAAAAAGCATTTTAGGACAATTGGGAAATATGGATAGAAACTGGAAATTAACTGATATTATGGAATTACTGTTCATTTTCTCACATGGAATAATGGCATTGTGGATATGAAGAAGAATGTCTTTATTCTTAGGAGAAGCATGAGAATTATTTGGGGATAAGAATCATGATGCCTCAACCCATTTTTGAACATTATACCAAAAAAAGAGAGATAGCAAAGACGGCAAAATGTTAACAAATGCTGAATCTAGATGGAGAGCTCATGGGTAATAATTAGACTATTCTTTCAGTTTGTCTGTAAATTTGAAAACTTCCAAAATAAAAAGTTGGGGGTCAGTGGAAAAAACCCAGGATTGAGAACTGCGGAAGCAAACTCAGCCAGCTGCAGAGACCCCGCCTGGCCCCATGCAGCCCGGCTGTCCAAGGACAAAGGCTGAGTCACTATTGGAAGTGGTCCTTCCGGCCCTGGCTCCAAGCTGGGGACGGCAGGGGGTCGAGGGCCCAGCTGCGGCCCCACCTCCCCCACCACCCTTTTCTTGGAAATGTCAGCTCCCCAGGCTTCAAGGAGGGCCCTGTCCTGGTGCAGGCTGGAGTAACCAGTGTTCTGTGAAGCTCACTGCTTCTTGGCCGGGAGGTGACCGTGGTCACCAGCCCCTGGGGACAAAAACGCTTTTGTTTGCACCAGTGTGAGCTTTTGGTCCATGGTGCAAGAGTTGACATTGGTTCCCATTTCCAAATACTCCTGTAGCAACTTCTCTCCATTTCCTTACTTCTGCTGGATGATGGGGGAACAGGTATCTGGGGTGGGGGATTGTTCGGGGCTCAGATCACTAGGATTTCCAGGCTACATGGGCTGGGCCAGTCAGAGCAGAGCTAACTACTTGGGGACACAGCAGAGAGGGTGCCTCCAGAAGACAGAACTGGAGAGTGGCTCAGACACCCCCCACTCCCAATCCCCAAGAGTCCAGGTGGGGCGTAAATAAGCTTTGCAGGGCACAAGGGTTGTCATGCGCTCTAACCTATGCAAGAGGCTCTGGGTCTTCCATGCAACCTAGATCCCTGAGATTTTGGCAAGATCTCAGAATCCATGGGAAGTAGCTATGAAATTCACCGAGTCTGGAGGCAGGTTTTAGCCTGTTTTTTGTTGTTGTTGTTGTTGTTGTTGTTGTTGTTGTTCGTTTGTTTGTTTTGAGACTGAGTCTCGCTCTGTCACCCAGACTGGAGGGCAGTGGCACGATCTCGGCTCACTGCAACCTCTGCCTCCTGGGTTCAAGTGATTCTCCTGCCTCAACCTCCTGAATAGCTGGGACTACAGGCACATGCCACCATGCCCAGCTAATTTTTTGCATTTTTAGTAGAGACAGGGTTTCACCGTGTTAGCCAGGATGGTCTCGATCTCCTGACCTTGTGATCTGTCCACCTCGGCCTCCCAAGGTTTTAGCCTGTTTTTTAACCTGAGTGAGGATATATCGAGGGTCTGGAGCAGTGCAGGTGGAGCCCACAGCAGCCAGCATTTGTTTAATCCTTCCCAAGTGCCAAGCACTGGGCTAAGGGTGGTCTGTGGGTTACCCCATTCACTTCTACTAAAAGTCCTGTTTCAGCTCCTTAACTATAATCAGAGGATGTGGACACAGCTTTCTACTGTGGCTGAGAATGGATAAATAAACCCTAAGGAAATACTAAGGAAATAAACAATGCCCAGCTTATGGAGCAAGGTAAACCAGGACTTGAACCCAAATGTACAGTCACTCCTGTCCACAGAGAAGACAGTATTTTTCCTCTGAAAATAGCTCTAGCTTCAATCCAGTGCATAACCAAATGAACCATCAAAAATTCAAGTGTTTGGGAGGCCTAAGTGGGTGAATCACCTGAGATCAGGAGTTCGAGACCAACTGGCCAACATGGCGAAACCCCATCTCTAATAAAAATACAAAAATTAGCTCCAAGTGGTGGTGGGTGCCTGTCATCCCAGCTACTCAGGAGGCTGAGGCAGGAGAATCACTTGAACCCATGAGGCGGAGGTTGCAATGAGCCGAGATCACACCACTGCACTCCAGCCTGGACAACAGAGCGAGACTATGTCTCAAAAAAAATCCAAATGTAGGCCATAACAGTTTTCCAGAGTGGGTCTTTTTTCCCATGAGATAGTCCATAAAAAGGGGGTTCTGGCCCACCATGGTGGCTCACGCCTGTAATCCCAGCACTTTTGGAGGCCAAGGCTGGTGGATCACTTGAAGTCAGAGTACGAGACCAGCCTGGCCAACATGGTGAAACCCTGTCTCTACTAAAAATACAAGAATTAGCCAAGCATGGTAGTGTGTGCCTGTAATTCCAGCTACTTGGGAGGCTGAGGTAAGAGAATCTCTTGAACCCGAGAGAAGGAGGTTGCAGTGAGCCTAGATCGCACCACTGCATCCAGCCTGGACAAAAAGAGTGAGACTCCATCTCAAAAAAAAAGCGGGGAGGGGTGCAGCAGACAAGGTCAAAAGAGCCCTTCCATGACTGGATTCTAAGACGAAAGTGGGGGCAGGGCAGAGTAGGGGTGATCCAGGGTGATCTATTGGCAGTTCCGAGGAATGATTCAGTCATTAGACCGGTTGTTCTACACACAGAGCTCAACAGATCATCCCCTGTTTAAATGAGACCTCAGCTCCACTAGAACAACAAAAATTCTCATATGAGTCAGAGTTTAACCATGAAAACAGAAATCACCTTAAGAATTTATAATAGAAGGAATTTAATGCAGGGAATTGGTTACATAGGTCATAGAGAAACTGAACCCCCAGCAGGTGACAGCGAGGTGACCAAAGATAAGCAGGAAGTCACTGTCACCTCTAGATTAAAGAGACAAAGGGAGGAGGTAATGTCATGGGCCAAGGCCACTCAACAGACTGGAGCCACAGAACCTAGAGGAGTTGGAGCCATGGAGGGGATGCAGCCACACCTAGAGAAGCCACCAAGACAGAAAGGGAAAGGGACAAATATCCTAGGTTCTCCCTCTTCCTCCACCATCTCCCTCTTCCTCTACCATCAATGTTTCTTATTGGCCAAATCCAGGCAGCAGGCAGCTGACAGAGTGTATTAGCCCATTTTCATACTGCTGTGAAGAAATATCCAAGGCCAGGTAATTTATACAGTAAAAGAGGTTTAATGGACTTCACAGTTCCATGTGGCTGGGGAGGCCTCACAATCATGGTGAAAGACGAAGGAGGAGCAAAATCATGTCTTACATGGCAGCAGGCAAAGGAATGTGTGCAGGGGGACTGTCCTTTATAAAACCATCAGATCTCTTGAGGCTTATTCAGTCATAAGAACAGCACAGGAAAAACCTTCCCTCGTGATTCAATTACCTCTCACCAGGTCCCTCCCATGACACATGGAGATTATGAGAGCTATAATTCAAGATGAGATTAGGGTAGGGATATAGCCAAACCATATCACAGAGGATCCTGGACATGAAGTCAGCAGGGTTAACTCCCCAAAAGGGATCCGAGTGCAAACAGACTCAGGATATACACAGTTCTCAGATCCACATTTCACATGAACTTTTGAGCTTCATGTTCTCCTTCTGAAGGCCCCCAAGGGAAGAGAAAGGGAGGAAGAAGTGTTGGGGATCCTCCGGCTCCATTCTGACTGTCCCAGGTACAGGCAGGTCACTCCTTTGAGCACAGGCAGGGATGCAGAAGTCAGACTTGCATGGGCATAAGCATGCCACTTGGCAAGCCCTGCCTACTTTCCAAAGCTTTAAGTTCAGTGGAAGTCTTGGGTTGAATTTAAAATCCCACAAGCTTCAGGCAGAGAGCACCTGAGATCTTACCACATTTGACCCTGAATCCTGGCTACCCAGGACCAGCTATGGTCATGCCAGTCTTTCTCAGTGTAAAACATATGGTTTCACATGTATGCCAAAAGCATCAAGCATTGGAATGCTGCAAAGGTCCCAGGTGGCTGGTGCAAGTCAGATTCCCCAGGAAACACTCTGAGATGCAGATTTACGTAAATGGCGTTTATAAGAAACTCAATACGTGTCAAGGGTGAAGGAAGCAGGATTGGACAGAGAGAGAAATTGAACTGTAATGCAGTCTAAATGAAGGCCTCAGCCACTCCCACAGAGAGCTCTGAGGCTTGGCTGGGACTTCAGAGAAGGTTCGATTTGAGGCCAGGGGCAGGGCCTTTGTGCCCTTGCACAGCCGGTCTTTGGATGTGGACTGCCCCCAGGGAGGAGACAGAACCTGGAGCTGGCCGGGTGTCTTCAGCCAAGAGCAGTTCCCGGAAAGGGACTCCACAGGGAGCAGTCAATGCTGCAGAAGCCGGGGAATGAGTGCCTTCATCCCACAGAAGGGATCCGGCAGTCACACACAGCATTCGCTACCACTGCACAGGACCAAAAGAGTTCTCCAAGAAGAAAGGCCCAATGCTGTGCGAGGTGTCTGGGGAGCTAACTGTGCTCTATGTTTTTATTCTTGTTGCTTTATTTATACATCCCAAGTAAACAGAAAGATGAGAGTGGGGGACACTACGTGATGGCCAGTCATGAGGACTGCAGACCAGCATCTGCGCCATGGACTTTCCCACCCACCCACGACGTAGTGAGACCTGGAAGTTCATCTTGCTGGGTGAATAAATGAGGTGCCCCGATACTCGGATTTATAAGCCAGTTATGTGTCAGAAGTATTATGCCCAAAAAGGATGATGTAGGGTTTAGAGCTTTTAGCCAGAAACCCTTTTTTCTTCTTTTTTTTTTTTTTTTTTTTGAGGCAGTGTCTCACTCTGTCACCCAGGCTGGAGTGCAGTGGGGCAATCGCAGCCCACTTCAACCTCCACCTCCCAGGCTCAAGAGATCCTCCCACCTCCACCTCCTGAGTAGCTGAGACTACAGGAGCACGCCACCATGCCTGGCTAATTTTTGTACTTATTACAGAGATGGATGACATGGGGTTTCATCATGTCACCCAGGCTGGTCTCAAACTACTGGACTCAAGCAATCTGCCTGCCTCTGTTTCCCGAAGTGCTGGGATTTACAGGTGTGAACCACCACACCCAGCCTAGAAACCCTTCTTTTAAACAATCATTAGCAAAACCAACTGTCTATTTTATTTTATTTATTTATTTATTTTTTTTTTTTTGAGACGGAGTCTTGCTCTGTCGCCCAGGCTGGAGTGCAGTGGCCAGATCTCAGCTCACTGCAAGCTCCGCCTCCCAGGTTTACACCATTCTCCTGCCTCAGCCTCCCAAGTAGCTGGGACTACAGGCGCCCGCCACCTCGCCCGGCTAATTTTTTGTATTTTTTTTAGTAGAGACGGGGTTTCACCGTGTTCGCCAGGATGGTCTCGATCTCCTGACCTCGTGATCCGCCCGTCTTGGCCTCCCAAAGTGCTGAGATTACAGGCTTGAGCCACCGCGCCCGGCCTCAACTGTCTATTAAAGAAACTTATGGTTTGTTCCAATTAAACCATGCAGCATCCAGAAAACTGCATTAAATCTGCGGCGTCCGGAAAACTGCAGTTCCTTCTCTTCTTTGGAGGTGAGGGGACAGGCATCTGGCCACCCAGAAGCTGGAGCAAGTGTTCTGACAGAAATTAGCATAATGAGTGGGTCAGGATTTGTCACTGCCCTAGCCCTGATCAGTCAAAAGACTACCAACCTCCCCTTCTGACTTGTAGTAAAACTGGTCAGGCATGACCCAGTGCAATTGTGTATGAAGACTTCAGAGCATGGCTTTTAGAACATGCTGCTGCCGCCAAAAGAATATTTTCCAGGCCAGATTATATCTAGAAATAACATTGCCTTGTGAAAACCTAAACTGATTATGACTCCCCAAACCATCACCCACCCCACCCCCTGCAGCCCAGACAGGCCAGGAGTTTGAGACCAGCCTGGCCAACATGGTGAAACCCTGTCTCTACTAAAAATACAAAAATTAGCCAGGTGTGGTGGCAGGTGCCTATAATCCCAGCTACTCAGGAGGCTGAGGCAGGAGAATCACTTGAATCCAGGTGGCAGAGGTTGCAGTGAGCCGAGATCGTGCCATTGCACTCCAACCTGGGCAACAAGAGCGAAATTCTGTCCCAAAAAAACAAAACAAAACAAAACAAAACAAAAAAAAGAACAGGCTGCCAGCAGCACAAAGGAGAAAAAAGCATCTCCTTAGAAATACAGTTAGCATTGGTGTTGTATTTGAAATTTGCAACTGGGTGTGGTGACTCACGCCTGTAATCCCAGCACTTTGGGAGGCTGAGGCGGGCAGATCACGAGGTCAGGAGATGGAGACCATCCTGGCTAAAACAGTGAAACCCCGTCTCTACTAAAAAATACAAAAAACTAGCCGGGCGAGGTGGCGGGCACCTGTAGTCCCAGCTACTTGGGAGGCTGAGGCAGGAGAATGGCATGAACCCAGGAGGTGGAGCTTGCAGTGAGCCGAGATTGTGCCACTGCACTCCAGCCTGGGTGACAGAGCGAGACTCCATCTCAAAAAAAAAAAAAAAAAAGTAAAAGAAAAAAGAAAGAAATTTGCACTTTTCGGACCAAGTCCTGGAATTCGATGCTGTTGGCATTAAAAGAAGTGACCCTCCTGGTGCCAATGTATGCGATTGGATTGCCATGGGACACAGAAAGAAAACACAACAGAAGAAAGGGCCATGCCTTCTTTCAGCCATCTACGTACTGAGGACCTGCTGTGTGCTGGGCATTGAAATATAAAGGTAAGCAGAGAGATATGGCCCTACCCTTCTGGAGCTTACAGACCAGTGCAACACGGTGTGGAAGAGCCATTGTCACTGGTAGAGGTAGAATAACAACTGTAACAAGTGCTGTGAAGAAAAGGAACACCTGTGACTTCGCAATCTTAAAACAGCAGACCTGACCCAATCTGGGGAGCCAGGATACACGCAGCCCCACCAGTGATAGGCCTTCATCACTCTGCAGGAGGAAGATCTAGAAGTTAGTGTGAGGTCCAATCGTGCAGCGTGTGTATATTTTTGTACATTTTCTTTAACCATACATTTTTCTATTTCTATGTATACATACATGTTTATATATGTATTTATATAACTATGCATATAGACACTATGCCTAGATACTTGAGTTAACCATATAGTAAACTGTATGTCATTCTCGTTCCAGAGCAGATTGTGCTGGTCTCAATTAATTCTGTTGTTGACTTTCTGCACAGGAAGCCCCTTTACAGAGTGTTTACAGTCATTGGTGTCCAGAGTGAGCGAAGCAGGGAAGAGCCCCCATCCAGAGTGAGTGAAGCAGGGAAGAGCCCCCATCCAGAGTGAGTGAAGCAGGGAAGAGCCCCCATCCAGAACCAGCCCTTAGCCAGGGAGCATCCTGTCCCCGTGGACCACATGTCTGAATAGACAGGGGAGTGTGTATGAATCTGGACAAGGGTATGCCTGCAGGCCTATGAGGGAGACCATGAGGACACACGAGAGTCTCTGTGTGCCTGCGTGTGTGGACACATGTGTCGGACACGAAGTGAGGGCACACGTGTGTAAGTGCAAATGCTCTGTGTTCTGCCAAGAGAGGGGTGGAAGGGAGCGCCTCATTTTCCTGGGTTGGCAGTTTTGTGGCTCGATGCCTCTGGGAGTCGGGTACTTGTCGCACGTCCTGGTGTTTCTTACAGCCGTTTTGCCTGCAGCGGTCACACAGTTGAAAAATCTGGGTCCATGTGACTGCTCAGAGACTCTGCAAAGGCAAACAAGTAGGACTTGTGGCCATTTTGCAATTCCTGCTCATTAGACATGTCTGGGGCCTTGCGAGTCAGCTCTGAGGATAAATAAGTATAAATATTATATTTGCCTCCAGGTTATCTTTAAAAATGTATTTCCCTCTCCCTCTACCCCCCCAACCCCCACCAACAACTGTCAGTGCCTCCTGAACGCTCCTGGGTATCAGGAGTGCCGTGCTGAGAGTCTAGGGTCCTGAGCAAGTGGCCTGCTTCCCCTGGGCTGTCCCCCATCACCCAGGGCATGGGTAGCCAGAGGTGGCAGGGCACCCCAAGAGCCTCTTGATGCCCCCTAGGTGGGGAGGGGGACGCACATGACTCCTGTGGTGCAGACAGTCAGCCTCCAAACAACACCACACAAAGAGATGATGGGGCTTCGTCCTCGCCAGTAGGTGTGGCTGGCATGGCCAGGGCCACAAAGGAACTGAGGTCAGAGCCAGGGGCTGGGTATATCAACCCTCAGCTGCCATGATGCCAGCTTAGGAGGGACTAAGGTCCCCATGTTGGGGCTAAGGGTGTCCAGGCACCTCCAATTTGTGGGTCATTGGATTTTAAGAAAGCAAAACCTACTCAAATAACTCAAGGAAAAAGGGGGGCAGGGAAGAAGATGGGGATTTTGCGCCCCCATTAACACCCACACCACTGCCACTGTGATCTACTGAACTAGCCGTGTTTTCCTGGTGTTTGGGAACTGACGTGTTTAGAGAGCGCCCCATGAGAGCCACCAGTGTGAAGTGAGAAGGGGACGGACGGGTGCAGAGCCCCGCTGGGCAGGCTGTGAGCGGCAGAGGCGGCACTGTCACAGGACACCTTCGGCACTTCCCTCCCTCCTCTCCGGGGCTACCGCCAGCATCCGCTCTCTGCCCATAACAGCCTTTCAGTGTATGAGGAAGAAAACAGACCCTGCATGCATCTCCAGGCTAAGCTGCCTCAGCTCCGCCTCATGGGACAATATTTGCAGTCCCCTCGCTGACCCCAGCTCCCAGCCACTGTCCTCCAAATGAGCCCCATCTGCCAGCGTTGCATAAAATACGGGTCACAGTGGGATCGGCTCAGTGTGGGACCAGAATCGCAGGTCATGGGCTGCCCCAACCACCCTGGGAGAGACTGCCTGTCCTCCCTCCCTGTCGCCTGCCCCAGACTCAGGCCAAGAGACCTTCTTGGGCTCTATATCGGGAAAGCGGTGGCACCACCCCAACGACATGAAAAATGTCCCCAAATGGCATAACAATAATAGCTACCACGTGTTTAATACTTCCTGTGTACCGGGCACTTGACTGATGACTTTGCACACATAATCTTATTTTGTCTTTACTACAATAAAGGTAGTGTGATTTTCATTTTGCAGATGAGGAAACTGAGGCCTAGAGTGGTTGGATAACCATCCTAAAGTCATATACACGGGAAGAAACAGAGACAGGCCTTGAACCTCGGTCTTTCTCAGCCCAAGGCTGTGATCTTAACCATAGCTCTACACTGCCCATAGGATTTTCATAAAGTGACAGAATCCAGCTGTCTATGTGTCACTGTCTCAGTGACACTAAGGGAATGGGAGCTCCAGAGTCACCACATGGAGACCAGAGCTCCTCCAGAATCCTGTGAAGAGGTGAAGCATCCCTAATCACCACAACATGACCAGTCTACATCTACTACCTACACCCAGGATCATGCCATTTCACTTTCTGGGCTCCCTGTGGTGTGAACAGAAACCATGGACTATGTCAAGCCTGGAAAATGGAACTTAGGTTAGTAAGATGAGAAGAAGTTCAGTGATGGAAAACCCCTAGAAGGCACCCAATCTAACCCCTTCATTACACAGAGAAACCCATAACTAGAGAAGGGAAGAGGGTTTTTGGTACCACCAAGCTACTTAGAGATGCAAACGAAAAATGGATTTCATCTCATATACCAACTCTGACCAGTTGGCTGGCTTTGAGCATCGTATTAAGAATTCTAGGGCCATATCTGGGTTCAGTGGGAAGGAATGCTGTAGTTAACCAGCAATGCTCACCATGGTTTCTAGAAGTAATGGTAGCAAGCAGGCAAACCCAAGATTAGGTCTCAGGTCTCCTGAATGCAAGTACAGTGCCACACAAGCACAAGCACTCTAATCAATTACAAAACACTCTAGAAAAGCCTATTCAAGAAAATTATGAAACAAAAGCGTCAAGAAGTGTCTCAGTGGTTTTCTTAGGCACGACATACTTGGTTGCAAGGAACGGAAACCCACTCAAGTTAGCTTAAGTAAATGCTAATTAATTGTCAGGATATCACAGGCAATTTCACAGACACTCAAGGACAGGAAACAGCACATCTAGCCCACAGGAGCCCAGAAGTGGATTTGAAACCTCAGGAACAGATGCCACTCTCTTTACCTCTTAAAGCTGCATGTGGCAGAAAATGTTGGCTAACTATTCAATAGCTATACCCCATCCCTCTTCCTTGCTAACAGAATGCAGAGTTTGCTCAGATATCAGGCTATAAAGAGACGAGCCCAAGGGAGCATCATGACTCATCTAAACCAGCCTTGATAATCCTAGTCTCCTTTGTCAGTGATTGGTGTATTCCAGTTCTGGGCAATGACATAGAAGGAAAAGTCTGTATGGAGCTTAGTGGAAGAAGGAGAAACATGGAGAAGCTTATCCTTCCCTTCCAGCCTTAGATGTGGCCACTTGAGGTTGTTTCCATGTGATCGGTCCAGATTGGTGGGTGTTTCCCCCTGCTCCAATCATCCGTGAGGAGCTCTGAGATCACCTGCTACAGTTGGCTGACCAAGATGAGATCACTCACATTCTGAGGGTAGTAAAATGAAAAGCTGACAAGAAACTTGATGAGACTTGAACCACCAGCTACAGCTTTCCTGGATTTGCCCCATCTTCTCATGTCCCTCTTAAGTGAGAAAATAAATGGGCATATCATTTAAACCTTTTTTCGCAGCTCAGTGGTACTGAAAAGCCTCTTGCCTTCTCTAGGTATGGGTTTCCTTGCATAATGAAGGAGTTGGATAGGGCAAATTTCTAGGGGTTTTCCATCACTGAGTTTCTTCTCATCTTACTAAACCTTTTTTAGTTTAGTCAGTTCTGCTTCATTTTTTTTTTTCTGAGACAGAGTCTCACTCTGTCATCCAGGCTGGAGTACAGTGGCGTAAACTCGACCCACTGCAACCTCTGCTTCCCAGGTTCATGTGATTCTTATGCCTCAGCCTCCCAAGTAGCTGTGACTACAGGCGCCTGCCACCATGCCTGGCTATTTTTTCTTTATTTTTAGTAAAGACAGGGTTTTACCATGTTAACCAGGCTGGTCTCGAACTCCTGACCTCAAGTGATCCACCCGCCTCGGCCTCCCAAAGTGCTGGGATCACAGGTGTAAGCCACCGCGCCTGGCCTAATTCGGCTCCTTGACACTACAATATCCTCCATATCTTATTTCATCCTCTCCATGCGTCAAAGTCCTCAACTGTAAAATGTGTAATAATAAAATTGTTCTAAGGATTAAAGGAAATGGTGTATATAAAGCACTTAGAACAGTGCCTTGCACAATTGTTAACAAGCCTCACCAGTTACCGTTAGAAATCATTATTATTTATGCTAGCTTAGGTCCAAGACGGCCACCATCAATTCCTTCCCTGCCTGTACCACTGCCATTTTCCCCATCGAGAGGTGGAGTCTATTGTTCCCATCCCTTAAGTCTAGGGTAGACTATGACTGCTTGAACCAACAGAATAGGGTAGAATTGACATTATGTCAGTTCCAGGGCTAGCCCTTAAGAAGACTGGCCATTTCTGCTCCCCTTCTCTTTAGACACTTGCTCTTAGGACACTTCCACTTAGAACCCAACTACCATGCAGTAAGAAGCCCAAGCCACATGGAGAGGCCATTTGTAGCTACTCTGCAAACAGCCCTAGCAGAGTTCCCTGTCTATAGACAGTGGCAATTGCTATGGTTGGCATCCATCCCAGCTGGGCTTGCAGATGACACCAACCCCAGCTATAGTCTGATTGAAAGAGTATGAGTGACCCCAAATGAGAAGGACCTAGCCAATTCTAGTCAACCCACAGAACATGAGAGATAATAATTAATTGTTGTTATAAGCCACTACGTTTTGGGCTGGTCTGTTATACAGCAAGAGGCAACCAAAACATTATTAATATATTTATTATGTCTGTTTCTCTGCATTCCCCCATAACTGACTTTCATGTGAAGGGGAGTGTGTCCTAGGAGCAGGAGCATCTACTTTGGCCCCAGCTCTACATGACTATTCCATTCTAGTGCCCAATACCATCTTACTGATTTAGTCCCTGTGTCTCAGTTCCAAGTGCTAAAAGAATAAATCTGATTGGTCAAGTGGAGCTAGGTGCTCACCCCTGGTAAAATCATTTGTGATCAAGAAAGAAGGTCATGTGCTCCCTAGTACTGTATGGAGTAGGGGTAGGAGGGTTGTGGGTACAGAAGAAATAGTATGTGTCTCTTGCAAGATATCTCTCAATTCATCTATTTTATGTTGGTTTTTTTCTCAAGCACAACCTAATTATCAAGGTGGCTTCAGGAGCTTCAGCCACTACATGCTCTCAGGTTCAAGTATATGAAAGACAACCACACTGTTTTCTGGTAGCTCCTCCCAAAGTCCTGGGATTCACCATGAACGAATTTGCAATCGAGGAGAAGAGATGCTCTGACTGGGGAGGCCTGGACTATAGACTCTCCTTGTGGAATCTAGAGCTGTTTCCAGGCAAGGGTGAACGGATGTTGGTGTGTGCATGTTGCAAGGGAGGGTACAGGGAGCTAAATAACAAATCCCCACCACGCTCACCAAATACGAGTGGGAATTCCCAGAAACTTCAAGGGGAGGGGGGATGTTCTGAGCAATGAACACTATGCTGATCAATGGAAGGCATAGTTCATTGGTAAACAAGAGATGGCCATCTCCTTAACCTCTTAGTCTTAGGCAAGCATCACCAGTCTCTGTGAGTCTTCTCTTTTCCAGGCTAAACGGTTCTGGCTTCTTCTACCCTTCCTCGTAGATCTTAATCGCACAGGATCATGGTGGCCAGGCCAGTGGTCACCCCTATGAGGGGCCTTGCTGCCTGGACACCTCTTCAACACTAATTATAGCAAAATAGTATCTCTAGAAATCCACACCATCACAGTCAGGCCCACTTGGGGTAAGTTGGAGGCAAGTCTCTATTTTCTTAAGCCATATCCTTAAGCCTTCGTACTTCTAGCTATTTCTCTTTACCTCGGAGTCCTGTTTCTATTAACATTTCTACTGGTTATAACTGCCCTCCAGTAAGGCAGGTGGAAGGCTTGTCTCCTTAAGAATGACAATTATGTTGCATGAGGTGAAAAGGCATTCTCAGTCCCAGGATGGCTCTATGGTTTTCTGCCTTGCCCGAAGCAGCCATTTGGGAGGGGGTAGGGAGAAGTGGGCATCAGAAACCCAAACTCTGGGCCTCCGAGTCATCCATCAGGGGCTGATAGTCTCTTCATTGGTGGCCCAGGGCCAGGGCAGTGAGTGGCTTATTTCTATTGCATTACAGTTTGAGCCCATATGCAAACCAGAGGACTCTGTCTATAAATAAGATATTATAGTTAAATCAATATTGATTATTAGGAGTTAGTGTTATATTTAAAGCCATAAAACTGAATAAATATTATGGTGAAAGTGTCCTAAATCTCATGGGCAAAATCACTAAGCAAGACAAAACCACAGGCCTTGCATGGATGGAGGAGTGACTCGGCCTCCCACCCCCCAGAGGAGGTGTCAAGCAGATGGCTGTCCCTCGTAGGGTGGGGAGAGGGAAAGGCAATCTGGGGACAGTGTAAATGTCTTTCAACCCATTTCTCAGCCACATTCTTGGTTTTGTTCAGGGTCTGCGTTACACATCACTTGGTATATGCTCAGCTGATTTTCATGACTGGTATTAAAAGACTGGTCTATTCAGACTGTCATGATGATTCTATTCATCAATGTAATGACAAATTTATTTTTCTAAGATAACCTTTTTTCTGATTGGAAAGTAACTCATGTTTATTATAGAAACTATTGAAAGGTGACCAGGCATGGTGGCTCACGCCTGTAATCCCACCACTTTGGGACGCCAAGGGGGTCAGATCACCTGAAGTCGGGAGTTTGAGACCAGTCTGACCAACATGGAGAAACCCCGTCTCTACTAAAAATACAAAATTAGCCAGGCGTGGTGGTACATGCCTGTGTTCTCAGCTACTCGGGAAGCTGAGGCAGGAGAACTGCTTGAACCCGAGAGGCAGAGGTTGCAGTGAGCCGAAATCGCTCCTTTGCACTCCAGCCTGGGCAATAAGAGCGAAACTCCATCTCAAAAAAAAAGGAAAGAAACTATAGAAAGGTAAAATAAGCAAAGAGAAGAAAATAAAATTCACCCAGAATCCTACTACGCAAAGATAATCACCGTTAGCATCTTGATGTACATCCTTCCAGTCATTTTTCTGAATGTGTGTGTGTGTGTGTGTGTGTGGTCTGTGTGTTTGATATAATTGTTTAATAGGGTTGAAATAGCCAAGCTGTTTTGCAACCTTGACAGATTAATTCTATTATATGTACTGAAATTTATTTAATCAACCTCTTATTACTACATATTTAGATTGTTTCCAAAACTAATTAAATTACTTTTCCGTTTTGTTCATTCTTTTAATAAGTGGAACTAAAAGGTGCTTCTCTTTAATAAATAAGACATTATTTCTTGGTAGTTGATAAGGAGGAATAAAACCTGAGACAGGAACAGGGTCCCTTGTCCAGTAAAACAAAGGAAGTCACTGTATTCCTGACTGTAGTGTATGCCTTAGTGTAGTTCAGAGGCAGAAGCATGTGGTGACGGGCTCCAGTGGAAACCCCAGGTCAGTAAGGCCTCCCCACTCAGCCTCTGCCACACATCTCCTCGCCTCACAGAGCCTGGAGTCCTCTCGAGGCCCTGTGCTGTACCATCACAGCACTAACTGCTCCATCTGGAAAAGGAGGGGTGCCCTCCTCACTAGTGAGCACTGGTTGGGAATAACCACTGTTGCATAGAGCTTTGGCAAAAGGGTAATTCCTGTGTCTACTGCCCACTACTCCGCACCAACTATGCACATAAAGAGGGCTCTAGCCTTCACCTGTCTGCAGGGATTGGGGAAGACAGGACCTAAAGTCTGCCAGCCAGTCACTGTCTCCCGGGAAGCTGAATCCTGAGCAAAGGCACAGGGATCACGGCCATTTGGAGGCTAACTTGAACAGTGGCAGAGCCTGATCCTGCTGAGAACCAGTTTCTCAGCTTCCTGCTTCCTGAATCCAGACTGCCAAGGCTTCCTCAATCCCGGCCTTTCACAGGTGTGAGTTCCTAGCCTCCTGTTAAGTACTGTATTAATCAGGGTTCTATGGAGGGTGAAAACCCCCCACAATCAGCCATCTGCAAACTGGAGACCCAGGAAAGCCAATGGTGTAAATTCCAGACCAAGTCCACAAGCCTGAGAACCAGGAGTGCCAATGCAAGTCCCAGTCCAACAGCATGAGAAGACCAATGTCTCCGCTCAAGCAGATGGGCAGAGAGAGCCAACTCAGCCTTCCTCTGCCTTTTTGTTCTACTCAGGCCCTCAACAGATGAGATGAGGCCCACCCACACTGGGAAGGGTGCTCTGCTCTACTCTGTCCACCAATGCAAATACTAATCTCCTCAGGAAATACTCTCTCAGATATACCCAGAAATAATGTTAACCAGATATCTGGGCATCCTGTGGCCAGTAGAGATGACACATCAAAATAACCATCACAATTGGTGGTGCTGGGTTAGTTCTGCTGCTTGCAGACAAGAATCCTAACAGAAATCTACTTCCTCCCCATTCCCCTCACTCATCTTTCAAAGCTCAAGTTAAACGTCATCTCCTCTCTGAAGCCATCCCCAAGTCCCCTAAAGGTAATCAATATTACCTTTCTGCCTCACTTCCACAGCCCTTTGCTTTATAACTCTTAGAGCACTTACTTTATCCTGCCTATCATTTCAAGTAATTTTTAACCTGACGCAGAGCTGAAGTTGTGTCTTATACTGTAATTATAGGAGCTTGTTGAAAGGAGCTTATGGGAATAAATGGATATGCATATATATATATATATATATATATATATATATATATATATGAGAATAGGTATAGCACACTTTGTGTTCAGCCATCAACTGATTAACCAGTGTTAACAAGGACACTGGTTATTGTTCAGTATTTAGTGAAAACGAAAAGTCACAACCTTTCCATTTTCTACAGATGTGAACAAAGTATTTCCGGTCAGGATACATGAACATGAAGTTGTCAGTGTTTCCTAGTGCTTTATATTTGCATTCGCTGTGAGCTGGTGCACCTGGCTACTGTTAGACCCTAATTATTCCCCAGTGACTCTATATCAGGCTTCACAAACTGGCCACCTGTGGGCCAAATGCATCCTGGAACTCTTGTTTGTCCCACATTGGTATTTTTGTTTAATTTACTTAGTTGCCAACATTTAAAAATCAGGAGATCTCCCATAAAATTGCAGATTTCTGACTTCTCTTGAAAACTCAGAAGACCTGGCGACACCAGGTTCAACTTCCCAAACGTCAACAATCGGCTGGAGCTAAGCAGTGGCTACTCTTCCTCCCCTGACTCCCTTGGGATGGAGCATGAACGCTCATGCTGACCGCAGCCCCCACAAAGCCCACTTCACTCGTGCCCTGCCTGGTCCCTGAACATATTACTACCCTTGATCTCCACTTGCAAAGGTTGATCATTATGGGTGAAAAGATGGCTTCAGTGTTTCCAGAATATCATAATCAGGAAAAGGCATATCTAGAGAATCCTGGGAGACTACCCTCCTCACTCCATTCCCACCATCCCTCATGGAGGATTCACCTGCTTCTGCAAAACTAAAACAAAGTTCTTCTTTTCCCCTAAAGCCTCCAGAGACACAAATTCATCCTTCCTAACAGACCAGAGAGGGGAATTCTAGCACCCAAAGTCTCCAAAGCCCAAAATGGAGTCAGAAGTCAAGGCCTTTCCATCCTGCCATAACCCAGTGGGATAGAATTAATTTGCCCCAATATACGATGAAGAAAGTGAAGCCCAGAGAGGTGAAATGATTTACCCAAGGTCACATAGCTGAAAAGCAGCCCATGTGGGACTCGTGCCCACTGCTCTAGCCACTGCCTGGAGGCATCTGGAGCTCGGCCAGGCTGGGGTGGGGCGGAGCCTATAGGTGATCATATGACTTTCAGCCTTCCAGGCAGTGTCAGGGAATCTGCGTCTCCATGTGGGAGCATCTCCTGGCTAACATAGGGCGGCCAGGATGAGGGCTTTAGCTCTAAGGACAAGGAGCACTTGGGAGTGGGAGGATGACCCAACTCTCTCCCCGACGGCTCAGTTCATGATGCGGCCCACCCCAGGTTCAACCCCAAGCCAGGATGCCTCTGGGCAAGACAAGTGTGGCGCCAGAACCTTTCTGTGCCAGGGTGTCAGTGCAGGAGAGGGGGAAAGAGATGGAATTCTTGTTCAGGGCTTGCTCTTTTTTCTTTTCATAGGGAAGGAGAAGGGTAAGGTCTTGAGGAGACATCCTTGCCTCCTGTTTCTCTCACACCCCACCATTCAGTCCATCCACAGACTGATGGCATCACCTCCAAAACAAATCCTGACCCCACCATATCCCTTCCTGTCCTAGTTTCACAACTTCATTCTAGCCACACAACTACAGTGGCCCCTGTCTCCCTGCCTCTGCACTTGACCTCATGCAACCCACTCTCAGCACATAGTACAAGCTTTTTTTGGGTTTGTTTTCTTTTCTTTTTTTTAAATTGAGATAGAGTCTCATTCTGTCACCCAGTCCAGAGTGTAGTGGCAGGATCTCAGCTCACTGCAATCTCTGCCTCCCGGGTTCTAGTAATTCTGCTGTCTCAGCCTCCGAGTAGCTGGCGCATGCCACCCTGCCAGGCTAAATTTTTGTATTTTTAGTAGATACGGGATTTCAACTTGTTGGCCAGCCTGGTCTCGAACTCCTGGCCTCAAGTGATCCACCCACCTTGGCCTTCCAAAGTGCTGGAATTACAGGTGTAAACCACTGTGCCCAGCCCAAGCCTTCTAAAATGTAAATCAGAACTCATCTGCTTAAAATCCTCTCAAAGGCTTCTCATTACCTTCAGAATACAATCTAAATTATCTGCCATGGCTTACAGGGTCCAGTATGTTGTGGCCTTTACCTGCCTCTTGAAATGCACTTCCTGCTGGTCTTCTCCATACACACTACACCCCAGCTCCAACAGCCTTTTTCTGTTCCTTGAACCCAGCCAAGCTAATTCCCACCTCAAGTCCTCCTCACCAGCTGTTCCCTCTGCTTGGAATGCTCTTTCACCCATCTTTGCATGGCTGCTCCTTCTGGATCTCAGCTCAAATGTCACCTCCCCAGACAGCCCTTCCTGACCTTCAATCTAGAGGAGTTTGCCTCCAGTCACTTTCACTCACATTATCCAATTTTACTTTCTTCACAGGACTAACATTATCTAAAATTATCTTATCTAAGTGTTTTATCTATTAAAGCTCTCTCTGTACTAAGAATCTGAGCCCACGAGAGCTGAGCCAATGTCTTGTCTTGTTCAATACCATTTCCCCGAGAGAGTGGCACATAGTAATATGCAATAAATAGTTGTTAAATTAATTAACTAATTAATTATCCAGGTGAGAGATGACAGGTACATAAAGTAAGGCAGTTGCATCAAGAGTGAAACGGAAAGAATAAATGTGAGAGGGATTTAAGAACCAGAATCAATAGGGCCAGTTCTAAAGAGGAGATGGGACAGCAGGAGCCTCAGGCTTAAACAGCTTGGTAGGTGGTGAAATAAGTCATCAATATTGGTCATGTATGGGGAGGGGCAATAATGAATTCAGTTTTGAAAAGTTGATTTTCAAAGTACCTGAGCTACTTCCAGATGACGTCTGGTTGTACTTTGAGGAAAAGATTTAGGATGCTGGTTGAGATCTGAGAAAATCCTGGGGGAATAAGCGGTAAATGACTGGAGCTATGGCTTGATCCTACGTGCGGTAAGAGGAGGATCTAAGATGCAACCCAAGACAACCCAAAATTGAACAAGACAGGTGGAGCAGAACCAGAAAAGGCTCCTGAGAAGGCCTGCCTGGAGAGATGGAAGAGCAGAAGGAGTGTTGCTAGGGGGCAAACCTTTCAAGGAGAAGGGAGGGCTCAACAGTTTCAAAAGGCAGGAGAAAGTCTGAAGATACAACTGGAAAGTACTGACCTTCCCATTTGGGGACCACTAGGGACCTTCTTGGAACAGTCTCCATGGTGGCCTCTGGATGGACACCAGATTGGAGTGGGTTGAGGAGTGAATAGGAGGGAAGGACATGGACACAGTCATGGAGTAGAAACTCATCTAGTCAGTCTGGCTGTGAATGGAAAGTCAAAGACATGGTGATAGGCAGGGAGGACAAGTGATCAAAGAGTGATTTTTTTTTAATTGGGAAAGACTGCCATCTCTGTAGCCCAAACTTTTGATTGTATGCTAGTCTATAACGTGGTTTAACTTCTTTCCTAAAGGGCTGATAATGACCATACAAATCACCAAATATAGTGTGTTCTAGGACCTCAGCAGCATTTATGGTATGAATGAATGTTGAAACTGCCCAAAAAAAGAAATCCTTGAGCCAGGTACCAAATTCCTCCACCAACCTAGGAGAGTAAAAGAAGAAATGACTGTGAGAAAGAAATGCATTGAGTGATGTAGTAGATAATATGTCTCTCAAATCTTTGGTGGGATGGGAGATGTGGGTGATATGGGCTCAGCTTTAATGGTCTTTGGATCCCCCTGCATGGCTCTGATAAAAAGAAGCTGAGTAAAACAATGTAATAATAACAACAAAAAGACCTGGCCCTGGAACCTTTATCTGGATTCTACTTCCAGCTGTACCACCAGCTGTGTGACTGCCCTTTGGACCTCAGTTTCTCCATCTGCTCTTTGGGGACATTGATCTAGACCTTCCCTGAGAACCTGCCACCTCTGACACCATCTCTGAAACCAGTCAGCCTGGATTTATATCCCAGCTTTGCTATTTTCTACCTGTGTGACCTTAGATGAGATACTTAACTTTTCTGTGCCTCAGTTTCCACATTTTTAAAATAGTGCTAATAATTGCCCTACCTCAAAGAGCTGTGAGGATAAAATGACAATTAATAAATGTAATACTCTTCGGATAGTGCTGGGTACCTAGAAGGGCACTATGTAGGCTTTGGCTACTGTTATTATAGTAGCCACTCAGTCCAGGGAGCCCCAGAGTTAGTAGATGAAGGATGCTGGCCTCATTTAAAAGGGCAAGAGAGAAGACACCCTAGAATAGAGGTGGGCAAATTTTCCTACACAGAACCAAGTAGTAGATATTTTGGCTTTGTGGGCCCTATGGTTTCTATTGCAACTACTCACTTCTGCCTTTGTACTATAAAGTAGTTGGCCGGGTGCGGTGGCTGATGCCTGTAATCCCAGCACTTCGGGAGGCCGAGGCAGGGGGATCACCTGAGGTCAGGAGTTCAAGACCAGCCTGGTCAACATGGTGAAACCCCATCTCTACAAAAATACAAAAATTAGCTGGTCATGATGGAGGGTGCCTGTAATCCCAGATACTCGAGAGGCTAGGCAGGGAGAATTGCTTGAACCTAGGAGGCAGAGGTTGCAGTGAGCCAAGATCACACCATTGCACTCCAGCCTGGGTGACAGAGCAAGACTCCATCTCAAAAAAAAAAAAAAAGAAAAAGAAAAAGAAAGCAGTCACAGATGACATGCAAACGAATGGGCGTGGATGTTTTCCAATAAAACTTTATTTACAAAAATAGGCAGTGAGCTGGATTTGGTCCATAGGCCATAGTTTGCAGACTCTGTTCTAGAACAAATGTCCCTGGAAAGAGGGATAGTGAGTTTTCCTCTCTGGTGGGTAGAACTAAGAAATCCCATGCATTCCCCGTCCAAGCCGGAGCTCTGACCACTCTGGCTGCATATTCACTAAAAAGCAAAGCTCCCAACTCACAGAACAAGCAAATAATAAACGAGTTTTGAAAATAATTAAAATTGAAAATTGATTGTCTGGGCCAAAGCAGATTTATGCAAAGGGTCCCTGCTCCACTGGGAGTGGAAGGAGGGTTTCTAAGCTCTGTGTTGAACAAGCTAAGCATTTTTTCAGATTATTCCCAGCATAATATGCCAAAGGGAATAGGCTCCATTTATTATTTCCTTAAAAAAATCAATGAGCTGAAACATTCCCTCTAGACCTATAATATTTATTTCAATGTTCTGTCAATAAATATAACAAGGTTAGCTTTCTATCAGTTTAGTTGGAAGAATCATTTGAGGGAAGTTCTATTTGTTAAGCTCGATTACAGAAAGCAATCAATAGAGGAAAATTCCCTGGTCACTATAGGCAAGAATTATAGAGCTCAGAGGAGCCATCCCAGGAAGGAGATTGATGCTACTGTCCCATAATCCTTCCCTCCTTCCCCCAAAGGTAGGAGATGTGGGTGCAACCTTGAGTTATGGAGTGTCAGGCTGGAGCAGTCCCCATCTGGTGCTGACAGGGAAACTGAGGCCTGGGAGAGAAAGGGAATTATTCAGATCATAGAGTGGCAGAATCAGAACTAAAATCTAGATATTCTAATCTCAGATTTCTCCCAGGCCTTGAGCTATTCGGTTGGCTCAGGTTGGACACAGGATACAGAGACCCTTGGAAAAGGAATGCTTTTCTCTTTCATTTGAATTCAGCTTTGTTGGACAAGGCTTTTCAAAAGATGGATCTGGGTAAGATGGTCTCAGAAAGATGTTTGAAAATATGCTCTTCTATGAGTTGGGAATTTCTGAGGGCTTGGAGAGTTGGGGGAGATATTTCACCAATTTACCCTCACCCTCCTACACAACCACATATACCCACACATGGGACACACACTTTCCTGGCTAAGTTGGCAGGTGTGTCTGCTCTCATAGAACTTGAATTTCACCTTTTGGCATTGCTATTGGACTTGGCTAGATAAACCTACTCAATTATACCTCAGTCTTCCACAAGATGAGTCATGGGAAATACAGGATTTGGGGTCAGAAAACTTGACTAGTTGGCTCAGCTCTGCCATATTCTTAGCTAGGTAAAGTCATTTCCTCTTCTCCAAGCTTCTTTCTTCCATCTGTAAAATGGGAATAATAATATTGACACTTTTTCATAGATCAGAAGTATAAAGAATACATGATATTGCTGGAAAAATAACAATTATTACTACTATTGATTATTTAATGGTTAGTAGCATTATTGAATTTTTGGTAGCATTTATTGAATGCTTTCTATATGCCAACATTGAACTAAGCATCTTACATGCTTTATCACATTTCATTCTCACAACAACATTATGAGGTGGACGATATAAATATCTTTATTTTACAAACATGGAAAATAAGGCCTGAAGCTTAAATAACTTGCCCAAGGTCACAAAGCTAGAAAATGGTGGATTGAAGACTGAACCCATGTTATCCAACTCCAAAGCTTATACTTATAACCTCTACAATCAGAAAGATTACAGTAGAATCCTGATCTGGAAGGAGGGAATTGCCTTTCCTCTCCACACCCATCTCCCAATCCACCTCACTCATAAAAGCTAAGTCCCAGGATGCCTGTGGGTCTTCATCTTTCACCTCCTTGAATATCCAAAGGAGGCTTCAATGAGTCAAGAGCTATATGGAGACTACCCCAAGACATGCTCATCAGCAAGAGGTCTTCAACCTTAACCAATTCACCCCTCACCTAGAGATTCAATTATCCTAAGCAAAAAGTTGTAACAACTCTCCTGATCTGTCACTGAGTTTGGATGTTGCTGGGGGAATTGGAGAGAAGAATTTAAGATGAACAATTATTCACTGAGTTCCTACCATGCCAGGCATTATTCTAGACACTAGAAATACAAACACATTCCACAGCCTGCTGAGCGTTACTCCCTGGATGTTTCTCAGTATATCCAAAACTAAATTCAATGTCCCACCACCCAGTCACCTAAGCTAGAATCCTGGGAATTTTCAGACTCTGCCCCACCTCTCACACCACCCAGCACACATCTACTGAGTCCCTACTAAGTCCCAAGTGGCCAATCACCAGGCCCCGGTCATTCTGAGACACCACTATCACCATCTTTAGATATTATATTCAAGGCCATGGGGAATTCAGGCTCTGGGGAGACTGTCTGGGTAGCCAAAATCATTCCAGGAGATCCATGAAATAATAAACATTATAATCCAAATGCACTGGGCTTGACTAGCCCCTGAACACCAAGGCAGTCTCATTACTCTGAGAACTTGGAGCCCCCAACTAACTGATAACAAGAAATCCAGTCTTTTGAAGAGTTGTCTTCAACTCTACTTCCTTGCACCTCCCCTACAAGCATATCTCTGAGAATCTCAAGGGCCACCATTGTGTTTCCACAAACCAGTCCTTGACCCCCTTCATCACAGTGAAAATCAACTAAATGCCATAGCCTTGGGACTCAAAAGTTTTGCAGGGTTACCACTCTGGGTGGCTCAAACAGAACTGAAACTTGGAGTCTTTGCTATCCTAAAGAGAGAATCATCTCTCTCTGTTAGGCTAAGCTAGAGAGGTCTCACCGCATTATTGATGGAGTTTCAATATTCAATGGTAAAATTATTTAATGCATACATAGAGCCCTTTCCTCCCAGGAAGCAGCTGCCAGTAAGAGACCTAAGCAGGACTTGCCCTAGAGCCACTGACTGGCCTTGGAGGGGACAAAGAGTGCTCAGACAAACGTCTGTCCATGCACTAAGGCAAAGTTCTGAACAAATTGATCTGAAACAGATCAAGGGAACTCTTGTCCTATTGATTCTGTTCACTATAAAATATCCTGCGTCCACCAACTTCTCTCTCCATCTCTACCACGACCATCACACAAGTCCTAATCACCACCTTCTTATGTCTTAACTACTATAACTGTCACCTAACTTCCTAAATCCATTCCAACCCTTCCAATTCACTCTTCACACAGCCACCAAGGTGATCTTTTTAAAATACAAATCTGATCATGTGCCACCCTTGCTTAAAACCCTTCAATGAATTCCATTGCACTTACAGCAAAAATTTAAATTTGACTGTCTTCTTGTATTCTCTCAAAAGCATAGCTCTGGCCATATATTCACATGAACTTGGGTGCAAGAGATAGTTCCCAAGAGGCACAAGTAAAGTAGGGAATGGGGAAAGTTCACAGGGAGGGTAGAAAAGTTCTAGACATATTCCTCATTGTCCCCATTATGTAACAGCAAACCTAGCTCCTCTCTCTGTATGCTGGTCTACTGGCATAAAGAACCCAAAATAACTTGGTGGGAATCTTTGGTTTAGGTTCAATAGAATCCTTACTATTTCCCCTAGTGAAAGTGCCTCATCCTTTGGGACCAAGACCTCTAAATCCACAGAGCCTTAAGATTCTCGGATAAGAAGCACAAGTTCCCCCAAGTTGGTTCCTGGAAATGATGGTGAAAGGGCAGAATCCCACTTTCACCCCTTGATCCCTAGATCCATATATTCTAGCCATTGTAACATGACACTACTCAATGGCCATTAGTGTTAACATATACACTGCATCCTGGAGAACAGAATTCTAGACTTACAAGTACCATTCCTCAAACTGCCACGTTAACTGAGTTTTTAAGGGATGATTATAACATTCTATCAAGCCAGCAGCTTCCAAGTAATTTGGTATGTAATAGGACCAATGCATCCCAACGTCATTTGTTCATTGTCATATCTCCTTTGCTGTAAAGTGGGGGGTCTGGATCTGAGAAGATGCTATGTAGAATTCCATGTCACTAATCACTCTGTAAGCCCCTGGGTAGTGGTGCTGGCATAGGTACCATGGGCTAGGAAGACAAACCCATGTCCAGAGTTTTGTCAGTCTCAGTAAGGACAAATTGTTGCTTCTTCCAGAGGCAGTTGCCACCAAATTGTTGGTCATTCTCCATAAGGCTCAGTACCATGCTAAGGGTTCGATGTTGGGCCCTGCTGTTGACAAGTCACACATTTAGCAGCTGCATTGGCTATATCTGCCTTGGTGAGAGGAAGTCCATGTTGTTGAACCTATGCAGAGCCTCCATCCCTGCCACCATACATGGGACAGCTGAGGACAGAGGCTGGTTGACACTCAATGGACAAGTCTTGTCTTCTAGTTGTCTGAAACCTTTTCCACATTGGATGCTTTCTGGGGAGCATTAATATCAGACACAAGAATAAAATTTTGTGTCCATTCCTATAAGGCCATCCATGTTCCTTATCCCCAGACTCCTTAGCATTGATCATTTCATCTTGCTTCTTCCAGGCCCCTGACCAATTAGCCAAGCAATTCGCCATTGCCCAAAACTTTATGTATATACCCGTGTCAGACCACTCCTTTCTCCACAAAAAGTTAATGATCTAACTGCACTGCCTAAAGATCTCCTCTCAATGCTGCACTTTAGGGTCACCACTATATTGAACTGACCCATGTTTGAATCAACCCAGGATTTTTCCTCCTCCATTAACTGGTCATAGGAATCTCCTGACAAGAGGATATATGTGAACTGAGAGGAAGATGTTGGTTCAACCAAGATAGATGACATGGGAGTCTAACCCACCCGTTCATGCACTTACTTGAGCCTCTGAACCTGTTCAGATCTGACTCAAATGTACCATTTCCTTCATACGATGGATTGCTAATATGTCTAGCCAACCTTGTGACTCAGACATGATAATACCTAGCTCATGATGGCCAGCTGTGGCCATACAATCACTTAATGGTCCATGGTCAGGTGCTCAGTCTCTGCTAGGGCCCAGTAACACCCCAGGAGCGGGGTTTTCAAGCACTGAGTAGTTCTCTACTGAAGAAGGCATAGCCTTGCTCTATAACTCTAAGGATTTCCCCTGTGAGTCTCCTAATAAAGCTTGTCAGACTACAGATACTTCTAACACTATTGGTTTACCAGGGCATATGACACAAGAAATAGGGAAGTTTACACTGCAGCCCAGGCTTGCTGCTGAGTCCTCTTTTGATCTAAGATCCATTCAAAGCTGGCAGCCTCCAGGGTAACTCAATACATGGGTTAGAACACTATTCCTAACTATAAGTATTAACTACCTCAAAACTCCAAATAGGCCTACCAAGAACTATGCCTCTTTCTTTATGGTGAGAGATTCAAGGAGCAATACCTCTAAACGCTTGATTAAGGCTTCAAGCCCTGAATCTTTGTAAGCTTTATGTCCTCTTGACATGCATGTCTCTTACTACAGCATCCACTCCTTGCCACTTCCTTTTTGTTGGATTTGTTGAGAATGATGCCATCAGTATAGTGGACCAGCATGATGTTTTTGGAATGTCAACACAATCAAAGTCCTTTTAGACCATATTGTGACAAAGAGCAAGAAAATCAACATAGCCTCGAGGCAAGACAGTGAATATATATTGCTATCCTTCCCGTGTGAATACAAACTGCTTCTAATCCTTTTTTCTGATGTGAATTGAAAAGATCAAATACCATGTATCAAATGCTGGAGGCTATGTTGATCTGTTCTAGTAAAGATACCGTATCCAGCACAGCAGCTACAATCAGAGCTACCCCTTGTTTTGGTGGTCCACTGGTCATTATCCTTGACCAATCTGGATTTTTAGGTCCCTATCAATAAATTGAATGGGAATGTGGTGGGGAAAACCAACCCCTAAATCCTTTAAACCTTTGGTGGCAGTGCTAATTTCTACAATGCCACCTAAGATATGGAATTGCTTTGGATTTAATATATTGGCCAAAGAGTTAAAGAGCATTTTTAAAGACCTCAACTTGGGCTTCAGAACCAATATGAAGGTTCTGTCAACAACTAAGTATATCCATGCTAATTACATACTCAGAAACGAGGAAAATCAACAAAGCTTCAGTGTGGGCATCTATTGAACCCACTGTAAGACAAAGTTAAACCAGGGTTCCCTTATCATCTGCCCTCAATATGCCCAATTCTAATATGGGGGCGATTGTGGCATTTGCACTCCCAGCTGACTCATACTCCACAGCTCTCAAAACATCTTATTACTCCCTCTTTTCCTCATGTACAGGCACTCTGATAAATAGATATAAGTCTCTTTGGAGAAGGACTGGGGAGATGTTTATTGTAAACACTTGAAGTGGCTTTGCAGAGTCCTTCCTCAAGGGGACTTGGCCTCCTCCTCAATCAATGGACTCTGGGTCTGAAAAGGGGCTCAGATCTGGAAAATGGCTAAAGATTCATTATTTTCTATTATGCAAGCTGCCATAGGCCTTGATCTTTTTTGCTCACCTGTTCTTGATCTTTTTTGGTTATGTAAGGTAAGTAATACTTTGTGGGTTGCCCATATGTCCAGTTCCTAGGAATATGGTCTGTTAGCTATCAGCACAGATCCTTTGGGTGAAGACCTCTAGCTGCCACTTGACTCTACTGCTTGATGTGGCAAACAAGTCCACCTTTCCTCTATTACTCGCTGGCACCTGGCCTCTGCTATTCTAAAATTCCATCATTCCCATTGTCATTGAGGAGCCCAGTTCCAGTGCAGCATCTCTTACCATCAATCCTGCCTGAAGAAGATAGCCACTACTGGCTCCTCAATAATATTGTATATCCCTAACTAGTGCCTTTCTTATTGCTTTAGTGAGGGGAATATCCTCTGGACTTTTCTAGAAAAATAGTCAGTGGGTATCATATTCTCACATCACATCTCTAAGTCTTCTGATTACTTCCTCAATACTCTACCAGCAATTCCAGCATCCCTCCATCTAATTAACTGCAGGTCCAAGCTTCATGGAGACATCCTGGCAGCATCTTAGCAGTGATTCCAAGTGTCCTTGCCAGACATTAAATCCTTAATCCCAGGCAAGGGTTCCTAGATCAATAAACACTCCCTGATCTAGACTTATATTTCCACCCCCAACCCCGCCCCAGTCTGGGATCCACCTCTACATGGATGCCCCCTGGTTCCTCCTGGTACATGTTGGCAGCTCATTCGGCAATTTTGGTGAATGAGGTATTTCCTCCTGGAGCAGGGTCTGTACTTACTTGCTCAAGCTATGCTGAGACCTGACCCCGGTTAGTTTTTCTGCTTCTAAGTGACTTTGCAACTCTCTCCATTAAGAATGGGAGAGCCACAAAATGGAAGGTGCCTGGGTCCCTGATTGCCACTTGGAAAAAAGCCACCGCTTATCAGAACATCTATTTTGGAGACCAAAAATGAACTTTTTTCTGTTAAGATACCAAGATGTTAAACGTTTATCTGTTATAGCAGCTGGCCTTGCCTTAACTAATACAATGTTCTAGTTACCTCCAGGCCTCAGAATCCAGAACAAACTGAACCAAGACTCCAGAAAGAGGAGGAAAATGTCCCCTCCAGCTAAATTCCACCTCATACCTCCTCATTTTCTGCTCCAGGATTCACTTCCTCCCAGGATGACTGAAATTGGAAATGTCATTCCTTTCTAAGAGAAGTCTTACCCCCAACCCACATAAGTGCCATCAAACCCTAAAGCCTTAACAAGCAATAATCGGCATTAGCACATTTCCTGAAGTCTGAGGTTTTCTGCCTTAATCCTACATACGGGTCCTCACCAGCCCCACAGGTGGGGCTAACTAGGCTAACTGTGCTCAATCTAGTTTCTTTGGGCTGACCACAGCCCAAACGTTTCAAAAAGTCTCTCCCATGCTGACCTTATTTTACAAAATGATTTTTTCATCAAAGAAGAGGAAAAAGAAGAGAAAAATGAAAAGGAGAAAAAAGAGGAAGAGAGGTAGGAGGTCTGTTTGTAAAAGATGCTACTTTGCTATCAGTACCCCACAAATCATCCACACTGGAGACCTTAGGAGGTATCTGTTTTGTCAGAGTACAGGCCAGAAAGTAGTACGGTGTCTGAGAAGGAATTCTACTCAGCATCTGGAGAGCAGATTCTGGAGCTGACTCTGCCACTCACTGGCCCTGAGTCTTGTCTACTCTCTGGGTCTTTGTTTTTGCATCTGGAGATAATTCCTGTTTCTCAGGCCACAGAAGCTAGAGGTGAGAATAAGAGTAAATAATAGCCCAAAACAGATGGAAATGGATCTACCGTCACTGCTTCAGTGCCACAGTCACTATCACTGCCACTGAAACCACTATAGTGCCATTCAATCATTCATGCAACAAATATACATTGCATGTGCTAGGAATACAAGAATAACAAGGAAGCCGTGGCCCCTGCTCTCCTAGAGCTTACATTCTAGTGGAAGAAACAAGTGTTCATAATATAATCAAACAAATTAGTATATAATTACAAACTGACATAAATATTCTGAAGGAAAGCAACACATTCTGTGAGAGCAAATAAAGAATAAGTTGGCTTAAATACTTATCCAAGGACGTAACATTTGAACTGACATCTGAAGCATACGTAGGAGTTAACCAGGCAAAAATGAGAGGGTGGGGGAAGAACATTCTGAGCAGATGGTATAACAGGTGCCAAGGCTCTGCAATGGGGGAGAGGGACAGGAATGTGTCAGTGAAAGTAAAAGGCCAAAGGGGAGACTGCTGTGAAAGGAGGCTGGAGAGGCAGGCAAGGCTGAATCCTGTGGTCTGAAGAACACATTAAAGGTGTCGATCTTCTTGGTAAGCGCAATGGGAGGCCAGTGAAGAGATTCAGACAGGGGAAGGAACGTGACCAGATTGGTGTTTGGAAAGGATCGCGATGGCTCTGGTATGGACAATGAATTGGAGGGAAAAGGAATAGAAGCAAAAAGGCAGTTAGGAGCCCTTTACAGTAATCCAGGAAAGAGATGATGGAGGCTTAGACCATGGGTGTAAAATCAACAGGACTTGGGGGATGGGTGGATAATGGGCTACGAGCAGCTGCTGCTGACATCTTGTGCCCTCTATGTCTCATAAAATTTGCAAGGTTCTTTTGGTTTTGAACAGTGGAATCTCATCTTACACAGAGGTTAGATTTTGAAGTCTGTGCATAAGACAAGAATTGCATATAGTCTAAAGTACCCTTGAAAAACCCAAACCACTCATAAAGTACAGTATACATGGGTTTGTTTATACAGCCATGAACAGAAATTTTTAGGCACACTAAAGTTAGAGAGCCACCGAACTAGAATAAAGAAAGCAACAGAAGGAAAGCCCATATGCAAATGTCTGGGCATTCAAATCACTCTGCCTTTAAGACAACTATTCAAATCCCTTGCAGTGAATGAGGGGATTTGGGGGAGGGGGAGGGGAAGGAAAGAAACATACATGTAGGAGGCAGGGGTAGGAATCTTTTTAATGGCCCCACTTTCCTGAATACTTATTCCATTCAGCGTTACTATGACGCCTTTACAACTCTAACACATGTTAATATATTAGTTGTTTATATTAGTCAGGCTGCTGATACAGTGTTGGATTCCTACCCCATTATCTACTCCAATCTCTACTCCTTCTTCCCTGAAGGTGAGTTATTTCCCCAGAGCTCTGCCTCTATCCCACTCTAGATATATCTAAATGCTAAGATGAGCTCAAGATGAGTCAGGGCCCTTGTATCACACAGGGTAGGCTCAGTCATGCTGCCATAACAAACAACCCCTTAATCTTAGCAGCTTCAAACAGCAAATACTATTTCTCACTCGTGCCACTTGTGCATCATGGGTTGGTGGGGCTCTGCTCCATGTACCCTCACTCAACTGATGGAGCAGACACCATCTCGAACATTGCCAGTCTCCAAGGCAGAGGCAAAGAGCTCTGAAGGGCTTCACGCAGCAATTAAATGCCCATACATGGCACAAGTCACTTCCATTCACAACTCATTGGCCAGAATTAATCACTAGGCTTCACCCAACCACAAGAGGGCCAAGAAGTGCAATCTTTCCATGTGTTCAGCAGGTGCATCGCCAGAAATATTTGAAAAACAACACTAATGACTTCCACATGCTCTAAATGTACAATGACAAGAGAAGCTTTAATTATTCAGCCTGTGTTTGGTTCAGGGGCCCTGGTCCTGGGTAACGATGTGGCTGAATAAAATGTGCCCCACTCATGCCCCAGAGGCAGAGTCTGTGCCCCGAAATAGACTCCAGACAGCATTTGAACTGCTATCTTGGAAATTAAAGCAATGTCCCCATAGAGGCAGCTGACAGCCTGTAGCTTGGCTTCACTACCTCTTTACCCCCTGCCCAGGATCTATGGGGACCAAATGCAGAATGAGGAATATTAGGGCTGGAGCTCACTCTGTCACCAGAAATCTCTGACCACTCCTGGAAGTGCGTGGGCTAGGCACAACGCTATACAGATGAATCCCTGCCCTCAAGGAGCTCCCAGTATCACGGTGTTACATGCTGGGGTAGATAGTTTCCAATGGTCTTTAACTACTCCTTCTCATCCCTAGATGGAAGTGAGGCTCCTCCCATCAGCAGGTGGAGCTTATTTCCCCTCCCCTTGAATCTGGCAGGCCTGTTACTTGCCTTGACCAAGAGAGTGTGACAGAAGTGAGGTTTTAAACCTTATAAGCCCCATCCCTAAGAGAAGCGGCCATTTCCACTTTCTCCCTCATGGAATCCAGCTACCATAACATAAGGAAGCCCAAGCCAGACTAGGGAATGATTAAAGGCCATGTGGACAGATGTCCTGGAGGATGAGCAGCCATCCTGGACATTCCAGCTACAGTGGAGCTCCCAGGTGAGTGCAGACACATGAGTGGCCTAAGCTACACCGGGTGATGCAGAACTGCCCGACTGAGGCCAGTCAACCCATAAAATCATGGGAAAGATATGTAGCATTATTTTAAATCACCACATTTAGGGATGGTTTGTTACACAGCAACAGGATAGCTGAAAAATATATAATAGCAAATATATATGCATGATTCTGAGAGAGCCCAGAGAAAGAAAATCTACGAATGCTTAAAGAGGTATTTTCTCTGGAAATAGACTTTGAAACACGGGTGCCTGAGGTTCATTGCAGCAGGAGGGTTGCTCTGGAGAGATCTGCCTATAAAGATGGAGGAAGCCAGGATTGGCCCAGTAATATGGTTGCAACTTAAACCTCACCTATGAGAAGCTCTGAAGGTAGGAAGGAAATTCAAGGTTGTCCCAAACTGAGGGAAAGGAGGCAGGCGTTTGAATCCTTCTCAGCCACCGTTAGCTGTGGGCTGGTCCTGGAGGGGGCATAACCCTAGGGAAGGCAGCTTCTAAGCAGGGCAGAGATGTGGTGAGATATCTGAAAAGATCCCTGTAACAGCAACATGGAAAATAGAGCCGCAGGGTGGAAACCAGCGGTGGCAAGCCTGTCAATGACGCAAGAAAGAAATGAAGTTAAACTCCTGGCTCCTGCTGGTATTCACTGGCTGCATCCTGCAGTGACTTCCTCCCTTAGCAGCCAGGTTATGTTGCAGCTTAACCCAAGTTATTGGTCTGGTTGCTGGAAGAGGAGGTGGGAGACCATATGCTGGGGCAGGAATTGGGGGAGGGTGCATGATGCATGGCATCTTGTAAGGTAGAGGCCTTTGCATCATCCTCAAGCCCAGGTGTATTAGGGTTTTCTAGAGGGACAGAACTCATAGGATAGATATAGATATAGATATAGATATAGATATAGATACAGATACAGATATAAATATAGATATAGATATATAAAGGGGAGTTTATTAAGTATTAACTTACATGACCACAATGTCCCACAATAGGCTGTCTGCAAGCTGAGGAGCAAGGAGAACCAGTCCGAGTCCCAAACTGAACTTGGAATCCAATGCTCTAGGGCAGAAAGCATCCACCATGGGAGAAAGATGTAGGCTGGGAGGCTAGGCCGGTCTCTCCTTTTCACATTTTTCTGCCTGCTTTATAATCGCTGGCAGCTGATTAGATGGTGCCCACCCAATTAAAGGAGGGTCTACGTTTCCCAGCCCACTGACTCAAAAGTTAATCTCCTTTGACAACACCCTCACAGATACACCCAAGATCAATACTTTCTAGCCTTCAATCAAGTTGACACTCAGTATGAACCATCACAAGTCCACCCCTTGTCAACTTGAACCCATACACATCTCCTGAGATCATACGTAATCTTCAAATAAAGACAATAAGGTCATAATTATGCCTAATATAATACAACTATCCTTCTTACAACCAGAAACACAACAATCCCCAAATATTATTACATAAAGTTAACAATACTTAAATGCTGATATGAAGTCAATAAATCTTATGTCACATGATAAAGGAAAAAGGAAATAAAATGAAGATATTTTCTTAGTACAAGCGTACACATCCACAAACATGTTTTTAACAAAAGAAGGAGGAAATACTCATGACAATCACCATCCTCATTTCTGCAGCTGGTCACGCGGTTGTAGCTGGTATTGATGACTACCTTCCTCTACTACCAATTCTGTATTCCCTTTGCCTTCAACAAGCACCTCAGCAGGTTGTGGGGGGTTTTTCCTGGTGGAGTGACCCAAACCTTCATTTCTGATGGGTCTAGGCCATTTGTAGTCCTGCCTGGATTGGGCCGTTATAGTTTTCCATTGACCTTAATCACAGGGCATGGTAATACTAAGAGACACTCTAATGGTCTCCTGTGTTCCATGCATACTCTTCCTTACCTCCTTTGTAGAGTGAACTGATTTCATCTTGATAGTCCGGGTAAATCACCCCAGCTAACACTGTAACTCCCTTCTTAGCTTGTTGACTTAAAGGTAGGAGGCGCCCAAAGTGTGCAGGTGGCGATCTTAACTTCCAGTTTAATGGGATCATTGCTGTTTCTCCCGGTGGCAGCATTCCTCCCTCTGGAACTAAGACCTCTAGGCCAGCAAAACATAATGTCACAGGAACAGGAAGCAAAACTTTTGCTCACAGATCTCTAGGGGTGATTGTGAGTCATGCCACTTCCACTTCCACCCCTTAATTCCTGGACCCTCCTGGCTATGGGAGAAACAGTAACATATATTGGACCCTGATTCAGAGCATACACTGCCTTCTGGAGAACTTTACTGCAGCCCTGCAAAGTATTGTCACCTAGTTGGCATTGTAATTGTGACTTCAAAAGGCCATTCCACTGTTCTATTGATCCAGCTGCTTCAGGATGATGGGGAACATGGTAAGTCCAGTGAATTCCATGAGCATGAGCCCACTGCCACACTTCTTTAGCCATAAAGTGTGTGCCTTGGTCAGAGGCAATGCTATGTGGAATACCATGATAGTGGATAAGGCATTCCATGAGTCCACGGATGGTAGTCTTGGCAGAAGCATTGCATGCAGGATAGGCTAACCTATATCCTGAGTAAGTGTCTATGCTGGTGAGGACAAACCTATGCCTTTTCTATGATGGAAGAGGTGCAATATAGTCAACCTGCCACCAGGTAGCTGGCTGATCACCCTGAGGAATGGTGCTATATTGAGGGCTCAGTGTTGGTCTCTGTTGCTGGCAAATTGGGCACTCAGCAGTGGCTGTAGTCAGGTCAGCCTTGGTGAGTGGAAGTCCCTATTGCTGAGCCCATGAATAACCTCCATCCCTGCCACCATAGCCACTTTGTTCATGGGCCCATTGGGCAATGATCAGGGTGGCCGGGGAAAGAAGCTGAGTGGTGTCCACAGAATGGGTCATCCTATCCACTTGATTATTAAAATCCTTCTCTACTGAGGTCACCCGTTGGTGAGCACTCACATGGGATACAAATATCTTCAGGGTTTTTCACCACTCAGAGAGGTCCATCCACATACCTCTTCCCCAGATTTATTTATCACCAATTTTCCAAGCATGCTTCTTCCAAGTCCCTGACCATCCAACCAAACCATTGCCTACAGTCTCCATGAATTAGCATATAATTGCACACCTGGTCATTTCTCCTTCCATGCAAAGTGCACAACCAGGTGCACTGCTCAAAGTTCTGCCCACTGAGAAGATTTCCCTTCACCGCTGTCCTTCAGGGATGTCCTAGAAAGGGGCGAAATTGCTGCAGCTGTCCACTTTCGGATGGTGCCTGCATATTGTGCAGAACCATCTGTTAACCAAACCCTAATCTTCTCTTCTTCTGTCAACTGATCATAGGGAACTCCCCATGAGGCCATCGGTGCAGCCTGGGGAAGAGAAGGCAGGGTGGCAGGAGTGGAGACCATGGGCATTTGAGCCACTTCCTCATGTAACTTACTTGTGCCTTCAGGAACTGCTCGAGACCGATCACATATATACCACTTCCATTTGATGATGGAATGCTGCCGTGCACAACCCATTTTATGGCTCCATGGGTCAGAAAGCACCCAGTTCATGATAAGCAGTTCAGGTCCCATGGTGACTTGATGTTTCATAGTCAAACGTTCAATTTCCATCAAAGCCCAGTAACAGGCCAAGAGCTGTCTGTCAAAAGGAGAGTAGTTATCTGAAGAAGATGGCAGGGCTTTGCTCCAAATTCCTAGAGGCTTCCTCTGTGATTCACCTACGGGGGTCTGCCAAAGGCTCCAAACAGCATCCCTATCTGCCACTGACACCTGCGGCACCATTGCATCTGCTGGGTCCTACAGTCCAAGTGGCAGAGCAGCTTGCACAGCAGCCTGGAACTATTGCAGAGCCTTCTCCTGTTCTGGACCCCACTCAAAACTGGCAGCCTTTCAGGTCACTCAATAAATGGGCTGGAGTAACATACCCAAATGAGGAATGTGTTGCCTCCAAAATCCAAATAGGCCCACTAGGCATTGTGCCTCTTTCTTGGTTGTAGGAGGGGCCAAATGCAATAACTTATCCTTCACCTTAGAAGGAATATCTTGACAGGCCCCACACTACTGGACCCCTAGAAATTTTCCTGAGGTAGAAGATCCCTGAATTTTAGTCGGATTTATTTCCCATCCTGGGGTACATAAATGTCTCACGAATAAGTCCAGTGTGTTTGCTACTTCTTGCTCACTTGATCCAATCAGCATAACATCATCTATGTAATGGACCAGTGTGATATCTTGCGGAAGCAAAACAGCAATCCAGGTCTCTCCGAATAAGATTATGACACAAAGCAGGAAAGTTGATATACCCTTGAGATAAGACAGTAAAGGCATATTCCTGGCCTTGCCAGCTGAAGGCAAATTGCTTCTGTTGGGCCTTATGGACAGGAATGGAGAAAGGTGTTTGCCAAGTCAATGGCTGCATACCAGGTACCAGGAGGTGTGTTAATTTGCTCAAGTGATGAAACAACATCTGGTACAGCAGCTGCAACTGGAGTCACCACTTGGTTAAATTTAATCCACTGTCATTCTCCAAGATCCATCTGTCTTCTGCACAGGTCACAAGGGAGAACTGAATGGGCATGTGTTGGGAATCCCCACCCCTATGTCTTTCAAGTCCTTGATGGTGGCACTAATCTCCACAATTCCTCCAGGGATGTGATATTGTTTTTCCATTTACTATTTTTCTAGGTAGAGGCTGCTCTAATGGCTTCCATTTGGCCTTTCCCACCATAATAGCCCTCACCCTACCAGACATGGAGCCAACGTGGGGGTTCTGCTAGCTGCTAAGTATATCTATGCCAATTACGCATGCTGGCACTGAGGAAATGACCACAGGATGAGTCCGGAAAACCACTGGACCCACTGTAAGTCAGACCTGAGCTAAAACTCCATTAATTACCTGACCTCCACAAGCCCCTACTTTAACTGGAGGACCACAGTGATGTTTTGAGTCCCCTGGAATCAATGTCAGCTCAGAGCCAGTGTCCAGTAGTCCCCGAAATGTCTGATCATTTCCCTTTCCCCAGTGCCCAGTTACCCTGGTAAAAGGCTGGATATCTCCTTGGGGAAGGATGGGAGAAAGATTCACTGCATAAATTATCAGTAATGTAGTGGGGTCCTTCCTCAACGGGACCCTGCCTCCCCTTCATTCAAGGGGTTCCGGGTCTGTAAACTGGCTCAAGTCTGGAAAATGATTGAGGGACTGTGATTCTCTGTTTTTATAATTCAAATTAGTCTTTTGTCCATTCAACCAGGAAGTTTCCTGCTTGTATAAATTAAGTAGGAATGCAGTAGGCTTCCTATCAATTCCACTTACAGGAACACCATGATGAATTAGCCAAGGCCAGAGCTCTACATGAGTCAGACTATTCTGATTGCCTCTTTGCCTCTGCTGCCCATTATGGTAGCTATGCCCACCTTGCCTTTGATGGTTGAGTGCTGCCACTTGGCCCATACCACCTCGGGATCCAATTATTCCCATTGAATTTAAATTTTGTAGTTGAGTGACTGTGGTTCCCACTGTTAGATCTGACATACAGAGAAGAGAAATTACAGGGCTCTTCAAAGATGCAGGTGCTGCCCTCACAAATCTATTTCACAAGGTATTGGTCAAGGGTATATCTTCTGGACCCTCCCAGCTGGGATGAGTAGGTCTAAAGTGACTAATCTACTCCACCATCCCAATCTTCCTAAGCCTTTGGATCCCTTCCTCTACATTAAACCAAGGGAGATCAGACATTTCCAGTTCACTCACAGTGGGCCATCTTTTAATCCATATTTCAGCTAACCAAGCAAATAAACTATTAGAACCTTTTTTAACTCCCCTAGCAGCAACATTAAAACAAGAGTCCCTGCTTAGAGGGCCCAAATCAATGAATTCAGCCTGATCCAACTCTATATTCCATCCGCCATTATCTCATACTCTTAATATCCATTCCCATGCCTGTTCTCCAGATTGCTGTTTATATAAATTAGAGAACTCCCCTATTTGAGTGTAGCACACCTGCTCATGGATCATACTCTCAACCTCACCTTCAGGGGACTGCTGGGACTTTATTCTAGTTATAGGTCTAGAAGCAAACAGGGGTGTTGGGGGTGGCTCCTGAGGAGAATCAACATTATTTTGCCTGGCAACTGCCTCAGGGGAGGCCGTCACTGTTGCCTCAGGCAGTGCAGGGTTTATCTCCTCAGGCAAAGGTGGAAAGGCTGATGGCAGTATGGGTCCAGAAGGGGATGTTGCCACTACTGGGGATGGCGAAGCTGTTCCTTCTGTCATAAAAGGTTCATCAGAGTTTACAAACTCAGTGTCTCCAGCTTCATCAGGGAACTCCCACACATCCCCATTCCAAGTTTCAGGGTCCCATTCTTTTCCAGTCAATGCCCTCACTTTAACAGTAGACACCTGGTGAGGCTATGCATGCATCTTTGGTTGCAGGTCAGCCACTCACATGATAAGAGCTTGTGTCTCTTTTTCCACAACTTCAGCTCTTTCTCTACAGGAGATAAGACTCTCACTCAGGGCAGTCTTAGCAGATTTGAGGCTCAATATCTGCTTCTGAAGTCAGGAGACAAAATTCTTGAGTTCATTATTTTCTTTCATCACTTTGTCCACTGAACTTAGGAGCAACCAACCAGCTTCATTATGTTCTTTGGTTCTCCACATATGGTCAAAGGTATTGTGTATAGAATCACTAAACTCCTTGCCTCTCATGAGCAGCAAATCAGGAGTGTCAAATGCATTTATTTGCATAACTCTCTAAACAGTTCACACCAAGGACTATCAGTGTTCTCCATACTATTATAAGTAGAGTCTTTAGCATTTTGAGGTCAAATCATATTAAGCAGCCAACTCCAGAAACCCCAGAACCAATGAAAGAACTCCATCCTTAATATTCTGTTCCTCTAGAACCCACTCCTGGTTCCAGAATCTGTATTAGTCAGTGTTCTCTAGAGGGACAGAATCAATAGTATACATATATATATGAATTTATTAAATATTAACTTACACGATCACAAGGTCCCACAATAGGCTGTCTGCAGGCTGAGGAGCAAGAAGAACCAGTCTGAGTCCCAAAACTGAAGACCTTGGAGCCTGATGTTTAAGGGCAGGAAGCATCCACCACAGGAGAAAGACACAGGCTGGGAGGCTAGGCCAGTCTCTCCTTTTCACATTTTTCTGCCCGCTTTATATTTGCTGGCAGCTGATTAGATGGTGCCCACTCAATTAAGGATGGGTCTGCCTTTCCCAGCCCACTGACTCCATTGTTAATCTTCTTTGGCAACACCCTCACAGACACACCCAGGATCAATACTTCGTATCCTTCAATCCAATCAAGTTGACACTCAGTAAACCATCACACCAGGAAAGCTCTAGCCTTTCACAGGAAGGCAAAGGACACTCTGGCCTCAAAGGGCTCAGGGTGACCTAGAGTTTCAAGGCATTCAAGGGAATCCATACAGATGCCCCTGTCCTAAGTGTCAGAGCCCCCAGTCAAGCCCTGATCAATCAAACAGAGCTGACAGGCTATGTTGAGAATTCAGTTTTCTTTGGAAATCTGCTGCTCTTACAATGCATTCCTGGGCCAAACCTCAGTTTATTCTGCCTTCCAGCTGCAGGAGAAAACCTCTTTATCTGATGGCAAGGAGGCCCTCTGGCTTTCACACTTCACCTTAAATTGGTGATTAATCACTCTCAGCATTTCATTGTCTTTTTCCAATGCCTTGCTTGCCCCCAGCAACAATCATTTAATTCCATAGATTTTATAATTATCACTCCTCTGAGCCTCTCGAATGTCTGAGAGAGTACACCCAATAGTACTTTCCCTTTCACAAGTATCCCATCCCACTTCCCCATCAGTGAAAGTTTTAACAATTGCACTGCTAGAACATGTCAGGGGCTATCAGTACCTCCACCCACCACCAGTGATGGGGTTCTTATTACCAACTGGCCGGTGGATGATCCAGCTCCAAAATCCCATTTTAGAGTCCGTTTCCTAGGAACCACTTCTAGCACCAACTGTAGTAGTAGGTCAGGTTCCCCAGAAATAGATCAAAGATGGAGATTTGCATGCAGAAGACTTATTGGAGAATGATCTTGGGCACGACACCAGCAAAGAGGAAGGGAAGCCAGGCTAGGCAGAGGGAGAAGTTGAACTCTGATGTATTGACAATGGAGGTAAATCTGGGCTGACCAAGGACTGGTAGAAAGTGCTAGAGCAACTATGACCCTTTAGAGATGTCCCAAAATGAAGCAAGAGTTATCAGTTATTGAATTTGAACTATCTCCAGGGAGGTGTTGTACCCTTTGGGAAGTGGTGTAACCCTTGGGAGGTGGCATAACACTTGGGAGAGACAGTTCCATGTGGCCAAAGGCAGTTCTTGGGAAGAGACTCAGAATGTTGTTGGCCACAGATGCTTTCATTGACTGGGAGAACAGAGTGCCTCAGTGAGTCCTTTTGCAGGAAAGCTAGGGAGACATACCACGGTATTCACTATACCCAAATCAGGGAAATAAAGATGGAGAGTGGTGGTCAGTATCATTGCTGAGGTCAAGTAAGCAACCACTGGACTTGACAACAAGGAAGTCACTGGATATTGGGAAGCGAGTTCATTCAGAGGAGCAATGGGGAAGAAGCCCATGCAAGAGGTAAAGAGTGAGCAGAAGATAGGAAGGAAAGATGGCTCTTTTGACCCTGCTAATGACTGGCTTCCTATATAGGCCTACTACCTAGGACCAGTTATCCTTTAGGAATGCACAGCTTTGAATTAGCTTGCATTAGCTCTATGCAATCGTGTGTGCAGACACACGTACACACACAGGTACATGTTGAGCTGTCCCAAGGCAAGGATTCCAGTCAGAGGCTTGTAAGCAGACCTCTATCCTCATTAACCAATAATGACCTCTGCAGATCAGACTTCTGTACACCACCTATCCCTGTACACCTGGAAAATCAAGATTTCCCAGCTGGAGTTTTGACTTTGTCTTCAAGTCTGATAAGAATCCTGGCAGCAACCCAAACCAAGGAGAGCCCAAGGTACTAACAACATTGACAACAAGTTAATATTCAGTGACTACCAGCTTTGTCCCAAGCACCTGCAAGGTGCTTTGCAAACATTAGTTCACTTCGTCCTCCTAAAACCCTGTGAGATGGGTACTTCTATTATTCCATTTTACCGATGAAGAAGCAGAAGCTCCAAGAAGTTAAACAACTTGCCTATAGTTTGCACAACTGGTTGGTGGCCAAACTGAGATTGAGACTCCAGTGAAACTGATGACAGACACAAGCAGGACATTGAGAAATGAGCAGGTTCATTCATTCATTCAGCAAATATATATGGAGAGCCTACTATGGGCCAAAACTGGCCCATTCCAGGCACTTGAAAAACATCAGGGAGCTATACTAACAGAGATTCCCTTCCCTCCTGGGACTTCTTTTCTAGAGGGAAAGATAGACAAACAGTAAATTTTATTTTTTATTTTTATTTGTTTTGAGACAGTCTCACTGTGGCCCAGGCTAGAGTCCAGTGGCATGATCTCAGCTCACTGCAACCTCCGCCTCCCAGGTTTAAGCGACTCTCCTGCCTCAGCCTCCCATCCCAAGTACCTGAGATTATAGGCACATGCCACCACGCCTGGCTAATTTTTGTATTTTTCCTAGAGACGGAGTTTCACCATGTTGGTCAGGCTGGTTTCTAACTCCTGACCTCAGTGATCCACCTGCTTCGGCCTCCCAAAGTGCTGCGATTACAGGCATGAGCCACTGCACCCAGCCAACAAACGATAAATTTTATATATTGATATTTACTCATTTATGTATAGTAAAAGGCAGAGTGGACGCTGTGGTGTGGCACCCAGTTCTCCACTTCTGAATGGACGCACTCACCCCCAGCTGCTGGGAGCACTGGTGGCCAAAGCCATTCAGCTGAGTCCTTCCCCAGAACTGTGCTCAGAGAAGACAGCTGCTTTACCCAAGGTCACTCCCCTTCCCTGGGGGCAGCCCACACCCAATAGTAGGTAGATGAGGGGCTATACAGGCCCCAGCCCCCTCACCTTAATGCAGAGCGATTCTGAAAGTCCCCCCAGCTCACAGCTCCCCATGGGGTCAGCTAAGTCCTTTGTTGTGACTATATCACAATTCAACTTTTCCCTCTGCCTGTTCTGCTTCCTCCACTCCCTGAAGGTCTTTATGTTACATGAGAGCCTTCCCCAGTAAACTTCCTGCAAGCCGAAGTCTCTATCGGAGTCTGTTTCCCAGTGCACCCAACTTGTGATAGAAGGTATATGTTCTGCTGAAAAAGAGAAAAAGAAAAAAAGGGAATAAAAGCAGAGTAAGTGGGACTGGGAGGGCAGGGGCTGAAGAGGCAGCAGGTTGCAGGATTCAATAGGATATTTAAGGTGATCTCACTAAGAAGTGACACTGGAGCAGGCTTGAAGGAGGAGGAAGAGGGTTATTCAAGTAGAGATCGGGTAGAAAAGCATTCTAGGCAGGGAAACAGCAAAGACTCTAAGGCAGGGGTGCAGCAAGGAGGTCACTGTGGCTGAAGAGGAGTGCAGGAGGGAAAACAGGGGAGAAGTCAGGAGCGGGTAGGGTTAAAGGAGCAGATCACATAGGGACTCGCAAGCCCCTGTAAGGTCCTCAACTATTTCTTCAAGAGGAGCAGAGAAGGACAGGATCTGGCTGCCACGTGGAGGGGAGGAGCAGGAGCAGGAAAGCCTGTCTGGAGGTTGCTACAGTAAACCAGGTCTTCGTGGGGTTGGTCGAGGTGGTGGCAGTGGGGGTGGTGAGAAGCGATCAGATTAGGAATATGTATTTAAAATACAGCCAGCATGATCTGCTGATGGACTAGAAGTAGGAAGTGAGAAAAAGAGAGGAGTCAAGAATGACTCCAGGGTTTTTTTGTCCTGAGCAATGGAAGCAAGGACTTGCCAAGAGCTGAGACGGGGGAGGACTGCAGGAGAAGCAGGTTTGGGGGAGACCAGAAGCTCTGCTTTGGAGTGTCGAGTTTCAGATTTACAGAGTAGCATCCAAAGGAGTGAGCCAGCCCAAACTCTGTGACAAGGTACAATCCTACTGGGGCTCAGGAACCCAGTGGAAATGAGTGACACTGGGGGCTCAATGGCACAGGGGTCTGAGTCTACGATCTCATCACCTGACATTCCAAGATCCACTCCAAGCTCCTCTGGCAGCCTAATTCTGTGAGCAAAAGACAAAAAGACAGACAGACGGAAAAGTCTCCATTTGATGGTGGAGAAGGGTCCAACTCTGTGCATGTTTGGGACTGAGCTGAGGGTGTGCTCACAGGTGGGAGTAGGGAGTCTATGCAAGTCAAGTGTGATTGTGCACATGGAGATGCTGATTGCTAGTGTGTGTGTGAGTGTGTGTGTGGCAGTGCAGGTCCAAGAACTGGGCTCACCCTGGAGTGTGCAAGTGTGTATAAGACTGATGCAGTGGCCCTAACTGCCGGGCACACTGCAGTGTGAGTGAGGAAACGAGGCCAGCCCAACGCATGAACACACAGTAGCCTCCCATGGTAGTGGAATGTGTAGATTAAACACAGGGCTGCTATCAGCATTTGAAACAGAGCACTTGGGTCATCCGGTAGGTGGGGGCAGCATTGCCCTCTTGGCCACCCTGAGCCATACAGGTCCCCTCGGAGCCCTGCACAAATAGTCCCAGGACATGGAGGTCCCTGCAGCTCCTCCATTCCATGCCCTCCTGTTCCCCTGGGCTGCTTTCGGCTGGGCTGGGAAAAATGCCGACACAGCTCTGGGGAAGGAGGAGAGTTAACTCTCCATTTGCCATTAAACATAATCAGGGAGCAATCTGTGTGGAGCCCGCTGCTCTGGCCGATAAGTGATTCCCCAGAACAACAGATAAAAGCCTGGCACTAAAGTGCAGCCAGAAACGATGTGTAATTGGGATGAAAGAATCCTTAAATCTGCACGCTGCTTTTAACTTGGGAGGCTTAAATTACAATTAATAGTTCCCTTGAAGAAGGCAGTAGGGGAATAGAGGAATTCCAAGGCCTCGAGCTCAGAGCCCTGGGCTGCATTCTCAGCTCTCCAGTGCTGGGGGAGGACGGGGTTGCTGAGGAGTAAGGTGGAAGAAAGAAGCTGGGGGTGGGAGGGTATCGTTTTCAAGGTCTTGGGCACCCTGATGGGTTGCATTCGTTATGAGTTCCAAAGCCACCAGTTCCCAAATAAGCTCATCCGTACGCCTGGACTTTTGCCCAGTTTCCCTCACAGTGTCCCTGGGATGTTGCCAACGGTAAAAACTCATCAGCCCCATTTTGCAGACGGGGAAACTAAGGAGACACACCTGCCCTGGGACCCTGAAGTGTGGCTAATCCACCTGCAGTTCCCAAACTAGGAGGAACCTGAGAGCTCATCCCTCCTTGTGATTCACTGGGGTACAGTGGTGAATCCTGAGACAGGAGAGTGTCTGCCCAACATCGCGAAAGGCTGCAGTGTGCAGCTAGTCAGTGCTAGAACCCAGACCTCTTGACTCCAGCAGCCATTCCTTCCTCTGCACCCCATGCCAATGAGCCTGGAATTCTCTAAGGAGAGTACAGTTCTCTGGCACTAGCCATGCAGCCCCTCCCTTCCCCTACCTGCTCCCAGGGGTCCAGGCAGTGGCAGTAACATTGCCAGAGACAGAAAGTCAAGGAAAGATGGGAAAGGCTCCTCCCCAGCTTTCCCTCTGAAGACTTCTTACCCTCCCCCTCCCCTGCCAGCTCTCTCTCTGCCTGACCACGTGGGCCTCAGTGCCCAAGGCTTCCTGCTTTCTGCTCTAGGGTCACAACCTAGGCTCCTCCTCTGGGGTCCTGCCCTGAAGGCAAAGCTGTGGGCAGCAGGGCTGTGGACAGTCAGGTGTGGCAGCAAGGCACAAACCAGAATGGTGAAGCTGGCTGGCTCTCCTCCAAAGAATGAGGGCTTTGGCCCTCAGATGACACCAAGAGACTGTCAGAGGAAGCTCTGAGAGTGGCCCGGCATTCCCAGTGCTGGCTGGATGGCTGCCCCTGCCGCTCAGGCCAGAGCTAGGCTCCTGTGTTGGCGGGAATTCCAAAGCTCCCCACACATGAGCTCATGGATGGCCGGGTGCCCAGCCTTGCAGTTCATGGCTTTAGAATGCATTCTCTGAGCTGGCCTGCTTCAGTTCCCCCATCTCACCACAGCAAGTACTGCTGTGTGCTCTTGGCCCTTCAAAGACAGGCAAATCCCATAAAGGGCTTTTTTCTAAAACTGCCAAATTTTGCAAGCACATACATGCACATGCGTGTGTGTGTGCAAGCAGCGTGTGGACAAAGCATCCTGTGTGCATGGGTGAGTTCGTGTGCACCTGTCTCTAGCATGACTGGGCATACGTGTGCATATGTGTATGTTGTGTGTGTGTATTCTGTGCATGTGTAGTTTTAAAAGAACGCAGTGGGATCCGCTTGGGGCCTTGTGTAGCTGAACCTTATTTATAGCTCTCCTCTGTCTGGTTCGTTTCCTCTAACTTCCCTGCAGAATGATATGAATGAAAATGACACTATTGACTATCTTGGTAACCATAAAAGACCTTATAGAAATAAGATTTTTATAGTTTGTGGACTGGGAAAATCAAAAGACTAAGAGTTATGGACTCGGAGGATAGGAGAGAACCAAGCCGAGCCGGTCGGAGAGGTCCCCGTGGTGGATCGTCTGTGGGTTTTTTAAACAAACTCATATAAATAAAGTGATTGTCTTGAAAGAGTTATGAGAGCCCTGAAGCTGGTGGGCAATATCTCTGTGGCCTCTGCAAAGGTGGGAGGGCGGGCGTGCTGTCTGCCTGAGAGGAAACCCACACTTTGTCTGAGTCCAGGCTTCCGGCCTCCCAAGGGAGGCTATGGAGGCAGCAGCAGAACCAATGCTGCCCTTTGTTCTAGAGAGCCATCTATTTGGCAGCCCTGGGAGAAGAGCCCCAGGGCTCGCCCCGCAACTAGCTAATGGGAATGTGAAGACCCAGCGTGGACAGCCAGCCCCTGAGGCTGAGCCTGCAGATTCTGGGGCTGCAGCTTCTCCAGGCTTGAAAGGAAAGGACCCTCCCACCCAATGAAGAGTGAGCATTTGAACCCTGCACAGGGACTTGCCCAGACCCTTCATGGGAAGCCACAACAGCAACCCTGCCTAGAGGGTTCCTGCCTGAACAGGTCCCTTTTAGCAAAATCCAGAACCAGTTGCACACATCTTTACCAGCTCCACTTTGTATTTGTGCTTTCAGAGATGAAGCAGAGCTCGCCCTGCCCTCAAGGAGCTCCTTGTCCGGTTTGGAGGGTGGAGAACGGAAGAGTGGGCAGAAAGACATTCCTGCAAAAGACTGATGCATGGAAACCAAGGCACACTCTCCCCCTCAGGTATACAGGTTCACAGGTAGACAGGTACACAGCGAGGCAGGTACAGACAGAGAGCGGTGTTGAAACTTGGTGATAAAACTTCTGATCCTGTTCATCCCAGTGGACTCAGTGCTGGGCCCTGGGCACATAAAGCTGAGTCAGACTCAGTCCCAACCCTAGAGGGGAGCTCTCACCCAGAGGGCAGATGGACAGATCCCCACAACATAGTATGTTAAGGGCTGAATTGCACGAGTTCCCCAGGGGCCATGGGTGACCTCAGCCTGGTCGGGTGAAGCTCCTCAGAAGAGGAGACATTTCTGCTGAGCCTGGAAGGACAGGAAGGAGCTTACCAGAAAAAGAAGGAAGAGAAGGCTTGCCTGGCAGGGAAAATGGCAAACACAAAAGCCTGGAGGTGGGAATGTACAAGGCGTATTTGGGAAACTGCTCAGGTGTCCTAAAGGTTTGCTGGCTGGCAGGAGGAGGGTATCTTTTAAAAGGGATATTGGAAGCAGCTCTTGAGTCAGGAGGGAGGGACCATCTGGCCCAGGGGTCCAGGCAGTGGCAGTAACATTGTAGAGACAGAAAGTCAAGGAAAGATGGGAAAAGCTCCTCCCCAGCTGTCCCTCTGAAGACTTCTTACCCTTGCTATTCCTGTTTTTACAGGCAAAGAACGGGACAGCTCCCTTAGCAGCCGACCAGCCACCAGCCCAGCTCCCCCAGTGCCTCGCCTTCACTCTCCCTTCTTATTCCAATATCCCCACCCTCCAGCCCCACCCTAGCCCAGTGGGGCAACACCAGGTCCATGCCCTCTTCCACCTTGAAAGGAACAATTCTAAAAACCAGAGAGAGAGCCATCTGGTCAGGCTGCTCATCAGAAATAACTGCCAAGTCTGAGAGGTCATCCTGTCGCTGTCTCCTCTCCCCGGGGACCTGGGGACATGGGGTGACGGCCAAGGAGTGCCCGTGGCACCTGTCAATGCACGGACTGCTTGTCTGCAGGCATTGATTTCTCTCCTTCCTGACCTTTCAGGAGAGGCGCCCTGAATTCCATGCCAGGTCATTACAGAGCCGGTGGCTGAGACTCTAGGAGACCCAGCCCCACTGGCTGCAGCCCCTTCGGATGCATCTATGAGAGCAGCCTGGCCATCACCTGCCGGCCTGGCCCGTGCTGTCAGCAGGCCAGAGCGTGTCTGAATCGAGGAAAGCTGACTGGGGCTCGATTCACACTGACTCAAGCCGCAAGGCGAGTTTATGGTTCTTGATTACACCCAGCAGGGAGGCCTTCTTAGTGATGAGAGAGAAAATATTCAACAACCTGTCTTTGCAATGTGCTGATCTCTTGGAGAGAGAGAGTGTGTGTGTAGAGAAAGTGGAGGAGGGGTTTCAGAGGACAGTGATTTATGAGTGAAAAGAAGGTCTTCTAAAAAAAAAATCCAGGGCTCCCCCAAACTGCCTCAACATTTCCTCTTTCTCATCGTTGGGTTTTGCCTTGGTATAACTTTGAGGCACAGTGATTGCAGCCCTGTGGGCTTCTGCAAGCTGGTGCAAAGCTTTAAAGGATGCAGGCCCAGAAGGCGCTGTAGTCCGTCCAGCTTTCACTCAGCATTGCCTCGCAGCTGGGAGAGGTCTTGGACAGCGCTGCCTGCAGAGGCCCGGTGCAGCCCAATCCCCAAGCCCCTTCTCTCCTTCACAGCCCTTTTCATGTTCTGCTTCATACTTAAACTGCATCTGCTTGCACTCGGCGCCCAAACATGGTGCCTGGCTCATGCTCGGTGTTAATAAACGAACAAATGTGTGAACGGGTATGCATCTACTCTCCCTTCCCAGGCCGTGCCTCCCAAAACCTCCATCCAGTAACCTAAACAGAGTCAGCCCTGATGATGTGTTGGGATGAATGAGTGAGTAAGTAACACGATCCATACCCTGTAGAGCCTGGGCACTCTAACTGGGCTGCTTCGCCCTGTGTGGTGTTTCTGAAGCTCACTCTGGTTTTAAACGACACATCCTAGGCTCCCAGAAAATGGGATGCTGGGGGAAGAAGGGGGACTTTTCTGAAGACATTTTCAGTTACTTCTTAATAATTCATGGGAACTAGATATTTAAACCATTGGATCTGAAAGCACCTCCCAGCAGTCACTGAGCATGTGGTGGGGGGAAGGAAAGAGGAGCCCAGGTTTCTCCAAGAACCCCAATCTCTTCCTTCCCAAAGCATCAGAAAGGAGTCTAGGGGCTGGCCATGTTCCCCTTTCTTCTCTCCCTCACGCCCTCTCTCTGCCCCCTTAGCTTCCCTGGGGCTCTCCTGTGGCCCAACTAAGTCTCCTGCCACTTCCCTTTCTGCCTCAGCTCCCTACTTGAGGGATAAGGAAGGCATCTCAGAAGAAAGAAGGCACCCTTATCTTCATATAAACATCAGGATTCCAGCCTCCAGGATGCATCCTGGGTTCCTATCGCCAAGGCAGGAGGGAGCCAGTGAGTGGAGGGCGGCGATACCAGGCTTGCCACCACCAGCAGTAGTGAGCCTAGTTTACCCAGACCAACCCCTGAGGGAACCTTGCAAAATCACCGAAGTCCTGCAAGCTCAGTGTCTCTGCCCCGGAGAGAAGCGTTGGCACCTGGTCCCCACCGAGGCAGGCTGGGTCAGCCAGCTGGGGGACTCTCCAGGCTGCCAGGGAGAACAGCCGCTGAACCCCCGGGCTGCTGAGAACTCAGCCAGCTCTCCTTGACTCTGGCTCTGTAAAGTTTGGTACCCACCGAAAGGGGAGGGGGCAGTGTCACGGGGACGGTGCTCGAGCTTCAAAACTTTACACTGAAAGTTAATCCACTGAAGCGGAGCCCAAAATAAGCGCACTGCCTAATGTGCCGGGAACTGCCGGTCGCAAGGCCAGGCTGCTAGCGGATGCCGGCGCATCTCCGCCCGCCCGGAGCCTGCATTTAGCGCCAGCGAGGGAGTCTGGGCTGGAGCGCTGCTTTCACACCGACTCGAGCCGCGAGTTTATGGATCTTGATTGCACCCAGCAGGGAATCCTTTTTAGTGATGAGAGAAAAAATATTCAACAACCTGTCTTTGCATTGGGTGTGTTGGACACACTTCCCTGCTTCGGAATCAGACATATGTGAGTTGTGGGAGTAGAACTGCTGTCAGCAGGCCAGAACGCGCCTCTCCTCTCTTCTCCTCTCCTCTCCTCTCTTCTCTTCTCTCCTTTCCTCTCCTCTCTCCTCTCCTCTCCTATCCTGTCTCCTCTCCTCTCCTCTCCTCTCCTATCTCCTCTCCTCTCCTCCCCGCGTCCCCATGCAGGGGGGCAGGGGAGCCGTGAGGGGGTTCTGTGTGGCCGGCCCCAGCTGCTCCGGGAGAAGACAGGCAGTCCCCCCAACCCCGCGAGGCCCCCACCCGGGCCCTGGGCCCTCCGCCTGCTCCGCCGCCCCGGCCGCCGCCTCCCTCCTCGGCCTGCGCTGCGCGGCTGGGCCGTCCTCGGGGAGCCGGCTCCCGCGTGGGGCCCGCTGACAGCGCGCCCAGTAGAATATTGTATTAGTTGGTTGTGAGCTGTGTTCTCGTCAGGGTATCTGAGTTTCACAGAACAGACGGGGTGAGAGTTTTTGTGCTATATCCAGATTGGCTTAAAATAATGTCGTTTTTGTAGCTTATTAAACCACAGAAACTACACCAAAGTCATCCAGGCTGCTGCCAGCAAACTCTCTGAGTTGGGGTTGAGGTAACAGCCGAGTTCAGCCCAGGGGTCAGGTCCCTGGCTCCCGGAGCTGGAGCCAGTGGGAGAGGGGAGTGACCACCCTCTGCTGCCTTCCTTGTGGGCTCTGACTATGGGCTCTGACCTTGGAAGGATGTAGATGGGTCTGTGGCAAGGCTGGGTCCTGCCCTGACCTCAGAACGCCCTCCAGGTCCTCTGAGAGCTCGAGGACCACTTACCCTGGCTTCGGGTTAGGGCCTGCAGGCAGCCGGCAGCTGGAGTCGAGGCACTGCCCTGGCGGGAGAAGGTGGGCTGAGCTGGACACTGTCTGCAGCCAGGGGGGAAAGGCTGAGGCGTGGCAGGTCCAGATCCTATCTGGAGAGGCCCATGTCTAGGCAGCGGAGATGGGGAGTTGGGGGGTTGCCATTTTTTTTCCAGGATTGCATGAAAGAGGCAGGGCCTGGAATTGCCAGGCAGTAAAGACTTACAGGCACCCCTCCCCTTCTTCCGCATCCCCAGTTCCAAAAGAATAGCCTTGTCCCCTCCCTGTGGATGGGGGGAAACCTCCTAGGACACACATCATAGCAGCCCTGTTCCCTGTCACCCTGCGCAGATCTCAGCATCATAACAAGTTGCCGTGGAGGTCCTTCACTACCTTAAACTTCACAACAAGCCTGTGAGGTATGTGTTAGAATGAGCCCTAACTGCCAGATGAGGAAACTAAGGCTCAGAGAGGTAGAGTGGTTTGCCCAAGAACACCCAGCTACAAAGTGATAACTTTGGAATGTGAAGCCCAGCTAACCACAGAACGAGAGTTTTAACCACTGTAGCACAGGGCTTCTCTGGAATTTCAGATTTAAGAATGAATGATGAAGCCGGGTGCGGTGGCTCACGTCTATAATCCCAGCACTTTGGGAGGCCAAGGCAGGTGGATCACTTGAGGTCAGGAGTTCGAAACCGTTCAGGAGTTGAAACACCATCTTTAGAAAAATACAAAAATTAGCAAGGCATGGTGGCACGTGCCTGTATTCCCAGCTATTCACGAGGCCGGGGCAAGGGGATCGCTTGAGCCCAGAATGCGGAGGTTTTAGTGAGATGAGACCGTGCCACTGCACTCCAGCCTGGGTGACAGGGTGAGACTCCGTCTCAAAAAGAAAAAAAAAAAAAAGAATGAATGATATAGAGTTTTCCTTCTCTGCCATCTCCTGTTTGAGTCTTTTAGAAACAGAGGAGTCAAAGGAAAGTGAAAATGATTCCAAAGGAAACCAATCCCTGCCCCTCATTTCCTGATGTGTCCACTGCCATGCCTCTGCCCTCCTGCCTCCGCAGCCTCTGGGGTCCAGCAGGAAAGAATCCAGGGCTGATCCAAATCTCTCCAGGGTCATGTGATACCTGGCCTAGGGGAAGATGCCCTGGTCACTTTTCCTGGGCTCCTCCAGGTAGCTGAGCCTCAGCCACCAGGGCCACAGACTTCCTGCTGCCTTGAGGGACCTACGGGACTAGCAGGAGCTGCTCTTCCTCATACGACTCCTATCCCCCCCAGGTACCCAAAAACCTAGGTGTCCTTCTCAGCGACTCCCTTCCCCCACCCCATCGTGTCCAGTCTATCCCCAACACTGAGGCTTCTACCTCTTAAGAGCATCTCCCCGTTTTCACCTCCTGACCCAGCCCAGGCCTTATCACCTTTTGCCTGGGGGTTTTGGCATGACGCAGCTCATCAACTGCTCAGTCTCCAGTCTTTCCTGCTCCAGTCCACACTGCACCAGAGTGAGCCTTCGAGGATGACCATGCCACTCTCCTGCGTGAAACCCTTATCAAAGGCTCCTGCCCCCATGCTATAGGATGGAGGTGTCATGACTTAGTCTGGCCGACAAAGTCCCTTTACACATCACCCCTGCTCACTTCTCTGCCTCATCCCCCTACACTCCCTGCATCCTGCCATCCAGGATGAATGGCTCCCCCAAACCCAAGCTTCTTTGATACCTCCTTGTTTTGGCTCAGTTAGGACCTCCTGCCTGATACTTGAACTTTGTGGGAACAACTTCACATCTCCCCAAAACAGACCTGCTGGAGACAAAGAGCATGAGCAGAGCATCAAAGTAGCAGTCCAGAAGCCCCAGGCAGGAGGCAGGGTCCAGGACCATGCCCTCCAGGACAGGCTGGGGGCCGCAGTACTCCTCAGTGGTCAAGACTTGGGCCTGGGCCCAAATCCTAGCTCCGATATTGGGGCTCGTCATTGAACCCCTCTGTGTCTCAGTTTCCTCACCTATAAAATGGGGTAATAATAGTATCTACCTCCTGAATTGGTTGCAAGGATTTAAAATAGTTAATTATGTAAAGGGCCTGGAACAGGCTTGTCATACAGTGTTACATAAATGCTAGCTGCTTCTATTATTATCACCTTGCACAGTCCATCCAAGCCCTGCTTCCTTTGACCTTGACCCTTTGATCTCCAATGACCTAACAATTCTCTTCCTCTTACACACACATCCTCACACACATATGTGCTGATGTATACACACACACCCACGTATACAAGCATGTGCCTTGCCAGCCTCCCCACCCTCAGAACTCTTCTCACACTTCATGATCCTTCTGAGTCAGTTTCAGAGCCCACGTTTCTAACTCTCTACCCATTTGCCACATCAGAGTTCAAAGTCAAAAGCTTCCCAAGAACCCCACCCAGGTTCTTCCTGCCACCCAGAAGATTAAACACATGGATCCCCAGCCATTCCTGGCCCCTGCTACACTGCTCAGTAGGTGGGGTGCTGGTGTCTGCTGGGGAGGGACTGAGGCTGGTTCAGTGTAACCAGCAGGCATGTGGACAAATGGAGATGGTCCCTGGGAATACGGGGAGTTCGTTCCAAAATGATTCCAACTCAGGAATGATGCCTCCTTTTTCAGCTCCTGCTCCAGCAGATCCCAGACTCACCCCACTCTATAGCAGACCCCAAAACAGGAGGTCCCACCTGAATTAGACATTTTTGGTACCATAGGCCTGCTGACATGCCACGGGCAGGAGGCAGGACTTCCCTCGTGGTCTCACAGAAGCTTCTAGGCAGGGCCCTTCCACACCCGGAGCCTTTGTAACACCCAGCTCAGACTAGCACTTTCTTACACACGAGGGTCTCATTGGGGGAAAAATGGGGAGGGAGGTGGAGTAAAGCAGAATGGAATTCAACTCCATTACCTCTTCACTGTGTTATTTCAGGGACATCACTTGACCTCTCTGAGCCTGCTTCCTCCTAGAGACAAAAATGTATACTTAGGGCGATTGCGGGGAATGACAAGGAAAATGGATGAGAATGTGCTGGAGAAATTCTGAGGCATTAGACAGATGAAAGGTTGTTTACCATCACCTTGGAAGCTGTGCTTTCTGTCCCCAGATTCACTTTCTGCCCTGTTCTGGGCCCTCCAGGGGCCTTCCCTATGAAGTGTGTCTCCCAGGCTCTCCCACCCTCTGGCTTCCAGTCCACTCCAGCTAATATGTGGCACCAGCAGGGAATCAAGGGCAGGAAAAGAGAGAGGTTGGGAACATGTCTCCCATCTCCTCTGACTCACTGCACTCAGGCACTGGCTGAGTTATTCTATGGCCACAGCTCTGTCCAGCGGCCCCATCTCTGTCCTTCCTTCCCTTGCCCCTTCAGGCCTAAGAGCTGCCACAACTTCCTTCCCCCGTTGCTAACGTCCAGATGCTTCAGCTTCTTGTATTCTTTCTCTTAGCCCTGCCTCTCCCTCTCAAATCAGAGCCTGTTTGTTGAAGACTTTTCAGGTGTGCCAACTGCCCCAAGCTGACCCAGTGCAGATCCTAACTGGCCCTACCAGCATCTTCCATGCTTACCCAGCTGGCCCATGTATTGAAGATGCCCTGGGCTCCCAGCTTTGCCACCCCAGCTTTCTGAGTCTCCGTGGATTGAGATCACTGGGGACCCAGCAGGAAGAAGTTGGAGAAGATAGGAAGGCAGGACAGGACTGGAATGATTCTAGGATGACCACCCCACTGGCCCTTGCAGAAGAAGCCTCATCCTGGGCCCTCTCTCTGCCAACGCCCCCTCTCCGCAGAATGGGCAGCCTATCTGGGTAAAGACCTGCCCAGACCCCGCAGCCAAGGGCAGCCCTCAGAGATTCAGGCCAGGAGCGGCCTTTGTTCCCCACACCTGGAGCTAGAGCTTGCTTTGCCTGCGGTGGAAGCTCTGGTTTAATTAAGGATCTTAGGAGAGAATTCTCTCTTGTTATTTTCTGAATAAATTAAGGAAGTAACTTTGATGCAATATCATTTTCATCTAATCAGGAACATTCTGAAATTACCATATTGTTTTCCATTAGAAACCCCATCAGCCCCCAAATCAGATAACCAGGCTGGAGGCTGCCAGGGCCCCTCTGTCCTGGGGCGGGTGTGTGCTGTGCTGTGAGGACACAAAGGGACTCTCTGCTCCTGCCATGATCCCTTGTTAAGTTCAGGAGATTGCTCGTGGCTTTTAGCAGGGCTCCTGGGCCTTGGCCGTGGCTGGGGAGGGGTCCCCCAGGCAAAAGGCAAAGGAGGGGCCCAGGAGGCCTGCAGAGCAGGTTGGGATGGATCATAACCTGCCCAGGAGCTTCTTGACAGTTCAGCTGGAAAGGAGGAGAGGTCAGGCTCCTTATCTTGAACCCCCAGTCCCACCCCCTCCTAGGTAGCCTCACAGGGACCAGAGGAAGGTCCAAGGTCACAGCCAGGGACAAAGGAGGGCGACCCGAGATCCAGGATCTGAGGAAAGGCTGAAAGCCATCCATGTGAGGTGCGGCCAGAGGCTGCTGAAAATGCACGAAATCCTCTACAAAGCTCAGTTCCAATCTCTGAAGCTCCCTGAAGCCTTGAGCTGAGGGGTGTCAAGACCGCAACAAGGTGGGGGCCATGGAGGGGAAAACAAGAGCATCCCAGGGCCACAGTACCCTCAAAGAAACGTCACTGCCACTCTCTAAGGTCTCCTCCTGGAGGGTACCCTCCAGCCCTCACAGCAGGAGTGGGCACTGTGGCCAAATGCAGCTGGAGTCCAGGACAGGACCCAAGCCCTTTCTGCGGCCATCCCAGGGCCAGGCATCACATACTGCATCTCTTCACGCACTGAGATAGATCCAAGTGCATGCCTAAGAAAGGTCAGCGATTTTTTTTTTTTTTTTTTTTTTTTTTTTTTTTTTTTTTGAGACAGGGTCTCACTCTGTAACCCAGGCTGGAGTGCAGTGGCACAGTCTTGGCTCACTGCAACCTCCACCTCCTGGGCTCAAGCGATCACCTTGCCTCAGCCTCTTGAGTAGCCCGGGACTACAGGCACGCACCACCATGCCTAGCTAATTTTTTGTGTTTTGTAGTGACAGAGTCTCACTATGTTGCTCAGCCTGGTCCCGAACTCTTGAACTCAAGCAATCTGCCCACCTTGGCCTCCCATAGCACTGGGATTTCAGGTGTGAGCCACTTCCTGGCCAACAGTGATCTTTTACAAGTGCCTGGTAATAGAGTCAGAATCTCTGTCTGTTGGTTCGTTGGTCCCAATTCTATTTCTCGGTCTCTGTGGCTTTCTTTCACTCTTGTTTCTTTTTTTTTTTTTAATTTATTTATTATTATTATACTTTAAGTTGTAGGGTACATGTGCATAACGTGCAGGTTTGTTACATATGTATACTTGTCTTTCACTCTTGTTTCTATCTCCCATTCTCTCTTTCTCTTCCTTCCTCCCCCTCCTTCTCCTCCCTCCCCTCCCTGCCATGCTTCAGGCCCTCAAGAAGCCAAAACTCCTAACCAGAACCCAGCAGGGACAGCCTCCACCCACCCACATGGGTTCCAACTGGCTCTGCTCCTCCCAGCACCAAAACAGGAGTGTCAGCTGCCAGAGAAGGGTCCGAGACCCTCCACAGCACCCCCGCCACTGTCCCAGAACCAAGAGGACACAACCAGGCCACCAGGTGTTGTCATCCAGCCAAAGCAGAGTGAAGAAAGAAAAGGAGGGGTGGAGCAGAATGGCAAGGAGGAGGACAGTGGTTGTCACATGGTACAGAAAAGTGTGTGAGTGTGAGGACAGAAGTGGGAGTGAAGGTGGGGGAAGGGTCCAGGAAGGATACAATCCCAGAATGGAGGGGTGGCCAGCTTGAGGGTCTTGCCAAGCCCCAGAGTCACTGGGTGTCCTTTGGAAGGGATGAGCTAACTATTCTCCTGGTCTCTGGGCCCCAGAGTTCAGTAGAAGGCCAGATACACAGAAAGCCGAGGAAACATTTGCTAAACAAAAAATGACTCAGAGGACGATAGGCAGAAATACAGCCAGGGGTCCCTGGCACATGGGGGAAGGGAGCTCTGAATAGCAGCTCAGATCCACAAGGCGGGGAAGGCCACCACCAGGTGATGTTCTGGAGAGCGGGGTTATAGCCTTTAGCCCTGGGGCAAATGCTGTCTGCCCCCTCTTCCCTGCTGGGTTTGGGACTCTGAACCCACAGACAAGGAGCATGGCCAGAAAAGGTCACGGCTCAAAGATGGATGGGTTCACTCATTATGCAAAGATGTCTGGAGGGCACATTCTGTGCGAAGCTCCTGGGTGAGGCCTCCCTGTGCTTTCGGGTGTGGGATGTGCATGGAGGTGGTGGGCGCCAGTGTATGCAGGGGTGGCATGGGTGCGCTTGTAGACAAGTGGGATGGGGATAGGAGAGCATGTGTGGGGAGGGCCTGAGTGTGCTTTCAGGCATAAATGGGGACTGCTGAGTGATGACAGGGCAGCTGGGAGGGGCCCCTAGCCAGGAGGCTCGGGCCCATTCAGCAGATAGTCAAGGGTGGGAGCATTTTCTCCTAGAGCCCTCCCCGTACATTTTCAGGAGCCTCACAGTTTCTAGGGGGCCACCCATACTCCACCAAGCCCGTGTCAACCACTTGACTTTAGCAGCCCACCTTACCACATGTGAATCTCTGGGGTCATCCGGAATCGGAAGTTACCAAGAGGTGCTTTAACGTATGTGGCTTGGTAAATACTTCCCACCGCCTCCTCTGGCTTTTCTGCCTGTGATTTCCAAGTTAATGCCAATGAGCACACCACTGGGCACACAGTGGCATTCTTCTACTGGCCCACACTGCTGGACCAACTTCTTCCTGACTCTCACCCCCGTCCCAAGCTGAGACAGGTCTCCCAGTTCCCCTGGTCATTTGAAAGTACTGACTTCCCTTGTTTCTGGACCACAAGTCTCTGGCAAAATTCCAGTCCTAAATTGCTCTCCCCAGTCCCAACTCTACTTCCCTGCTGTTCCCCCAAATGCACCAGCCCCCAGGGACCCTGCAGGGACGGGGGGAGAAGATCCACTTTGGTTCACTATCGGCTATTTCCAGACGAAGTATTGGGTAGCACTAGGCTACCCAGTTCCCTGCCTCAGCCTGGCTGGGACCCAGCCAGCGCGTTGGGACGCCCCTGCCATGGCTGGCTGAAGCTTGTTGTCTAACCCGGCCTAGGGGTACCTGGGAGCGGGTGGAGGGTGGCCTGGCAGGGCTCAGAGAGCAGGCACACCCTGGGTGAGGTCATGCCTGCCTCACACCTCTGGTATTCCCACTGATCCCTATCTCCTCCCCCAGCCCTCAGGTTCCTGGGGCGGAGATGCAGGCAAAAGAGGTACTGATACTACGGTCTGGCCCCAGGCAAGAGAGGGGCTGCAGCTGAGCCTGTACCTGCCCGTCCTCTGCTCCCACCGCCACCCCCACTCCACCTCCTGCCTCCACACCGGCGGATAGACAAGGCTGGCCGCCCCATAGGAGAGACCCCTCCCCCCAATTACTGACCCCTCCTGGGAAAGGCCCTCCTTACCATTCCTCCCCAAGGAAGCCAGGCAAGGCAGAGGGGCCCTGGAAGGCAGGTTTCCAGAGGGCTTCCCTTGGAAGACACCCAGTCCCCTCCCACACCGCACCCTCTCAGCCTCCTCCCCTCTACCTCAACCGAACTTTCATCATTTCGGTAACCATTATTAGTAGGGAGCCATATGGCTTATCATGCAAACTTTTGAGAATGAAAGGATGATTATCGGAAACTGACTGTCACAGGCAAACTGGACACATGGGTACCCTGATTATTGAGACCCCTCTGAGCGCTGGACCCCCCAAGAAGGCATATAAGCATTTTGATGAGCTCAGGCTCAGGGAGGGCCAGCGTCTTTGGGGCTCTCAGGAGCCAGAGAAGTATCCAGCCCTGGATCCTTTTACTGCACAGAACGAGGGGTGGGAGAGGCTCTGCGGGGACTAGAAAGGAGAGGATAAATGCCGGCAGTTCTCGGGAGAGTTCTGTATGTTTCTTGTTCCCTTTACTAGCCCCATCCCTGGCCTGACCCAAGAGTCAGGAAAATCAAGACCCTATGACAATGACAGGGCACACTCTCGAGGGACATGATCTTCCCAGGTGCCTGAGCTGTCCTCTCCCCTTCCATTCCACCTTCCCTCCCCAACACCCCCGCCTCCACTGCCTTTCCCCCCACCAGCCGTCCGCCTCCTTCATATGCTACAATCATACCAGTGGTTCTCAAAGTGTAGGCCCCAGGTTGGCCACATCAGCATCACCTGGGAACTCGTTAGAAAAGCACATTCTTAGACACCACCCCAGACCTACTGAATCAGAAATTCTGCAACAGAATCACCCCGGAGGGTTTGTTAAAACACGTTCTGTTGCCTGCTCATGTGGAGAAGCACCACTCTACTCTTCTCAAGCTTTAATGGATGTACAGATCACCTGGGGATCCTATTCAAATACAGATTGTAGGATGAAAATGCAGATTATGACTCAAGAGGTCTGGCACAGGGCCTGGCATTCTGCATTTCTCTGAAACTCCTAGGTGGGCTGATGCTATGAGTCCTCAGACTACACTGAGAATAGCCAGGCTTCAGTACACCCCTGGTTCTCAACCCCAGTGGCACTTTACAATCGTCTGGGGAGGCTTTAAAAAATGCCAGTAGCTGGGCCCTGGCTCCAGAGGTCCTGATTTCATTGATCTAAGGGGAGACTGCAGCATGGGTAGATTTTACAACTTCCCCAGGTGATTCCAAAACACAGCCAACGTCCTCAGCCTAGCGTGATGAGTGGACATGCTTGGCACCCCTACACCCCACGTACCCACTCACCCTCTGGGATCCCCCTTCTCCTTTCAATCCTCCTTATCCACTTCCACAGCTCCTTCCCCACACCTGCAGACACTTTGACACGCTTAAACACAAGCACGTGGACATGGAGAGGGGTGTCTAGGCAGCTGTAGACTCAGACACACAAAAATGCAAGCGGTGGACAGTAGGCATGCGGGCATGAGTGTGTATACACAGACTGTACACACGCGGACTAACCCATTTGTCAGCGTGCTGCGGACACTCCTACATTTATACAGCTAGATGGACACACGCAAGTGTACACACAAAACATGCAGGAGTACACGCCAGCCTCAAAGGAGCCAAAGACCTCCTCTGTCTGTCTCCAGTGGGGTGACTCTTGGTCTCATTGCACCAGATGATGAGGTCCGTGGCCCCAGCAGTCCTGTCTGTCCCTCAAGAGACAGGTCAGCCCTCAGCAAACCAGAAGTCTGGGCTTGGGTATCTTTTCTCATTGAGCACCATGGAGGTACTCTAGGCTGGGTGCGGTCCTCCCCGGGAGGCATTAATTTCCTATGGCAGCCAACTCAGCCTCAAGATCTCCGAGGGGTCTCAGAGCCATGCCTGTCCCCTAGTGTCCAGGTCAGCCATGGAGGGGCCCTGCCACCAGGAGGCTGCCCCTTTCTGGGAGCTGTGGGTGTCTTCTGTCCCTCAGTTCATCACAGTGCTGCTGGGTTGGGGCCTCCTTTGAGTTTAAAATCCAGCACCCCCACCCCACGTGCAGGCTGGGGCCCTCCACGAGCGGGGCTGATTGATGACTCAGGGGGACTGCGGCTGCCGCAGGCCTATTTTATGATGTCATTAGGCAGCTTCGGCAGCGGGAAGGAATCCCTCCTGACATCATAAAAGACTTGATATTTCGCTAATGTTATCTTGGCGGCATGTCGCCCTGACATTTTCTCTTTGCAGCGCTCCCCACAGGACCGGGAGTTGTCTAACTACAGCCCGGAAAAAATGCAAAACAGACAAATGCACCCTCGGGGGACAGCGGGAGAAAGCTAATAGACCAGTCCCCAGCTCCCCACCCACGGAGGTGGTTTAGGTGGGAAGCATGATGTGTTTGTCAAAGGAGACCCGGGGCTGCCTTCCCACTGCCAGCTCTCCCTACTCGAGATGCAGCAGGATGAGTCAGTGCTGAGGTTCCACAATCCGCCCTGCTACCCTGAGGCTATGTGACTTAGGCAAAGTCCTTGCCCTCTCTAGGCCTCAGTGACCCCATCCATGCTCCCACACAGGGGATTTGGACTGGACCATTTCAAAGGCTGTCGGGTGATGTTGAAGACCTTGAAGCTGCCAGGGAGGGTGAGGGTGCCACAGAGGAAGGAAGGAGGGACCCCATGCTAGGTTCAGAACTGCAACCCTGCACAGCTATTGGGGGAGGATGGGTGATACGGTTTACAATCCATCCCCTTCCCCAGGAATGGTTTTGGAAGCCAGACAGAGGAGCGAGGTGTTTCCCTAGCCTGAAGCCATTGTCTTCCAAAGAACAAGATCAATTACTGGTTCTGAGGCAAATTGGAAATGGCACTGGGGTAAATTCGTTGCTATGGGCCTGGCGGGCAGAAGCCAGCACAAAGTAACCATTCTCAGATTCCCAGGGCGGCCGGGGTGACTCAGGGCTTGGCAAAAGAGAAAGATCCTACGGCCCTGGGTACCTCCTAGATTCACAATCAAAATCCTCTCCCACCTGGGCAGAAATCACCCACCCCAGCCTGACCCCAGAATCCCTGACAGATGGGCCTCCAGCTTACCACCTCCAGAAATGGGGTGCTCACCCCTTCCCCCAGGCAGCCCAGCCACCTGCCTCCAAGTGGCATCCCCCTAGGGTTCCAAACTCTGCCTCTCAGACATGTATCGTATCTCCACCCCCAGGACAGCCCTGCAAAAATATGCACAAACACCTCCCCCAACCCCACCCTCCAGTGTGCAGGAGGAGAAGCCAAGGTTTGTGCTCTGTTTTCAAAGGCTGGAATATTTGTCCTCGAAAAGAGCGTAACTGGCCATTTTAACTTGGGATCTATGGTTAGAACCGTAACCATTACTTTGTAATCCTATGTATCTCATTTTATGCATTTAAAAACACTGTTTTGGTCTGGGCATGGTGACTCACACCTGTAATCCCAGCACTTTGGGAGGCCGAGGTGGGAGGATCACTTGAGGCCAAGAGTTCAAGACCAGTGTGGCAACATGGCGAGATCCCACCTCTACCAAAAAAAAAAAAAAAGTTTTAATTAGCTGAAAGTGATGGCACGCACCTGTAGCCTTAGCTACTTGGAAGGCTGAGGTGGAAGGATTCCTTGAGCCCATAAGTTAGAGGCTGTAGTGAGCTATGATCATGCCACTGCACTCCAGCCTGAGCAACAGAGCTCTGTCTCTACAAAATAATGTCTCTAAAAACCCTGTCTCTAAAAAATAATAATAACAAAGAATAAAAACACGACTTTAGAAGACTGCTAAAGAAGTTCATGGCATTAAAAAAAAAAAAGAAAGGAAGAAAAAAGTAAAGAACCCTGTTCTAAAATTCAGACAAAGCCATATTTAGCCATGAATGTGTCCAGATTAGGGAGATCATTCTGACCTGGGTTCATCTCTAGCTCTGGAGAAACCCTTGTGCCCCTCTTGGAAGAAACTACTTTTAAAATAAAGGTAGATTACAAAACATTGTTTAAAAAAAAGAAAAAGGAAATAAAGGTATTAGGTTGGTGCAAAAGTAATTGCAGTTTTACCAAAGTTAACGGCAAGACTGCAATTATTTTTGCAACAACCAAACAGATTAGACCATCCTCCCAGCCAAAACCCCCACCCCGTCTTCTCCAAGGCCTGTTCTGAGGTCTGATATGCACCATCAGAGGTGCCTAAACCACCCAATTCCTAGACTCCTGGCCTGAGCTGAACAGGCCACACAGCCGACGTCAATGGCACTTTTCAGGGCCGGGCACCATTGTAAGCACTACAGGGACAGGCAAAGATGGAGCAGACCCAATCTTGGCTTCAGGAGGTTCTCACAGGTAAGTAGACACGTTCCAGCCACACCTCGCTGCCTGTCCCTCCCCAGCCAGTGCACCAAGAGCCTCCTACCTGCTCAGCTCTGCCCACGCTGCTCCCTGGGCCTGCAGTGCCCCGCCCGTGCTCTTCCGGTAGCTAATCCTCCCCTAACTTTCCAGCACCGACTAAAATACCTACCTTAATCCGAGTTTATTCCGGGTTCTGGTGCCCTTACCATGGAGAGGCCTGGCTGAGTGCAAGCCTCCTAGAAGGCCCGCCTTAGACTTGGATATGCTTGCAGCCATGGGGCAGGGAGCGCACAGAGAGGCTTCCAGGGAGCAGGATCCCTGATGCCTGGCTGCTCCGTGAGAACACACTGTCGACTCTTCCGCTGAGTCAGGAACCAGCACCTGGTACTTCCTCCTGAGCTGGCTGCCCCAAGCGGAAGGACCCTGGGGTTTCCTCCCAAGGGCCCCCACTGCCTCCCTAACGAAGTAATACTGAAATAATGCCCTTTCAGAATTGCAGAACGCTGACCTCCGATTGCCCAAGTTGGAAGATAGCTGCTCCTATGTTTTGGCACCCTCCAAAATGATGAGCAATTCATTCATTCAACAAATATTTATTGAGTGCCCGTGACTTGCCAGGCACTGTTCCAGATGGTGAAAACAAAGACAAAACATCCCTGCTCTCAAGGAGCTCACATTCTCTCGGGGAGAGACAAGCAACATAGACAATCAGTCAGCAAAAAATATATATATACTGGATGGTGACAAGTGCCACAGATAAAGGTAAGTCAGAAAGAACAGGGTCTTCCTTACGGAGAAGGGGACACTTGGGTAAAGACCTGAAGGGGGTGATGGAGGGAGGCACAAGGATATCTGGGGGAAGAGCATTCCAGCAAAGGGCATGGTGTGTGCAAAGGCCCTGAGGCAGGAGAGTGCCTCACATGTTCAGGAACAGCCAGGAGGGCAGGAGGGCAGTGGGGCTAAAGGGAGGTGCAATGGGGGAGAACAGTAGAGACAGGGATGGGGGCCCTGGGGTGAGGGATGATTGACCATGTGAGGCCTTGAGCTTGCTATGATGACCTTGGTTTTTACTCCCAATGAGATAGGCATCACTGCAGGCCCTGAGCAGATAAGTGATGTGCTATGACTTAAATGTTAATTAACAGGATCACTGTGGCTGCTGCGTAGAGAATAGACCACTGGGCGTGAACCCCTACTATGGCAGTGGCTGTGGAAGGAGTGGTTGGATTCTGGCTGTCTTCTGAAGGTGATAGACACGAGGCACTGCTTCTGGCCCTGTGCACCATTTTCTTTCTTTCTTTTTTCTTTTTTTTTTTTTTTTTGAGACAGAGTCTTGCCCTGTCACCCAGGCTGGAGTGCAATGGTGCAATCTTGGCTCACTGCAACCTCCACCTCCTGGGTTCAAGCGATTCTCCTCCCTCAGCCTCCCGAGTAGCTGGGATTATAGACATCTGCCACTATGCCCGGCTAATTTTTGTATTTTTAGTAGAGGTGGGGTTTCGCCTGTAATCCCAGCACTTTGGGAGGCTGAGGCGGGCAGATCACCTGAGGTCAGGAGTTCGAGACCAACCTGATTTTTTTTTTTTTTTAAGATGGAGTCTTGCTCTGTTGGCCAGGCTGGAATGCAGTAGTGCAATCTTGGCTCACTACAACCTCTGCCTCCCATGCTCAAGCAATTCTCACACCTTGGCCTCCTGAGTAGCTGGGACTACGAGCACCCACCACCGTGCCCAGTTAATTTTTGTATTTTTAGTAGAGACAGGGTTTCACCACGTTGGACAGGCTGGTCTTGAACTCCTCCTGCCTCGCCTCCCAAAGTGCTGGGATTGCAGGCGTGAGCCACTGCGCCTGGCCCCTCTATGCCCTTTTCTATCAGCCTCACAATCACCCCATGAAGTAGGGCCTTTCTCCCCTTTACACAGATAAGGAAACTGAGCTTCAGAAAGCCCATAAGTGGGAGATTCAACCCAGGCTTATCAAGACCAAAGCCAAGTTCCTCCCACTCTACTGCACCACCTGCCTGGTCAGGATTCCACAGACCCCCAGAGAGGGGAACAAAGTCAAGATACTTACCAGCTGAGAACTTCATGCTAATTTGGAATCGTCCACAAATTGTTATCTTCACATGTTTTCTCTTCATGTTAAAGCTCAAATGACACATTGATGTTAAGTGTTTTTATTTTTATTTATATAGTTTCCATTTTTAATCAATATTTTTATTTTAAATTGCATCCAAAATCATCAGTGAAGGGAGAGAACTACAAGGAGAAGGGAGGGTGGGGGAGGCATAATCATTGCAAGATGTGAGCTGGGGTATCTTGTTTCTTACCAGAATCATCCTTCAGCACTGCAGTGGGCCAGGCCCTGGGCTAGGGAACTGTTGGGCAGGCAGGGATGAATCTGCCCGAGTCCGTGCCCAGAAGGACCTCTCAGCAGGTGAGAAGAGAGGGGACATTTCCAGGCAGCACATGAGAGGAGCCATATCCAGGGTGCAGCTGTCTGGGAATGATCTGGGTGACTAAGCAAGGAGGACCAGCCAGGGAAGGCAGGACTCAGAACACATACAGGAGGAAGCGTTGCCCTAAATCAAATCCCAGGAAAGGTCCCACGATGACAGAAGGGATCGTCGTGGAGCTGAGGCAGAAGTACTCTGAAGCCCAAGCTGGCAGGTCTTCCAGCAGGCAGTGCAGCTGCCTTTTGCCAGCACTATAGGAGCGGTGGGAGAGGGCTTCTCAAAAGGGAAGGAGAAAAGGTCATGGGTTCTCACTCGGAGCTACTGCTGGGGGCTGATGATTAAAATGCAGTGGGGCATGCAATGGCTTTAATTTACAGAGCCCCCGGAGCCTGGGTGGATCTGGAGCTGCATCTGCATGGGGGCGGGAGTGGGGACCCCTCTCCAGAGGTTGAAGTGTGGCTTCTGAAACGTCATTTGTCACTCGACAGCAGCCCAAGACCCAGTCTCTTCAAGCGAGTTGCAAAGAGGGAAGGAAGGAGAGAAGGAAAGAAAGAGGGAGAGAAAAAAGGGACAAGGATGAGGAATGGAAAGAAGAAAAGAATTTGGAAAGGAGATGAGATGAGGAAAGAGTGAGAGGAGGGATAAATAAGTCCAAAGGGCAAAGTGTGTCCTCCTTCAGGGACACCAGGGTCCAGTCCTGTCAGAGGCAGCACCCTGGGAAACCCCCGAGCAAAGCTTCCCTTCAAGCAGAGGAAAGGAACATGGGAGTCCAGGAGACCTCAGCCACAGCGCAAAGACGGAAGTGATGACCTGGAGCCACTGCAGACACAGGGAAGATTCCATCCTGCTCAACCTGAGACAGCCACGCCTGCATCCCAAAGTGGATACCAATACCCTCACTAGATGTACACACTGCAAAATACACCAACCTACAGACACAGCTGCAGAGACACTCACAACATGCATGGGCAGATTTACACACAGGTACAGGACACAAAGAGGCACGGGAAAGAACAAACATGCTCATAGAGGTAGATGACACTTGCACAGATGCTAACAGAAAGCATGGACTCATGTCTGCAGATACTGACAGAGGTCATCAGACACACACCAGTGTGGACCTACCTGCGTGGACAGTGTACAAGCAGGCATGTGCAGATGCAGGCAGAAATGCACAGACACACACGGATACTGACAGATGTATGCATGCAAGAAGTTCGCTTATACACAGATGTGTAGGCTCACACTGACAGATACACCTTGATACACAGATGTGCACAACTACTCTGGGTGCACCTGCTCTTGCACTAATAGACATGCACCCACATTTATAAGAACACGCGCACCCAGCATACCCTCAGACACATACATGCACACAAAGACAAGCTCGGAGACACCGGCCGACATGCTCAGGCACGCCAGCAACCAGGCAGACACCCATGCTGTGGGCTCTGTTTTGAGCTTAGGCCCTGGGTCTCAGCTTCCCTGAGTAGCTGTCCTCAAGCCAGGCCCTCTCCTGCCCCACTCCTGCCAGCTGTCCAGTTTTGGCGAGTTCTCTGGCCAGGCCCACCAGGCCCACCCACCAACCCTTGGTCAGATCCGCCCACCAACACTTGGTCTGCCCATTGGCCCTGTCCCAGGCCCCAGGCTCCAGGATAGCAATTGCTCCATTCTACCAGGTGCCAACTCAGCCAAATTTCACACCCAGAAGTGGAGCCAGGCCAACAGGGCTTGTTGCAGCCCGCGTGGGGCATCAGTACGGGGGTGGTGTGAGGGAGCCAGGATCCTGTAGTGGCACAGAGAGAAGCAGCCCCAGCTGCCGTGCAGGCCTGCCTGGCGATGCTGCCAGCTTCTTCTCCAGGTCATCCACCCTCTCCAAGCCTCAAGCTCCTCACCTGTGAAATGGGACAATATACCTGCCCTACTGACATGCCAATTAAATGGACATCCCCTCCCAGATGACAAAGAGTTTTTGCCTAAGTTTCCCTTGCCTCATCTTTACAATAACTCTAAGACAAAGGTTTTATTTTCCCTGCTTTATACTAGGAAGCTGAGCTAAGGAAGGATAAGTAACTTAATCAAGGGAGCAGACAGGACTGGAATCCAGGTTCCTGCTCCAAATTCCGTATCTTTCATGGTAGGTAAGTATGCAGCACATGACCTCCCAGAATCCAAACACTTGCCCATGGGAAATGTCACTAAGAGCTCTTTTCTCTTTTCTGGTCAGTTTAGACTTGGCCTCTGAATCCTTCTCAACACACCACTCCGAGCACCATTCATAATTGGCCAGAGTTGGCATGTGGAATGAAACCTACTGCCATCCTGTCCCTACACTGAATTCATCTAATTCAGAGGGTTGATGGGATGATTAAATGAGATCAAGGGCAGAAAGTACTTTGTAAGATTACAAGTGATGTGCCTATCAGACAAATTGTAGTACAGTTTTCTTTTCTTTTTTTTCCAAGACGGAGTTTTGCTCTTTTGCCCAGGTTGGAATGAAGTGGTGTGATCTCGGCTCACTGCCGCCTCCACCCCCCCCCGGTTCAAATGATTCTCCTGCCTCAGCCTCCTGAGTAGCTAGGATTATACGTGCCCACCACCATGCCCAGCTAATTTTTGTATTTTTAGTAGAGACAGGGTTATGCCATGTTGGCCAGGCTGGTCTCGAACTCCTGACCTCCAGTGATCCACCTGCCTCAGCCTCCCAGAGTGCTAGGATTACAGGTGTGAGCCACCACGCCCGGCCTGTAGTACAGTTTTCAAAGGCTATTTACATCCAAGTTCTCCCAAGTCTCCCTATGCTGGGGTGGATGGTTAGGGACAAGATAGTCACTGTCATTGCTCCATTTCACAGAGGAACAGACTGAGACTCAGGCAAGTGAGTCCGGGGTCACATGGATAGGTCAGAGTTAAGACGGAGGCCCATGCACTGACTTCTGTTTCAATGCTCTTCACAGTCAGGGCCCCAGCCAGACAGGATGCCAGAGTATGTGGGCATTTGGGAGTCAGTGCTGGGAAGGGAGCAGGAAGGCCCAGTCTTCTCCCAGGAGAAAGGGACAGACCCTACAACTAATTGGTTCAGAGTGCTTCTTTTGACCCTAATTAGTTATTTGTCATGTCTCCATTTGCATACCAGAAAAGATGCAAATTTGCATATTTGTAAATGAGGCCGGGCCTAGATGTGGGTTCTGGAAGAGCTTGGCAGTTGCTGGCAGGCAGGGAGGCAGCTGGCTCTTGCCACTGAAGCATGGGCCGCCGAGGAAAGAGGAGATTTGGGAGACAGCTCCTTGGCTCAGGCCTGCAAGGTGCTCTCAAAGGGGGTCAGGCAAGATGGCCCACCTCGCTCCCTCCCCCAGGGCTGAGGGGTGGGCAGGGAGAATGGGTGAGCCTAATGCTGCTATTTTGATTAGATGAAACAAGGAGGGGGGGAATATAAAGTAATTTCAGGACGCTCTGTGCTGGGAAACCTTCTGTTCACGTCCTTGGATAGAATCTGTAACACTTGCAAAGGGGGAAACGTCCCCCTCCACCTTCCTGGAGAGGAAAAGGTTTGGGAGGAAATGGAGGTCAGGAAAACACACCCTAACACACACACACACACACATGCACACGCACATTCTCTCTCTCTCTCCTCCAGACTCTCATTTTACACACACCTACAATTCACTTAATATACATACACAGTCGCACACACACGTCTGGGCCCCCCAGAAACACCCTTATTTACACACGATACCCCCAGCCCCCCCAGAGGTACACACGCAACGCTAACTGGAGAGGCACATTCGCACATATGCAAGCATTCCCAGACTTCCCGCGACACACACATTCACGCCCTTACACATACAGACACACACTCAGACACTTGAACATAGATGTAGGCACACAGACTCACTTAAGCTGTGCGTAAATATTTACATACACACACACAAGACGTGCTCACGCAAGCACATCCTCGCTAAGACCACATTTCCTGGCAAATCCTGGTAATTCTGACCCCTCTGCCAGAGTTCTGGGTGCCTCTTTGGGAAGAGACAAAGGAAGCTAGGGACCTGTCCTTCCTAGAAAGGGAGTAATGTGGCCCCAAGGAATTGGACCCCAAATAAGGACTGTTTCTCTCCCTGGAAAGCCAATGACTAGCAAATGCTCCAGTGCCTTCTGGGCTTCCACCTAGAGCTTGGAGCAGGGTCTGGGTGGGCCTTGACAAACGGGAGAGCAGAGGGGGAGAAGCAGTAACAGATGTATCGGTGGGTCCCGGGTCATGAATTGGGCAGGAAAGCATCATTGCCTGAGAATTTCCATGTTGACCTCAGAGGCCAGTGTGGAATGGGGTGGCGTGAGCTGCTGTACCTGCAGCCCTGAGGGCCCCAAGAGGCCAAGCTCCAAGAAGCTCCAGACTCCCGAAGCTTCCCAGGATCTAGGGCCCAGGGGCTGGACCCCGGAGCTTAGAGGCACAGGGTCAGGACCAAACTCCTCAACCACTGTTCCCATTCCCCAGCACCTCCTCCCCAGTGCCTGCATCTCAAAAGGCAAGCTAAATGGCTCTGTATTTGTAAATTAAATATAGCTGCACTTCAGCTTTCCAAAGAGCTGGGAAGGAGAGAAGGAGAAAGAAAAAGAGAGAGAGGAAGAGAAGAAAAGCTGCCGCCCTCAGGAAAGTCTGGCTGCTACAGATTGCCTGAGTCATGAATATTCATCTGGCGAATGAGGAGAGCGGGAGTTTGCATAACAGCTCCACCCACCCAACTGAAAGAAATGTCACCGCCTTTGCCAATAAAGTGCCAAAGGAAGCCGGTGGAGGCTGCCAGCCAGACGGTGCCAAACTGCTGACTTCCACTCTAAGGCGTGGAGAAAGCACATTGTTTCCGGCCCAAGGAGCCGCCACTTGGGGCTGGGGGAATGAAGCTGGCTTCTGGGAGAGAACCAAGAGGAAAAGTTTCACTTGCCACCCACAGGAAGCCTGGTGGGCAGAGCGCTTAGGCCACAGCCCTCCCAGGGCCCCTCCGAAGACAGGCTCAAAACTGACTCTTCCAGGGCACCCACCCTGGCCAACCACCAAGGACCCAGGTTCCAGGCTGGCTCCAGCTGCAAAGAAACCGCAAGAGGATCCTCATGATTTCCAGGTGGTTACTAGGGACCAGGAAGGAAGGGGACAAACCAGATGTCACTTTGGGGCCTGGAAGTTTACCTTGGCCCCATTTTGCAGAAGGGATCACCAACTGCAGGGTCATGCACACTTCCAAGGCCCAATCCTACTATGTCTTATTCCAAGACATCTTCCCAGATCCCCTGTCACCAAGACAGAGTCAGTCTCTGTGTCCTCTGTACACCCCAGTCCGATAGCTTCCTTTGATCCCAGCCCTTTCTGGTCCGTGACTGCTTCCTCCCCTGGCCTGTGAGCTTAGAGAGTAGGCTCTTCCTGATTGATCGGCCTCAGTGCCCCAGCCCAGCATGAGATTCAGAGAAAGCATCTTGAGCAATTTGTTGAGCAGAGTCGATTCTTCCATGCATTCCCTTCCCCATGCCTGTACCTGGCTCTGGATCTGTCCTTTCTTGGAATCGTGCTTGTCAAGTCCCTGGGAGGAGAGGCATTCCATCCCGGCAGCTCAGTTTGGGCCCATTGAGATCAGGACTGAAGCCGAGCAGCTGGCCTCCCATCCTCAGCACCCCACTCCCCATGAAGAGCACAGACAGGCTCCAGCTCCCACGGCACCCCATCCTCATGGCGGCACCCATTAGGTGGTGTTACAAATGCGCCTGCCTGCCCGCCAGCCTCCCGCAGCTGGCTCCCTCCAGTAATTACCTAAATGAATGGGAGAAGCAGAGCTGAAGAGAAGACGTTCTCTTAGTACAGAAAAGCAATTAGGGCTGTGGGCGTCTCCAGCTGCTGCTCCTGTTATGTAAAGTTTGGGATGTGTATTTGGGACTTAATGAGGATATTCGTGTGTTCACATCTTACCTTCGCAGACTGCTCATTTCAAGCATCCCAAGTCCGCCTGGGTGCCGTACACAGCAATACAAGCTAGGCTCCAGGCTCTGAGGGAGGAGTACCACTGCAGGGCAGCCAAGGAGCCCCTCTCCCAGGACTCATGGAACCACAGAAATCTATGATGACAACCCCCTAGAACCTGGCTTCCTTCTGCAGGAGTCCTGCTAAGTCCACATTCTGCTTGAGGCCTCTGGGAACTCGAATTCCTTCACCACCTCTTTCATGGGTTAAACATCTGCAATTGCTTTCAAAGTTCTTCCTTGAACTGAGCCAAAATTTGCCTCTTGGTAACATTCCTACATTTGCCCAAACAATTCCGTATGTCTGGGACAACACAGGATGCGTTGTTCTCTCTGCCCCAGGTCAGTCGCTAGTCCTGCAGGAGGTAAATCGATAAGGAACTAAAAAGCTTCTGTAGTTGAATAAGCTTGAGAAAATTCTACATTAAACAAGTTTCTTTGCTGCAGGACTTCTCAGAGCCTTTACTGTACTCATGTGCACTGAGCTGTGGGTGCTGTATTTCATGAACACATCTGCTCATAGAACCCTTTTCTGTGAAACAACCTCAAGAAACTAAGATTCCAAGGAGAATGTTTTTGAAAGCACTGCTTCGGCAGGTTAAAAGCAAACATCTAATTCCTTGGCCTGAGCTCCTTCGAGCATTTCTCCTAGATGGGCATGATCCCCAGCCTCCCTTGATCCTGGCCATTTTCTGTGGGTGAGCTCTGCCCATGTGTCTGCCTCTCTCCACTGCTCCAGAGATGCTTTGGCCACTGAGAGTCCAAAAGAGCATTTATCTCCACTATCCAGAACCCCATGCTCCCACTGATGCAATCAAAACACCATTGGAGGCCCAGCAGCCGAATCACACTGAATATGTTCCTTAAAAGTCTTCCCAACAAGCCACTACTGAGCCACAACTCGTTCTGCTCCCGGGCACCCACAGGCAGACCCCTCCATGCTCAGTGTTCCAGACAACAGAGTGCCCATGATGCCTTCTCTGGACAGCCGTGGGCCGTGGTGAGTCCTCAAATATCTGCACACCAACTGGTAGTTCACACACAGCCAACTGTGAACCATGAGCCATGCTTTTTACAGCATCACAAAAAGGACAAACTTGTTCTCTTGTTCTCGTGCTTGGTCAACTCAGACTCACTGGCAGAGTGCTCCACTCATCCAGGCTCTGGCCCAGAAGCCTCCCCAGACTGAGCTCACCATCCATGCCTGCATGGATGGGATGTGCTGGCTCCAACAGGCCTCGGCTTTCCTGCTCCTTCCATCGCCCCTTCCATGTGTTTCTTCTCATCATCCTGCAAGTATGTGTTCAAGCCCAGGCATGGAAAATAGGTTCATCTCAGCAGCCAACTCCAAGAACCTGGTAGTGGCTCCCTGAGCTGGCTATTGGGAGGAAGATTTTATGGCTTCATCTGGGCTCGGCAGAATGACTAGTGATGCCTGCCAGGGCTGGGGAGTGAGCAGGGAGGCACACGAGCCAGTTATTGACATCTCTAATCAAGGCTCAGTCCCTTTCCCTTAAATCAGCTCCCCCAAGCTAAAATCCGCCTTTCTCCCACAACAAACTCCCTAACTCCCACACACGACAATGCACAGCCTCATTCCTCCACTGAAACTGCTCTGTCCAAGGTCATCAACAAGCTCCTATTTGTCACGTCTTGTGCCCTTTCCCCAGCCTCCATGCCTTTGCATCATTAGATATGGTTGACCTTTCCCTAGAAATTCGCCCCCACACCCATGGAATCCTGAGACACTCCATGCTCCTGTAGCTCCCCGCCTTCCTGACCACGCATCCTATTTCTTCACCCATCTTGTCACCATGGCTGTGTTCCAGGCTCAGTTTCCAGCCCTCTCCTGCTCCTGCCAATGCACTCTCTCCCTCTGAGATTTCATCCCTAGTTCTGTCCTTGGGGAAAAGCCCACCCTGGCCCTCCCGTTCTAAGAGGCAGCCGTACTGCCCACCAGCCACTGACACTGAACAAAGCCCTGAAAACCCAGGGCCTCCTTCTTCCTCCGGCATCAACTCCTGCTCTGGGTTTGCCATAATGCATGAGCCTTCTGGGCACCAAGGGGCAAATTTCTGGCTTATGTCTTGACTCCTTATCCACATCCGTTAAATGACCACGTGCTGATTCCTCCTATTTGGTATCTACCTTATTTCCAAAATGCTACAAATAGAATTATTATTTGTTCTGATTTAAAAACATGATATATCTTCATTATAAAAAAACAAATCTAACCAATACTTAAAAGTACAAAAAAGAAAGTAAAAATCCTACCTCCCAGATATAACCACTCCAAGAATTTTGGTGAACAGCCTTCCAGACATATCTCTATGCATATATACACATAGAGATCTATGTATATAATTTTATAGACGAGGAATTGTATTATACATACTGTTCTCGCTGACACCTGCTTTTCTCTCTCAACAGTATGTCCTAGACATCTTTCTATGTCAATAAATAGAGCTCTACAAAATTATTTTAATTACTTCATAGTATTCCATTATATGTATGTATCATACTTTATTTAACTGGGTCTCTACCGATGATCATTTAGGATGTTGTGAGAATTTTGTTCTCATAAACAATGTTGTGATAAATATCCTTGTGCATATTCTCTTTGCTCATTTTTGCAACAACTGCCTTAGAATAAAATTCAATAAATGAGATGGCTGCAATTAAGGGTATACTATTTCTAATTTTGCCACTCTGTCCTTCAGAAAGCTTACAACAACAAAATTCTCATCAACCGTGCCCACATATCAGTCCAGACCCTCATCAAGCCTGGGTTTTGTCAGCGTTAATGTTTGGCCAGATCAACAGAAGGCAAATGATGCTTGTTTCTATTGGCATTGCTAAGATTATAGGGAGGGGAAAATAAATGTCTTTTTGTTTTTTCAGGCATTTGTGGTTATTTTCTTTGTGAATTGCCTGTTCATGTCCTTTGCCCATTTGTCTAATGAGATATTTATATTTTTCTTAGTGATTTGTAAGAGCTCTTTGTACAATAGAAATAAGATTAAACTTTTGTCATATGTACACACACACACCACTCTTCTAAAATTTTCTTGGAATGTTCTTTAAGGTACTTAAATGTTTAATTTTCATATAGTCAAATTTATCAGTCTTTTCTTTTATGATTTCAAATATCATGTCATACTTAGAAGAACCTTCCCCATCTTAAGATGATCAAAATATGCACTCATATTTACGCCACATGGTCTTCATTGCTTGAGCTTATTAGATCAAGTCAGAGAGTTCTTACCCCAATAAGGAGTGTTGCTATGGCTAGCCCATTATCCCAACACCATTTATAAAATAGCCCATATTTTCCCAACTCAATTAAAATGCTGTTTGATCATATAAAAATACCTTAAGGTTGGGTGCAATAGCTCATGCCTATAATCCCAGCACATTGGGAGGCCAAGGTGGCAGATCACTTGAGCCCAGGAGTTCAAGACCAACCTGGGCAACATGGTAAAACCCCATCTCTACAAAAAAATCCAAAAAATTAGCTGGGTGTGGTAGCGTGTGCCTGTAGTCCCAGCTAATCAGGAGGCTGAGGTGGGAGGATCACTTGAGCCTGAAAAGTCGAGGCTGCAGTGAGCCAAGATCACACTACTGACTCCAGCCTAGGCAACAAAGTGATACTCTGTTCCAAAAACAAACAAAAATTCCCTTAAATATCTGGGCCCATTTCTAGACTCTATTTTGTCCTAGCGATCTGTCTGTCTATTCCTACATAAGAATTTTAATTATATTATGCCTTTATAAAACATTTTAATATCTGATAGAGTAAATATTCATCATTTTCCTTTTTTGGAATTTTCCTTATTCTCATTTGGTATTCTTCCAGATTAGCTTCATAATTTTTTTGTCAAAACAAATTCTAATCCTGTTGGGATCTTGACTGGATTATCTTAATTTCATACATTTGTTTTGGAGAATTGACATCCTTAAAGTATTAAATCTTTCTACTCAAGAGCTAGGTATATACCATATTTATTAAAACTCAGAAGAGTTTTCTTCATGTAATTCACATTTTTTGGTAAAGTTTATTTCCGGGTATTTTGTGTTTGTGTTTTACAGTATGGATGGAGCTTTTATTTTACCTTCTAGATAGTCATTTTATAAATAGAAAAGCTGTTAGTTTGTGTAAATTTTTTTGTTACTGGCCATTTTACTAAACTCTATTTTTTCTGATTGTTTTGCAGAATATTGTCTTGAGTTTTCCAGATAAATAATCATCTTATCTGCAAACTATGATTATTTGCCCCTGTCTCCCAACATTTATACTTTCTGTTTCATCTTCTTATCTAATTGCAATGCCTAGCCCTTTTGGAAAAGTGTTTTTTAAATGTTGATAACAATGGTTATCCTTATCTGGTTTCTGACTTTAATGACAAAACATCTAGAACTTCACCAACCTAATATCTCTTGTTTCATGCTCTCCATCTCCGTAGCCACTATCTTATCTAGCCCATCCTAATTTGTCAACTGTGTTACCATAAATGTGGTGAATAAGGATACAGGGTTTGAAGTCAGATGACCCGTGTTCAAGTCCTGCCTCCACCATTTGCTGATTATATGATCTAGTCAAGTTACCCAAGATTTTGGAAACTCAGCTTTAAAAAAAAAAAAAAGGGGGGGGGGGTGGGGGAGGCCCTTTTAAGGATTAAGTGAGATAATACATGAACTATGTGTAGCATCCATAAATGATAATTTTTAAAGTCTCAGCCCCCAATTTCTCTTTCTAATCCTACACACACACACACACATATATATATCCCACTCTTACGTTGATCTTCCCAAAATATCACTGTGTTCACATCACTTATCCTTTCCTTTCTTCTGCTCACAAATCTGAAGCTACACCCCATTGCCTACAAAATCAAGCCCAAATTCTTAATCTTGCATTTGAGTCCTTCCATTATTCAACCCCAAACTTCCTTCTAGTCTCATTTCCTATAGGCCTCAGCCACCCTCACCCCACAACGCACCCCGACCCACCCTTTACTCCCGCCTACAGGGTCTCCTCATTGGCTGCCTAACACCAAGTAGGCTCTCAGCTCCCGACTCAGATCCCTCCATCACCTCCTGTATCAGTTTTTATGTTGCAAGTAACACAAAAATGAAATCCAAACTGGCTTAATAAAGCAGATTGATTACTTCATGCAATATTCCAGATGCAACAGACATCAGGCACAGTTTGACTGGGGCTGGGACTCCATTTTTCTGTGATTTTCCAGGTTCTTCCCACCTCCATATGTTGGCTACATTCTCAGGTTAGTGTTCCTAGTCACCAGATGCCTGTCAGAAACTAGGCCCACATGTTTCCTCATTCAGATCCAGATACAAAGAGATTAGATGTGTTTCCCCAGTCAACTCACCAAAACCCTGAGTTTCTGTCTGATGGGGCCAATCTGAATCAATCCCAGTGACCAGGAGAATGTATGTATGATTGGTTTGGAACCAGCCAATGTGCCAAGGTCAGAGAAGGGGGCATTGTCTGAATTGGCCAAACCAATCAGGACCCACCTCAGAGACACACACAGTGATGGAGACAGACGTGGTGTCGACAACCTCACTTGTACTACAACCTCTTCCACTTCTCTTCCCTGAGGCTTCTTTTAAGGCCCAAGTCAAGCCCCAGACCTCTGGCAATATGCCCCTCCGTTTGGCTCCTAGAGCTCTTACTCTGCTTGACACACGGTAACCACTGCCATATATAATTTATTTATGTAGTCATTTGTCTCATCTTTCCAATTAGTTATCACAGAACTGATTGAAGCCTACAAAGCACTTTCCACAAGCTAGCCCTTTTGACCTTCACCACAGTCCTGTGAGACTCAGAGGGGTTAAGTGACTTGCCCTATGTCACACAGCCAGAAACAACATTGTCCCAGAGGCCTCTGCAGCAATTTCATACACACACACACACACACACACACACCACAATCCCTCCTCTAACCTGCAACATTGGTCTGACCTGAAGATGCAGAAACCCCCCCTGGAACCACCTCCTTTTTCCACTTCACCTCAATTTCTAGAGCTCTTAGTCTTCCTCCAAAAAGTACAGGGAAAGTTTTCTTGCCAGACAGCAGTTTCTAAGATTTGTGTGACAAGGCCAGGTAAAATTCAAATGACTCTGGGTGATTTAATCTGCTTGGGGCTGGGGTGGTAAATCAGGGCAGCCCAGGCCGCCGCAGCCGCCCCAGAAACGCACGAGCCGAGCTGATGATAGGAGTCGATCTGCAGATCTGCAGGTGGGGGCCCTGGAAGCATGAACTGTGGCCAGGGGAGTTCCCCTCCACCGCACTCGGAATACATTTGGAAGGTCCTATGGCCCACAGCCTCTCTCGACCTACATGTTCCACCAGGAACCATCCTTCCCAAGGCTGCAGCCCCAGTTCCTCCCTCTCCCACCCCCAACCCCATCGTCAGAGCTGTTTCCCAAGTCCACACTGGACTTTTCAGGGGAAGGAAGCCAGCATGGGTCAAGCTCTCACTGAAACTGCTGCCTCAATGCCAGGCCCTCGTGTACCCATTACCTCATTTTATCTTTACAACAACTTAATGAGGGAGGCATGCCCATCCCCAGTTTACAGGTGACTTAATTGAGGTTCAGAGTGATTAAATTTCTTGCCCAGGGTCATTATGCAGCTAGTAGGAGGCAAAGCCAAGTTTCAAATTTAGTCTCATGAGACTCCAAAATCCCCATCCTTTTGACTCTACCCCACTATGGCGGCCAAGAGGAGTAAGAAAATGGCAGCTTCACTTGGGACCATGTTGTTTGAGAAAAGAGAGGAGCAGGCCCTTGTGGAAGGGAAGTTGTTATTGTGAGCAGATGAAGCAACAGTTTTCCCACAGAGAGGAAACATCAAAGGAAAAGGTAGTCACACTTATTTATGTGTGTATATCTGGGTACCATGTGCCAGGTGCTCTATGTCCATCATCCAAACCATAACTCTATATGCAATAAATATTTACTGTTAGCTGGTAAATATTAACCAACCAGCTTTCTGAAAGAAAAAAGGAGTCCTGATTTGTAGCATTTGCCAATTTCTATGGTGTAAATACACCCACGATGGTCAATTTCAAACTACCAATGGGATGTCAATGCATGCAGAATTGGGAAAAGATGCCCTCGTTTGGTTCTGTTAGCCAGTAGGAAACCCCTCCAGCACTCTACTGTCTGTAAAAGAGGTGTTGTTAGGCCGGGTGTGGTGGCTCATGCCTGTAATCCCAGCACTTTGGGAGGCTGAGGTGGGCAGATCACTTGAGGCCAGGAGTTTGACACCAGCCTGGCCAACATGATGAAATCCTGTCTCTATTAAAAATACAAAAAAAAAAAAAGCTGGGTGTGGTGGCACATGCCTGTAATCCCAGCTACTCTAGAGGCTGAGGCAGGAGAATCACTTGAACCCAGAGGTGGAGGTGGCAGTGAGCCAAGATGGCACCACTACACTCCAGCCTGGGGACAAAGCAAAACTCCATCTCAAAAAAACAAAAACAAAAGGTGTCAGTAAACCCACCTAACAAATGAGATCATACAAAAGGTACTTGGGCTGAAATCCAGGCCTTTATAATTTTCTAAAGTCCACATTCCCTCCATAGCTCCATGTTCCCAGAAACAAAGATGATGCACGGAACCACAATCACTGATCTCTAATCTCTGAAGGAGAGTAGACGCCAGTGAAGTCCTGAAGGGCAGAAGAAGGCCAATGGGTAAAAGCTCAGCAGCTCAATATTCAATGTACAGAAGAGCTTTCTGAATGCCCCTCTAGGCTGACAGCTACAGAAAAGCAGTATCCAGGCATGGCTGGCACATAGTAAGTGCTCAGTAAATAATTAATGAATGAATGAGACATTATACACTGTTCCATTGATACCTCAGACTCACCAAATCTAAAACTCAGCTCATCTTTGTTCCCAAAAAATCCCTCTCTCCTCCTCTGTGTCCTGTCTCAGTGAATATCACCGAGCCAGAACCTGAGAGTCCTCGTCTCTTCACCTTCCCCACTCCCCATATCCAGTCAATCAACAAGTCCTATCTATTCCACTTCCCAAATACCTTGTGAACAGGTGCTATCCTCAGCATCCCCACTCTGCCACCCTGACGGACCACCACCATCTCCTGCTGAACTGACACACAGCTTCCTGACCTGTCTTGTCAGCATGTATCCTTGGCCTGTATCTGCTCCCAGCCCCTGTCAAATCCAAGATCAACAAAGCTGCCAAAGTGATCTTTCAAAATTGTACCTCTGAGCATGTCACTCCCACAGCTTCAATGAGTCCCCATTACCCAAAGGATGGAATCAAATCCCCTTGGTCCTCCCAAGGTCTGATCCCATCTCCCTCTCCTAACTGATGACTTGCCTCCTCCCACACCCCACATTGGTCTTTTGTGGGTTGTTTTTGTTTTTGTTTTTGAGACAGGGTCTCACTCTGTCACCCAGGCTGGAGTGCAGTGGTGCCATCTTGGCTCACTGCAACCTCTGCCTCCCAGGTTCAAGTGATTCTTCTGCCTCAGCCTCCCAAGTAGCTGGGATTATAGGTGTGCGCCACTACACCCGGCTAAATTTTGTATTTTTACAGAATACGTGTTGGCCAGGCTGATCTCGAACTCCTGACCTCAGGTGATCCACCCACCTCAGCCTCCCAAAGTGCTGGGATTACAGAAGTGAGCCACTGCACCCGGTCACATTGGTCTTTAATCTTCAACATCAGCCTGCTTAATGTTCACTGCACGGTGCCTCCACCCATGCCTTTGTTCATGCTATGCCTCCTGCCTGGAATGCCCTCTTTTCCCTCTTCCATCTTTTGCTTTCCTTTGCCTGATAACTCCCACTCATCCTTTAGGATGTAAAGGAAGATAGTTTAAGTGGATGATTCCTGGAGATCCTTTTAGTCCTAACATTTCATGATTCTAATGCCCAGTCTTGATATTCAAGGCCCTCTGGATACTGTGGTCACCTTCTTTCTCCTTAGGACCCTGCAAAGGTCTTTAGGGATCCTGTAGTCCAATTCTACCATTTTACAGACAGAAAATTGGATGCCCAGAGAGGGAAGAGGACTAGCCCAAGTTCACACAGCAAGTCAATGGTAGAGCCATGGCAAGAAGTGGGCACCTGCTTCCCAGCTCAGGGCTCTTTTTTGCACTACATCTTCCAACCTGATCCCCCTCTGCCAACATGGATATTCTCACCACAACCATCACTACTTCACTCAAACTTACCTGCTCTCACCAGAGCCATACTCACACCTTGCCTGCCTTTGCCGAAGATGTTGCCAGGCTGTTCCCTCAACTCCACTCAACTTTCAGGGTCCTCTATCTCCAAGAAGCCTACCTTCATTATCAGGCCAAAACCCTCCACACCCACTCTTACACACCCTTCCCCAAACCACCCATGTTTGTCGGAGCCCAGCAACTAGGGCTTGTTTCACTCACATGCGGTCAGTGTCTCGTTCAGTTTCACCAGGCAGGATGTCCACTCAAGGCTGGCTGGTGTCTCTTCATCTTCTTTCTTCTCCTCCCTTTACATCTCCCAGCTCGATACACAACTGCTCAGGGTAGCAAAGTATAGCCAAAAACAGCACTGTGTCAGAGGTCAGACAGATGGAGGTTCAAATCCCAGCTCTGTATGCCCTGCAGGGTTGACCTTCAGTCATCTGAGCCTCAACCTTCCTTATCTGTAAAATAGGTCCTACCACCCAGGGTTGCTATGAGGACTGAATGAGCTCACCCATATTACAGGCGTAGCATATGGTGGGCCCTTAATAAATGAGAGCGCCCTTCTCCACTGCCTTTCTCACTGAAGCCCAGGACACTTGGAGAAATTGACTCCTCTGGGCTGGAAGAGGGGCAGCCTCATGAATACTTTCTCTCACTCTCATCCTCAACAGGCTATGAGCAGCCTGCATGCAGAAACGTGGGGTGTTTCCAACCCCCTTCCCCACCCCCAACAATCTGCTTTAACCTTCCCATCACAAACGCCTTGTTTATTTCAATAACACCCGTTTTACTTTTCCGTTCACGCAAGAAAAAAAAAATTACAAAAACAGATTTAAGAGGAAAAAAAGTATTTAATGAGTAAAACTGTCTGTAGCTCTGTTTCTTTCTCAGGAAAAAGTGGCTGTGATTCTGGCATAAGAGAGGGAAGCTCAACAGCTTCACTTCATTGCAGCTGCCAGGAGAAGCACATTTCAGAGTGGAACAGAATCTCCAAATTAAACAGCGCGTCTTCCAGCCAGGAGCTTCCTGTGCCGAATTCAGCTTGGCAGGTGACATCCCAGCTCAAGCAGAGATCCAGCCCCAATGTGAGCAGCTGCAAGGCTCCCTCCTCTTGCCCCGCCTCCAGCATAGGAGAACCAGCCTGGCCAGGCCCTGGCAAGCCACTGACCACCGGGCAAAGGGCGCTCAAGAAGGGAAGGAGACAGCTGCAAAAGGAGTGGATACACCTGGCCAGTGGGAACTAGGGAACCAGGAGCTCTCCCTGTTCCAGAACATTCAGAGACCAGCACTTTCTGCTCCCTGGACTGAGGGTAATTGGGCATAAATAACAAATCCAAGACAGACTTCAAACAAAAACCCAGAGAATCTGCAGTGTCTTTCCCACCTTCAAAGGTGTCATTTTGGAGGCTGCTCTGGATGGAATCCAAGGGTCAAACTCCGGAAGGACTCTGCCTCCCCTAAGAACTTGAAAAGAAAGGGAAAGAACTGGAAAAACAGAAAATAGCACATGACCTTCAAATATGTACAGTAGAAACTGCCCCAGGGCAGAGTGTGAACTGAGGCTAGAGAGAGGCCCCCCTCCCTTGTCCCAAACAACATATTTCTATCAATGTAGCCTACCGACTCATACTGAACTTACTGGCACTTGAGCTTCTAAATCCTTCTCTTGAGCTGCCCATCCTTCTACAATTTTTCCTGTAGTCAAGATGGGCCTCAGCATTTTTCCCTGTGATATTTCTTCATGCTAAATTCACCTTGCCACGCCAGCCTGTCAAGATCTTTCTAAATCCTGATTCTGCTGAGATTTTCTCTATCCCTTGGAGCTTTCTACCACCTCCAACTTTTATAGGCCTGCACCCTCCATGTCTTCTTATAGGTCCTTGGCATAGACTGATCAAAGCAGGGTGGACAGTCCCATGGCAGTGTCTAGAGGCCTTTTGTAGACTGACCTGGTTACACTTACGTGAACATTTCATGGCTGTTGTTTGGCCCAATGGGAGCCCCCTTTGTGCCCTCTCAGACATCCTTCATGTCCTCAAGAGCCACGAGGGACTCTACCCAGCATCTTAGGAGACAGTATGATATGGCAGAAAGGGTTAGACAGATCCAGATTTGAATCCTAGCTCCAACCACCTTGGGCAAGTCACTTCCCGGAGACTCAGTTTCTCATCAGTAAAATGGAGATTGTCACGTCTTGTTTAATCCACAGCTCATGAGGATTAAATAAAACCATATGCATGAAGTGTCCAGCACACAATTGGTGCTCAATAAATCACAGATTCCTCTCCACCCATGCCGGCTCGTTTTCTTTACCCACGAGTCATTAAGCTGTCAAGAACCTAAGAGCTGTGCCCGGTCTTGGTGAACCCATGTTGGCTCCAGGGATCACTGCCTTCTTTTATATGTCACAGATCTCACCATCCATATTAGACCCTCATACTAATTTGAGATTGGCCAAAACCCTGGATCTTTTTTGTCTGAATTCCTGTCAAGACAGTCCTTCCTTCCTGGACCTGTACAGCTTTTTAAATAACAAGAATAACAGTAGTAATGACAACTTGATCCTTCCAATCTCACCATGAGATTTTTTTTTTTTTAAAGTATCTGCATTGTGCCTAGGAGGAAACTGAGGTTCAGAGAGGTTACATAACCCTCCCAAGGTCACACAGCTGGAGAGTTGAAAGCTGAGTGCAGCTGTCTGACCCTGACCATCACACTCATGTATTAGAGAGTATTTCCTAAATGCTGGCCTAAGGGGGCATGTCGCCTCTGGCCTTGCTGCATGTGTCTTTCAGCCTCTGCCCAAAGTTTCACTTGGTTGAGTGCCTTCTAGGTCCTGACACTGTCGTCCACAGGGTGGCCTCCCCTCACCCCACCTCCCAGCCGCTCTGTGCCCACCACCTTCACATTAAACGAGACTGGACTGAGGCGCAGACCCCACCACTCCCTGAAGACTGAAACAGTGGGCTTTTCATGTTGGCCCCCAAGCCCACATCACACCCTAAACTCTTTGATGCCTGGGCCCCTGATGCCCCCACAGCCTAAGCATAGGGCCAGCTTGGACCCTCTTTTCCAACCCCTCATCAGGGCTTGGCCACCTGCCACCAAACCCTGATGCCTCTGAACTGACCACTGCCTCCGAATCCCTGGTGCCAGGATTACCCCCTGCCCAAGTGGCACCCCAAGACCCCTCTTCCCAGACTGTCCAGGTGCTGAGGCCAGCTGCTGCCCATGTGGCTGTCCTCCAACACTTACTATAGCCTTTGCCCTTCTCCTGATGCCTCCCAGCCCAGAGCTCAGACTGTGCTGCAGGGTGAGGGAGTTCTCTAAGCATGAGGCCCAGATGTGCCCATGGGAAAAGGAAGGGGTGGACCCAGGAGGCTGCCAGGGACGGGGCTCAGGTTTGCAGCCACCAGGTTTGCAGCCCATCAAGGAAAAGATTCCTAGAGATTCCTAGGGAAGCCATTCATGGGTCTGTTGGCAAACCTTTGAGCAATACCCAAGCAGGATACCCCAAACCTGACAGGCTCTATCAGAGACTTGCCCTTGGGCCTCAAAGGACATAGTTACCCACATCATCAAACACAGTCACCCACATCATTAAAAATGCAGTCCTGACTGGGCATGGTGGTTCGCGCCTGTAATCCCAGCACTTTGGAATGCCAAGGTGGGTGGATCACTTGAGCTCATTAGGAGCTCAAGACCAGACTGGGCAATGTGGCAAAACCCCATCTCTACCAAAAAATACAAAAAAAATTAGCCAGGTGTGGTGACTCACACCTATAATTCCAGCTACTAGGGAGACTGGGGTGGGAGAATGACTTGAGCCCAGGGAGGCGGAGGTTGCAGTGAGCAGAGATTGTGCCACTGCACTCCAGCCTGGGTGACAGAGTGAGATCCCATCTCAAAAAAAAAAAAAAAGAAAGAAACATGCAGTCCTTGACCCTTCACTATCACACACCCACCAACACACTTTATAAACACATTCACACAAAATACTTCAAAAGCCCACTCATGCCCTCATGACACACAGAATCCCATCCATCCACTCAGTAAATATCGATTACGCACCTGCCAGTTACCAGGCACTGTTCCAGATACCCGGAAGACATCAGTGGACAAACTGAAGAAAGGTTCCACTCTTTGCTTGGGCTTTCATTCTAACAGGGATACTAACAACTTTAAAAACTTAGGATAGTACATAACAAATAAACAAAGCTAGGCGTGCTGGCTCACGCCTGTAATCCCAGCACTTTGGGAGGCTAAGGCGGGTGGATCAACTGAGGTCAGGAGCTCAAGACCAGCCTGGCCAACATGGTAAACCCCATCTCTACTAAAATAGAAAAATTAGCTGGGCTTGGTGGTGTGCGTCTGTAATCCCAGCTACTCGGGAGGCTGAGGCAGGAGAATTGCTTGAACCCAGGAGGCGGAGGTTGTAGTGAGCTGAGATCGCACCACTGCACTCCAGTCTGAGTGACACAGCGTGACTCCCACTCAAAAAATAAAAATAAAAAGTAAATGACAATTAGTAAATCACTTGGTATACTGGAAGGTAATTTAAAAAAGAAAAATGAGAACAACATAAGAACTGGAGAGCTGTGGGGAGGGGCGGGCAGAATTTTTTTTTTTTTTTTTTTTTGAGATGGAGTCTCACTCTGTCGCGCAGGCTGGAGTGCAGTGGCACGATCTCTGCTCACTGCAACCTCCGCCTCCCGGGTTCACGCCATTCTCCTGCCTCAGCCTCCCGAGTAGCTGGGACTACAGGCACCCGCCACCACGCCTGGCTAATTTTCTTTTTGTATTTTTAGTAGAAACGGGGTATCACCATGTTAGCCAGGATGGTCTCAATCTCCTAACCTCGTGATCTGCCAGGGCGGGCAGAAATTTTAAGTGGAGTGATCAACACTGATTCAGAGAGTGACACTTAAGGGAACTCTTGAAGGAGATGATTAAGTTATTCATTCATTCATTCAATGAATGTCCTTGGACATCTGCTACACCACCATGTGCCAGGGACTGTTCTAATCATGGGAATACAGCCATGAACAAAACAGGTAAAACTCCTGCCTTCATGGGGTTTACATTCTAGCTTTCAGGAGAGAAACCATAAACAAAGAAGTAACTATTAATACACAGTGTGTCCAATGGTGATCAATGTTATGGAGAAGATGAAAGCAGAGAAGTAAGAATGGGGAGCCTCCCGTATCCACCCTCATAAACCCTCCCACTAGGCAAACACACACCTGCAGGTCACCTCCCAAGCTCACTGTCACACACGCTCACCCCGGACTCTACACGGACTCACAATACAAACACAGGTGCATGGCATCCTCGCTGCTCTAAGTACACTCACCTGAACACACAAATACGCCCACATGCAGACAAAAACACATGCACAAACATACCTACAACACATCGACACATGAACATGCACACAAACATACCCAGCATCAACACGCAAATGCTCGCCAAACACACACGCACACCCCAAGCCCAGCTCATTCAAGCCTTGGAGAAACACACCCTCAAGGTCACACAGAGAAACTAGACAGTCAGAACTGGCAGATGCCTGGGGAACCAGCAGAAGCTGGAGCCCGGAGAAAAGCGACAGCTTGCCCGAGGCCCACAGCATGACAGTGGTGCTGTGGACACCAGTCTGGTCCTGAGTCTGGGCATGGCGGTAGCACTGTGGACACCAGTCCCATCCTGAGTCCAGTCCCAAGGCCAGCACGATGCAGCACTGTCCATAGACTATCAACCTCAGCACTCAACAAAGACACTCACACTTGCAAAACACTCACAGATACACACACACGCTTGCACACAAGGACACACACAGAAGCACACACCTTCATGCAACAGCACGAACCTCATTCCTCCCCCATGTAACAAGGCAGGGTGAGGTCTAGAGAGTTTCTTGCAATTTCAGCATCCCTTGTCCACTTCACCATCTTCCACCCACCCCATACATCACAGCCATTCTAGCCACTGATAAATTTTCCTCCTGCCCTTACCTGTGGCCGTGAGCTGTTTGCACATGCAGATGCATCGTGCGTGATTGCGTGCATGTGTGGTGTGGAAATGGGTGGACATGTTTGTAAGTATTTAAGTTTGCAGTGGGTGAACACCCTTATGTGTGTATGCAAGTGTGTGTGCACCTATGTGTATATGCATGTTCTCAGGAAGGAAGAGATTTACAATCTAAATCCTGTTTCTCCAGGGGATGAAATAAAGCAAAGTTCAGCTTTAAATCACACCACCGTGGGCAGGAGAGGTTCCCCTGCCCTACTTGATTATCTGCCGGTGTGCAGCGGGACTGGCTGGCAGGCAGGAGGCGGCGAGCAGCCCATCAGCAGGGAGCCATTTGTTGTCTCCAGGCCCCTGGGACCTGTTGTGGCTGCTCCAGGAGTGGGAGACGAGAGCACAAGAGCACGGCGACAGCAACAAGCACACGCCCATCCCAGGTGCTGGGGGATGGAGGAGGAAGGGCCCTGGCTTCCAGCTCTGGCCTCCTTGTGCTGTAAGGAAAGCAAAGGGAGAAGAGAAAGGACTCCCCAGGCCAGAGAGAAGCCCAGGCACTTCTTGGCCTGGAAGGAGGGAGAGGGTCCAGGCAAGAGGTGGCACGGGCCCCACGGTGGGCCCTGCCCTGCCAACCTCTTCACTGGCCAGAAAGGCATCCACAGGACTCCAGGCAGTCGGAGCCTTAAGCAGCTTGACCTTGCCTCTGACTTCTTTCTCCTGGAACACAGTCTCTTCCTCACACCACCCCCATCTCTCTCTCTCTCTCTCTCTCTCTCTGTGTTTCTGTGGGTTTGCTCTTTGTCTCTCCCTATCTCTCTGTCTCTATGATTCTTTCACCTCTCTGTGTCTGATTGTTTGGCCTTGTCTCTCTCTCTGTCCATTTCACTCTCTTCTTTCCAAGTTCCTCTGTCAGCCTGGACCTCAGCACCTCCCTCTGCCAACCCTGTCACCTGCGGCCTTGCTTCTGACACACCAGATACCTTCCAAGTATTTTATCCCATTGGAGCCTCTTACCACTCCTTTGGGACAGTCTAGGAGGGCTGAGATTAGAAATCCCATTTTACAGATGAGGAAACTGAGTGTCCAAAGCTTACCCAGGGTCACATAGCTGACACAGGATTAAAAATCCAGGCAGTGGCTCACGCCTATAATCCCAGCACTTTGGGAGGCTGAGGTGGGCAGCTCATGTGAGGCCAGGAGTTTGAGACCAGCCTGGCCAACATGGCGAAACCACATCTATACTAAAAATGCAAAAATTAGCCAGGCATGGTGGTGTGCGCCTGTATTCCCAGCTACTCAGGAGGCTGAGGCAGGAGAATCGCTAAAACCCGGGAGGCAGAGGTTGCAGTGACCCGAGATGGTATCACTGCACTCCAGCCTGGGCGACAGAGTGAGACTCCATCTCAAAAATAAATAAATAAATAAATAAATAAATAAATAAATAAAAATAAATAAAAATCCAGGTCTTTCTACTGCACGACCAGCTCCCCATAACTCCATATCACCTAGAAGCATGAGCAGTTCTCCCCAGTACCCCACACCTCGAGAGATTTAAGAACCCAGTGGCATAAATCAGCGCATTCCATGCCAGCCCAACCACTTAAACTGCCATCAGTTAAGGAAAGGTCCCGGAAAACAATAACAGCTGAGATGAGAGGCATGGAGACTCTGTTTCTCTGTGTGTCCCAAAGATGCTCCATGCCAGCCCCCTCACCCCCAACGTCTGAAGTGCATGTACCTCCCACAGTCCCCAGGCCCACCTGGGATGAACAGACTTCTCGCCTCTTGAGTAGGTGCCTCCTGAGGCCTCCATCTTCCCATCTGTACAATGGAGTGATGGGTCTGGCTCACACTGCTGAGTTGGGTTCCTGCTCCAACACTCGCGGCAGCGTCTCCCCCTCTGCAGGCCTCCCCCTAATCCCTAAAAGGCCTTAGATTTTGGCCACCAAGAGCCCTCAGACACCTCTGGAGGACTGCTGTGGTTCTCTGGGCCTGAACTCACTTTGGCCACACAGGCAGCTGGGTGGCAACCGTGAAACTACAGGCCCAGAGGCAGAGTCCCATCTGCAGCAACATCCAGCCACCTCCAGAAGCCTCCACCACTGCCTCCAGCCCCCACCCGAGAGGCGTCAGCACCAACGACCCGCCAGGGCCTGCCCATTTTCCTTTCTTTTCATTGCCGGCTCTGCGCACAGTTATAGAACCAGGTCTCCACAGAGTAATTTACTGGCAGAATCTCTCCCAGAATCCAGCTTGAAACCAAGCTGTAAAAACAGCTTCGAGTGTAAATAATTCATGCAGACAATATGACTTTTTTATGTAAATTCGGTGCATTAACCCTCTATTATAATGATGGACGACAGATAGGGGCGACGTTGCCTTGGTAAGAGCTAATGGATGGCCGCCATAAATTCACTGCACATTTTATTGTGTTGCTGGAAATTGTGCCTTCAGGCAATGCTGTTTACTTTTATGTAAAACTCTAGGTTCCCTAAATATTACAAATATTTTACATCCAGCTCCTCAGCATTTGGGCTCTGCCCACAAATCAAGCTTTCTCCATGTGAGTTGTAATTAAAGGTTTGTTGTTTTTTTTTTCCTGGGACAATTATCTTCAACTATAAAGAGAAATATTTTTCCCCTTTAGATGTTCCGTCATTGACTTATTAACAAATCCTTTGAAGAAGGAGGCTGGAAGTGACTTGTGGTAGAACTTGGCAGGAGGTGGGTCCACAGGAGAAGGGGCTCTGTGGGTGCAAGAGCTTGGTGGCTGGCTTTCATGTCTGGCCGCCACTCCGTTTTATTTACACATATGATATTCTGGGCCTTCCTCCCCCCTCTTCCTTTCTATAATTCATGACCACTTTAGCAGGGTAATTCCTCTCACCACCTTTGCAAGAGATTGGTCCCTTGCAAACCCCCTCCTGGCCCAGCCTCCTCTGGGGATGCAGACGGCTGGGGCCTCAGGCCTGCGAGGGAAGGAAGTAGGGTCCTCACAGCTGGCTCCCATACACAAGCCGATTCATCCTTCCTTTGCCCCATGCCCATTCACATGGCCCAGGCCTCCTTGGACGGAAACTCAGAATTTCCTGCATTGATTCTCTTTCCATCCAAAATGTTGGAAAAGTGCTCTTTCAGCTCACCCCTACGCAGACAGAGGTCGTGAGGATGCCACTGGGTCTTGCCAGAGGTCTGGGGAAAGGATGGCTGAGAATCTCAGCAGCTTATTAATGAAGGGAGGCAACAGCTGGAGCAGCAGCCCTCTTTAAAAATAATCCTCACACTTGTTTATTATTGTCATTAATATTCATGGCCATGCTATTAATATTCATATAGATGCATTAATATCATCCAGGAGCACCTGGGATCTCCAAGCACTCCTAATGGCAATGGGACTCTGCCTCCAGGGCCCCCACCTCTCCGCCTGCCCCTCTCCACGGGGGACGATCGCCCTACACAGGTTCCAAACCATTCTCCCATCTCCTCTCCACCTTCTCTGATTGGCGCTTGCCTTTGGAAGCCCAGAGCCGCGTGGGACTTGGAGTCATTTCTAAGTCCCAGGGGCTTTGCTGTGAGGATGGGACTGCAGGCCAGGGATCCTGGACATTTCCTGCCTCCCCAAGGGGCACAGGAAGGTTCCTGACAAAGGTGGCTTAAGAAAGAAAGATGGTTCATTTCCCCCTCAAGGGCTCAATTTCCTGTGGAGTCGAAAGAAAGACACATTGGTTAAAAACAAAGATGAAATATCATTTTTCACCGATTAGATTGGCAAAGATCATTATAATAATAATGGCAACAGCAGTGGTCAGCTTACTGCCTATGTGAGAGTGCTGTGCTTAACCCTCCACGCTCGCTCTCTTACTGAACCTTCACAACAGCCTCGTGGCGTACCCTTTACGGGATGGAACATTTGTAAAACCTCGGTGGGAAGTCATTTACAATATGTGACAAAATGCAAAGTCTGCTTACCCTCTGACCCAGCAATTTCATTTTTAGGAATTTCCTGTGTGATAATAATTAAAAATACTGTTCCCTCTGAGTGAAACCCTCTTGCTGTTTCCCTCCCATGCTCACCAGTGCTTTCCTCTTCATCCTGACTCTGCCTTTTACCCACTCATCTTTCAAGCTGAATGTCACCTCCTCAGAGAAGCCCTCCCTGACTCCCAAGCCCAGGTTACCTTCTCTTGTTTCATTCTCTCATAGCCTGTACGTTTCCTTTGTACTATGTGTACTTTTCCTTCATACTACAGATCAACTGCTAATTGGATAATTATCTGTATAACTGCTTAATACATATGCTCATTGCAAAAAACTACTGTCTTCCCTGATGGCAGGAGCCAGACACCCTGTCTCCCCACTATATCATAAACTCCAACAGAGCTGACCATGTCTGTTTTATTCATGATTTCTAAGCCTGGCATTGGGCTGGTACATTTCATACATACCTGGCATTGGGCTGGTACATAGAACACACTCAAAAAACATCTGTAGCATGAATGAATCAACGAAACACACAAAGATATATGCACCCAGATGTTCATTGCAGGGATGTTCATAAGACCAAGACAATTGGAAAAACATATATCTCCATCAGCTGGGGACTAAGTAAGTAAACTAAAGTATATCCAGATACTGGTATATCCATACACATAATACAGGCATTAAAACCGTGAGGTGGATCTATATGAATTGACATGAAGGATGTCCATGACATATTGCTGAGTGGGGAGGAAAAAAACAGGTGACAGAACAGCATGTGTCGTCTGATTTCACTCGGGGTGGAACTGCATACGTGAAATCTATTTGTGTATATTTATGCAAGGAGAGAAGTCTGGAAGGACGTTCACCAAAATGTTATGTGGTTATCTCTGGCTGGTGAAATCTGAGGTGGTTTTTACATTTTTCTTTGAACTTTTCCATATTGTCTGAATTTTTTGCAATGAGCATATGTATCCTTTTTTACAAAATGATAAAGCTGCTTTCAAAAGAAAAAAAGTATAGGTGCATTGGAAAAGGTTGGGGGTGCTTTGCGAGGGGCTCAAATGTAGGAAACCAGGTAAGCTGGAAAGAAGCTGGGGCCAAGAGGTCTCCCCTCCTAGCTGTGCTGGGCACCCTCCCAGGCTACAAGGAAGGGGCATCTAGGCCACACCCCTCCCCTACCCAGTCCTTCCTCCGGGCGCACCATGCCTGTCCAGAGTGGGGTTTCTAAATAGGGATTTCCGCATTTGATTTTTCTGACATGCTTTACCGCCTCAGAGCTGTTTTGCAAAATTCATAGCGGTTTTCACAAGCTCCAAGCTTCCTGGGACCAATTCCATTTTGAACAATAGCAGAGTGCCTGCTTGCGGGAGGGGTCGGCCCACCCAGAGCAGCCTCCCAGCCTCTGTGAGCTGGGACTAAGGGGCTGAGTGTGGAGGCCACAGCATGAAAATACATGAGCTCATCCTTGTCCTCACCCTCCTCCTCCTCTTCCTGTCAAGGAGAAGGAAAAAGGAAGGCAGCTGCCCCCCACCGCAGCAGGCGTGCCTCCTGTGCCCTGAGGGGACCCTATATCCCAGGAAGCAACACAAAGCCCTTCCCAACGTCCTTCCCTTTTCTAACTGTGTCTCCTCACCCAAGGTCCACCTAAAGCCCTGAGAAGCTAAGTGGCCAACCAAGGTCACAGAGCCAGGGAACAGCAGGGTAAGGTGTAGAAGCCAGGGTTCCCACTGCCTGGTCTATGGATGCTTCAATCTATGTTTTAAAACAGTTTTAAAAAGTGGCTCGTGCCTGTAATCCCAACACTTTGGGAGGCTGAGGCAGGAGAATCACTTGTGGCCAGGAGTTCAAGACCAGTCTGGGCAACATAGCAAGACCTAGTCTCTACCAAAAAAAAAAAAAAAAAATACAAAAATTTGCTGGGTTTGGGGGCGTCGGTGGGGGCAATGTGCACCTGTAGTCCCAGCTACTCCAGAGGACAAGGTCAGAGGATCCCCTGAGCCCAGGAGTTCAAGACTGCTGTGAGCTGATTGCACTACTGCATTCCAGCTTGGGCAACAGAGCAGGACCCCATCACAAATAAATTTAAAAAAAAAAAAAAAAGAAGAAGAAGAAGAAGAAAAAGTTTGGTGCCCTATCCCTTAAGATAAATCCAAGATGTACGGCAGCATGATCATTACCCCAACTAAGCCACAAAAGACTTCACCGACCTCCCTGCTAGGAGGCCAGAGTGCTTTCTAGAAAACACAAAACTAACCAGCCACTCCTCTGTTTAAAAGCCTTCAGTGGCTCCGCGTTCTTTATTGGGGGCATGGGGGACTTAAGCTCCTTGGCTTGGCACTCAAGATCTTTTGTGATATGGCCTCTGTCATATCCCACTGCACCCCTCCACTCCTGCTCCAGCCACATGAAATGATGTCCTATCGCACCTCCACCACCTCCAACCTTTGTGCTGCTCCCTCCCCTCTTCCCCTGACTAATTCCTACTCATCCTTTAGGACCCAGCTTATGCAGCACCTCACTGAGGAAGTCTTTTTTAATACCTCTACCCTTTGGTGAGTGAGAGGCCTCCTTCAGCTCCTACAGATCCTTGTGCTGTTATCCATTCAATCAATTATTTATTTAACAAATATTTATTGAGCACCTGCTATGTGCTGGCCACATCACAGCATCTACCACATTGTAGTGTCTGTTTCTGTGCTTGCTTCTACCCTGGACTGTAATCTCCTTGAGGGCAGGGACACATTACCAGGACCCAGCATTAATCTACTTCACAATTGTGCAACTGTGTAGCAACGGCCCAGATCATCAGCTCCATTTTACAGATTGGAAAACCAGGGACTCCTTGACAATGGACATGGGCAAGAAGAGGAAAGGTTTTCTAAAGCACACAGCTGACATGGCAGCCCCCACACTTGCACAATCCTTCCATGCCTTCCCACTGTCTTCCCTAAAAGGTTAACCTATTTACCCCACCCACAGGCCTCTGCATGACAGGTCTCTGCTCTCTCCCTTCTCCTACAGTGGTCCCACCTCCTGGAGCCTTTGTAATTCTTTCTAAACTCCACCGTCTCTCTGTCTCGTTCATCTTGGTTTCTCAAATGCCTGATAACATGGTATATGTATGAGTGAGTGAAGAATGAATGAACAAATTACATTTCATTGGTATCTGAAACTCAAGATGTCTAAAACTCATCACCCTCCCTCCAAAGAAAACTCTTCCCTTCCCTGATCTGTGTTCAGTCTCCGTGAACATCCTCGTCAACCATCCTATCTCTGCAGCCACAAACTGGATGTCCCCCAACTCCTGCTCCTCCCTCTTCCTCCCCTCACTTTGTTGTCTAATCAATCTCTGCACACTATTTATTTTGCCTCAGGAATACCCTCTGCTTCCATCCCCTTTCCTTTCCCCCTGCTACCGTGGCTCCAATCTCTGTCTCCTGGCATATCCCTCTGAGTCCTTCCTCATTGTGAAAGCAAAGTGATGTTTCTACCCTGACCATGACCCTGTCCTTCTTGAAGGCCTCCCGTGAGTCCCGCTTCCCTCAGGATACGCGCCCTGGGTGGTCCAGTCCAGCTATCCCGACTCCTGACAGTGAGCTCCTGGTCTCCAGCCTCTCTGAACAGGTCAGGTGCTGTTACAGTGCCACATCCGTGCTCCTCAGACTTCACTTCTCATCTGGCTAACTCCTAGTCAAGCTCCAGGATCCCACTCAACAGCCGCTGCCTAAGAGACTCTCCCCAATCCCACCTCACCCCGACTCCTACTCAAGCAACTGAGGTTCCGAGGAGCACCCTAGGCTGGCCTCTGCCATCACCCAGTAACCTGGGTGCTCACTGCCCACTGATGGGCTCATCTCTCCCACTGCCCTGTGAGCCCCTCAGCGGCAGGGTGCCCAGGGTCCAGAGAATATGCATGTCATTGTCTCCAGTGAGTTGTTCTTTCCACTGTACTACAACTTCATTTCACAATCACGCTAGCAAGCATTTCACATGCACACACACACACAAATTGAGATATGCATAGGAATGCGCAGAGACACACACATAGTTATACTGACACACAGATGCACAGACACAAATAGCAGATTCCATAGACATGCCTAATGACCCACACAGAGGCATTCACTTGTGAGCAGCCACTGATATACACATACGAACATGAACGTCCATATTCATGCACATATGTACACGTATGCACAGCCCACATGGATGCACAGAAACACACAGACACACCCAGTCACAAATACATAGACCAGCAGACAAGCACAACAGGCACACAGAAATGTACATACACGGGCGGGGCAGGCGTGGTGGCTCATGCCTGTAATCCCAACACTTTGGGAGGCGAAGGTGGGCAGATCATTTGAGGTCAGAAGTTCGAGACCAGCCTGGCCAATATGGTGAAACCCTGTTTCTACTAAAAATAAAAAAATTAGCCAGGCTTGGTGGCAGGGGCTTGTAATCCCAGCTATTGGGGAGACTGAGGCAGGAGAATTGCTTCAACCTGGAAGAAAAAGAAAAGAAATGTATATACACACACATTCTGAGATGTACACATATAAAACCATAGACTCATATGCACTCATGCCCAGACCAAAACAGGCACACACACAGACACAAGGGTGCCCTCGTAGACAACACTCGTGTCTATACAAGCAGCACGTGTGTCGTGTACAAGGGCATCCTTGTATCTGCTTGTAGAGACACAAGCAGCACATGTGCATCCACACACAAGGACACATATGCATACCACAGACACTCACAAGAAGCAGCATTTACCTTGGCCAACACACACAGACGTGTGCATGTAGACAGGCTCCCCGAGACAGGTTAGTGAATGGTGCAGGTCAAACGGAGCTGTCTGCTAGGGGCGGGGGCCTGTCTGAGGTACCTTGGGGCGCTCACATTTTTGCAGCTCAGGAAGGCAGCTGACATACCAGCCCGGCTGTGATGGTATTTTGCATAAATGCTAATGTATTAATTACCATGTACAGTACACAGAGCTGCCATTTAAAAGAAAAAGTTAAGACTTTTTAATTCAAAAGCCCCATGAGGGGTGGGGGTGGGTGTGGGGGACCTGCCCTGCACGGAGGGTGGAAGCAGGCAGGGCAGCCACACCCATGCCCACTGCACCTGCGCTTGGGTTGCCAAGCCTTCCCCAGGCCAGCCAGTCAGTCCTCTGCTTCTAGATTCTTGGTGCTTTCTGGGGACTCTGGCACAACCTGGAGCTACTGGCCCAGAAGAGGGCTAGGGAGAGTGTGGAAGGCAAGTAAGGCCTAAGCAGACAGAGTGGGGCATCCTCACAGCAGGGCCAGGGCAGGCATTACAGTTAGAGGTCGCCAAGCATCACAGTCCCTGCCACCATTCAATCCATTCTCTGCACAGCAGCCGGAGCCATCCAGACAGTGGATCAGACTACATCACGCCCTGCTTCAAACCTTTCAAGGGCTTCCCATTGCTCTCAGAACACAGTTCACACTCCTTAGAAGTGCCTGCAAAGCCTGGCATGACCGAGTTCTCTCCTGCATCACCTGACCCAGCTTCTCTCCCACCTCTCCATGCCTTTCCTGTCACACTCCTCCTTCCTCACTGGCCACCTGAGCTTGCCTGCTCTTCCCCTAAACTTCTCATCAGCCAGGCCTCAGCTCACCGGTCACCACCTCGGGAGACCTCCCCTGACTGCCCCTGACTGCCCTGTCTGAAGGAGCCCTTCTCCCCCTCGCCCTCTTTTACATCTCCGGGGTTTGGATTTTGGCTTTTGTGTCTTCATAGAAGATTTTGTTGTTTCAACCCTCCTTGTTAATTTTTTTACTATCTGTTGCCCCCACTGTACAATGAGCTTTAGAAAGCCAGAACCTGAATGGCCTTGTTTCATCACCATATCGCAGCCCCTAGGACAGGGCCTGACACTGTGCAGGTGTTCAGTGATACGTTTGTTAAAGGAGTGAGTGAACTTGGAATGAATGAGGGATGCTGTTTCTGGCCAGCTCTGTCTCAGTGCCTAACTCTTGCAGTAGCACTCTCTCCACCGGCCTGGCAGGACCACCCTGGCTGTTCTGCCTCCCATCGGGGGCTCACACCCCAGATCAGGAAACCGAAGCCCATCACGGGATGATGTCCACCATCCTGTGACTTTTTAGAGGCTGGCGTCCAGGCCTCCTGAGCCTCCCACCAGCCCACCTCCCCCACCACGCAGGAAAGGAGCCTCAAATGATGCAATTGAACAGCAAAAACAAAGAGCTCCTCCACCCTCACCTTCAAGGTCCACTTCCATTTCATTGTCGTATGTAGGCCCAGTGAGGCAGGCATCGTTTCCCAAATTTCAGAAGAAATTAAGGTCCAGAGATATACGTGACTCCCCTAATGTCTCACAGCCCATCAGAGTCGTCAGGATTTAAATCTGTGTGTGAGGCCAAGTTCGGGACTTCCTCCGTTTGCCACTGACCTACTCTCCCTGAACCCTGACGGATGCTCCAGGAAGCCGGGGCTCAGCAGACATGGAAATCCTCCCATATGCCCCCCAGGCCACCTCTTCCCCCAGGAGGCAGGAGAGTCAAGGTGGGCTTGCCAGGCAGGTGGAGAGAGCACCTGAGACACAGTTGGTTGGCTCAGTTCTCAAACACAGGGTGGAGTCCTCAACCCCACCTTAAGGCTTCCTCCCACACCCCCTCAGCCACCAGGTGCCACCATTCTAGGCCCTACATCTCTCCCAAACCTGCCCTCTTCTCCCCATGCCCACTGCCCCTGCCCTAATCCAGGCCGCATCTCCATCATCTCTCACCAGTTCTCTTCTGACAGCCTGCAGTCTGGACCCCCATCTGCCCTCCACCCAGAAGCCAGAGTGATCTTCTCGGACCTTGAATCCCATTGCCCTCCCCAGCAGCTTCCCTACTCCCCATCCAAGCTCCTCCTGAGACTGTCCTCACGGTGGTTTGCAAATACAAGTTGATGGGTGCTGACGAGTTGATGGGTGCAGCACAGCAACATGGCACAAGTATACATATGTAACAAACCTGCACGTTATGCACATGTACCCTAGAACTTAAAGTATAATAATAATAATAAATTAATTAAAAAAAAAATAGAAAATTGTAAAAGTTTTAGAGACAAAATAAAATAACTATTGAGGAACAAAAAAAAAGAAAAAAGAAAGAAAGGCCTTACCTCTATTGCTATTTGAATAAAATCTTACTTTTCCATAAAAAAAAAAAAAAAAATACATGTTTCTGTGCCCGGGGGTGGTGGCTCATACCTGTAATCCCAGCACTTCGGGAGGCCGAAGTGGGCGGATCATTTGAGGTCAGGAGTCTGAGACCAGTCTGACCAACATGGTGAAATCCCGACTCTACTAAAAACACAGAAAAATTGGCTGGGTGTGGTAGTGCACGCCTGTAATCCCAGCTACTCGGGAGGCTGAGGCAGAATTGCTTGAACCTAGGAGGCGAAGGTTGCAGTGAGCTGAGATCGCACCACTGCACTACAACTTGGGCAACAAAGCAAGACTCTGTCTCAAAAAAAAAAGAATGCATATCTCCTAATTTCAGATCCTAGCTCTGCCACTTACTAGCTGTGGAAGCTTGAGTAAGTCACCTAACCTCTGTGCCTCAACTGCCTAGTCTGTAAAATGGGAATAATAATAGTATCTCCCTATTACAGGGTTGTTGTAAGGACAAAATTAGTTAAAATATGTAAAGCACCAAGCCAGTGCCTAAAACCTGAAGGACACTACATAAAAAGTCTGTTGTTATTCACAATTGTGTGTGTGTATGTGTGCGATTATCTGAGTTGTGTTTTTCTCCTCCATGAAATTAAAAGCTCCAGGAGGATGGGGATTAGACTGGGATGGCTGCTCAGATGCTTCTTTGCCTGCAGCTTGAGTTTCTTTCTGCCTGCAGCCTTTGTTCTATTTTCCCCAGTTCTGGCTGGGTGCAGGCCCTCGAGGGAGGGAAAGGGCATGCCCTCAGCAGGAAATGCTGTCAGAGGCAGAGTTCCAGTTATGATGAAAATGACAGGCGGCAGCCAGAGAGGACTGCCCCCCGTGGAGGGCTGGGTAGAGGCTATACCCTCCAGAGCACCAAGTTCCCGGGAGCCCCCACAGGGCCAAAGCTCCCTTTGTCCAGAAGGTCAGAAGCAGCTGGCCAGCTGTGGGGGAGTTCCGCCACCCTGCTCCAGCCAACAGTCCAGATGTGCGTGTTTGCACAGCCGAGTCTGGCCTCTGAAGGAGCCTTGTTGAGCATCATGAAAGGGGGCTTGTGATGGGACAGACGGCCTCCACACCCTGGCCTTCCTGCCTCCAAGACAGCAACCAGGAATGCAGCCTCCAGGAAGCCCTTCCTACCAGGCCTGCCAAGTGCCCTTCTCCCTGAGAAGTCAAGGCCACTGGCATGAACAGGTTTAGCGTGCCAATTGCAGACCAGATGCCTGGGATCTGGTCCTTCCTCAGCTTCCTCTTCTGTAAGATGCTGGGAGGCCCCTGCCTCTCCCTCCACTCAGGGAGACCCACGTGCAGTGTGGAAATAGGCAGACCTCGCTACGGGTAAGAGCTCTGGAGTCACAAAGACCAGGAAAGAACTTTCACCTTTGTGAACCTCAGTTTTTCCATCTGTAAATGAAGATGCTAACTGCTGCCTCATGGGGTAGTTCCGGGGATAAAATGACATATGGGGAAGAAAGGACCAGGCATGTGCTGACACATGACAGGACAGGTGCTCAATAGCTCTGTGTGCTTCTTTTTTTTTTTTTTTTTTTGAGACAGATTCTTGTTCTGTCACCCACCCTGGAGTGCAGTGGTGCAATCTCAGCACACTGCAACCTCCATCTCCCAAATAAAAGCGATTCTTGTGCCTCAGCCTCCTGAGTAGCTGGGATTACAGGCATGTGCCACCACACCTGACTAATTTTTGTATTTTTTGTAGAGATGAGGTTTCACCACGTTGGCCAGGCTGGTTTCAAACTCCTGGCCTCAAGTGATCCATGCATCTCAGCCTCCCAAAATGCTGGGATTACAGGCGTGAGCCTCGGTGCCCAGCCCTCCGTGTGCTCTTTCTCCTTCCGTATTCACTAGGTGCCAAAATGGGCAGGGAGTCTGAGAGCACCTGCACAAAGGGCAAGGGGCCCTCCTCCCACCGTCCCAGAATAAGAGCTGCTGCCAGAGGCACTCACACCAGGCATGTGGCACGCAGCTGGGCAGCCTGTATGCCAGGCACACAACTCTATGTCCACATGGGAGAGTCTGTCCCCAACTTCCCCCTATCCAAAGTCCCTGGGCACAGCTTGTTTCCTGACACAGCTGGTCCCTGGGCACGGCAGGCCTCGGGTCCCTGGATAGAATCTATCCTTGGGCCTCATCCAGCCCTCCGCAGGGCCAGTGCCTGGGTTCAGCTGTTTGCCAGGTACAGCTGTCCTTGAACATAGTCGATTGTTGGAAAATGCTAGTCCCGGGACACAGTTGGTCCCTGGAAACAGTGTTTAAGCAAAGTTGGTCCTGTGTACAGTCTGTCTCCTGGCACACAGACACTCTCTGGGCATAATCCATCCTTGGGCACAGGTAGAGTCTGGGTCCAGTTGGTTCTCAGGTATAGTGACAGTGGGCAAAGTCAGTCCTAGGTGCAGATGAGCCCCAGACACAGTGAGTGTCTGAGAACAGGTTCCTGGGCATAGTCATTCCATGGACACAGTTAGTGACTGGATATAGCTGATTCCTGGGCATCGTCGGACCCCCAGGGCACAGTCAGCAGTCAGTCCCTGGGCACAGTTGTTTCCAGGCTCAGCTGGTCCCCAAGGCGGTCAGTCCCTGGGGAAGAGTCCATCCTTGACCTCAGGGCACAGTCCACCAAGACTACCCCCGGTTGATTAACACGCATAGGCCCATCGCCCACTCCCTTGTGGCCCCAGTCCCTCCACAGGACCTGGAGAGCTGGGCCCCACAGAGGGGATGAGAAGCATCCTCTGAAGTGCCGGGAGCCCTGGCATGGCCTGCTTTACGGCAGGTAGAGGGGGCAGGCATTCTGCTCCAGAACTGGAAGGGAGAGAACTAGGCCTGGCCCCCACCCGGTGTCCTCCGGAGCAGTCTGCCTTCCACAGCGGGGGGAGCTCTAAACCACGCTAGAAAGGAGCCTCTCTCTCTGCACTACCCTCTGTCTATGCAGCACGTATCCACAGGCATTTCAAAGGAGCATAGGCTGGCCAGCTACTGATCTCCCTGTGGCGGTGGGTAAGGGCATTAGACAGGTTTCTTCCAACTGGGTGGCCATCCCCAGTCCTCTAACCAACATCCTCATAACCTTAGGCATGGCACGAACGAGAAAGGAGGAGGTAGCCAGTCCCAGGGGATTTTCAGCCTCCAGGAGACAGCTGGTGCTGGATTTCTAATGCTTCCTGCGTCTGATCAGTCCCACAGCTCCCTGCAACCCAGTCCAGCTGGGAATGGAGCAGCAAGCCCCAGGGTGGGAGTCCAGTCTGCACAGCAGGGCAGGGGGCGTTCCTCAGGCCTGTTTGGCACTCATTACCTCCAGCCCTTGTTATCCTCTGCAGGGGGCATGGTTTCTGCAGGATGATAATGTGATGTGGCATCCCATTAGCCAGCACCTGCCCTTTCTGCCCACCTTCCTCTCCCAGCCCCCATGCACATCAATGCTTCGTTACGTTGTCAGTGTAGTAGTACAAGTCACATCTTTGTCGGGGTCTAGAAATGAAGTGAGCAACACCAACCAGTCACCCAACACAGGGGGCACCACCCACACATCAGCCCTGACATCCCAGACAAGCCACACTGCTCAGGGATAGCTCTAGGTCTGCTCACTTGGACTCCCTGTGTTTGCACCTTCAAAAAGAAAACGAAGGAAAATCTACTTCTGGGGCTGGACAGGATGTGGGGAAGGCAAGCAGCCAGGGGATTCCACAGGGACCACTGGAAGGGGAATTTGAGTCGGATGGACTTTGCAGAGTTAGCCAAGCCAGGGCTCACCGGCTGGGGTCCTTCAGCTGTTACACCCCCAAGGGTCCAAGGGCTGGATCCTGTCAGGTTAA